>NW_006494614.1:212733-225030 GCF_000325575.1 Pteropus alecto
CTAAACTACATCACCTCTCCTCTTAAGATTAACTGCTATGCTTAATTCTGTTTCCAATAGATCTTGCTTCAATATTGGTGTCTACTTTCCTTCAGACTCACTTTAAAAAATTCTATCGGCCTGTATAATAATTTTTCTGTTCATAAAGATATATTTCAATCATGTCAAATCTATACATAATTAGCTCTAATCCCTCTCTTGACCTAAAGTGAATTTCCAATGGACTTTTCAATATTAGTATGTCCAAATAAACTCACAATCTTTCCTCCTAATTCTTTCCTTTTATTGCCTTCTCTGTCTCTGTCAATAGTATCATTTGCCATAGCAATTCCAGTGGTCCTGCCACTAGTCCTTAGCTTATTTAAAGTCAACTTCAGTTCTTTATGTTCCTTTGCCCCACAACCCTGATCTCTAAACACCTTTCAAGTTATATCAGTTTACCTCCAGATAGTGTCTTTCATTTCTTGCCCTCCCCCTTCCCTGATCATTTCTATTGGTATTAATGCTGGTTCAGGCTCTCATATCCTGTAACAGTAGTCTCCTATCTGGAATTTCCACTTTTTAATTCCAAATTTCTAAGTTCTAAATACTGCTTTCCAGTTATTTTTCTTGTAGAATAGTTCTCAAATTTCCACAGCTCTATTAAAAACAAACTTTTACTTATGACCATGGTCAATATACAAACTATACTTTAAAGTATGGATTTCAGGATCCTCCCACATCGTGCTCCAAAATACATTTTTAGAATTATGTTTCACTATTTTTCTTCTACCCGCTAGGCTATTGGCCACTTACAAAAAAAAAAAAAAAGTCCTGTATTGATTTTTATCCATTTCTTTGGTCATATTGTCCTTCAGCTTTTAAATCCTTACTCTCTACTCTGTTGACCTTCAAATCCTATGCCTGCTCTTTAATTCCAACCCAATACCACCATCCATTTGTAGTTTGCATGATCCTTTCATGAAGGATATCAATGGTAGAAACTGGTTGCTATTACTCAGTATTCATTGTCCTGCCTCAGTTTTACTAGAACATTGCTACCCAGCTAATAAAACTATATTTCCCATCTTTCCTTGTGTAAAACTAAATTTGAGTCCCTGGAATCCAAGCAGATTGATTGGAACAACTCCTGAGAATTTTCTTTTAAAAATATGTGCCCTGGACTTTCTTTCCCTTTTTTGTCTTTTAGGAAATGGTAATGACTAAAGATGTATTAGAAGTCCCATCCTGAAGATAACAGAGCTGTCCTGCCAGCCTTGGATTATACTCCTCTGGGCTGCGAATTAAGAGAAATAAAGTTTTCTAACTAGAGGCATTGTATTTTGGGGCTATCTTTGTTAGAGAAGCTTAACCAGTACCTAAATGGCTCGGGTATCTCTCTCTTTTCTTCATATATATAGCACTAAGAGCTTCAAGTCATATCTATCATAGACTGGTTTCTTCACTATAAGTTATATGCACATTTTACTTCTCTAATATTAGACTGTAAACAGATATATGCAAATACTGTTTCTGATTTTTCTTTATCTCTTAAAATTTCTAGCATAAATTTCCTAATCGAGTGAACATTTAAAAAGCACACTTTAATAGTCAATAGCATCGTGATGTGTATGTGCGGTGACCAATGATTACTAGACTTAATGTGGTAATCACATTGTAAAGTATATGAATGTTGAATCACTATACTATACACCTGAAACTAATATATAATATTGTATACGAACTATACTTAAATTTAGAAAAAGGTAAAACAAGCATTTTTTAATTATTCTGACGCTCTCTTTACTTCTCTCTTTTTCAATTTCTGGCCAAATATCTAAAATGATAATCCTTTTATTTCTGTACAGCTAATTTCTCTTTAAACTTCCATCTCTATAAAATCTTGTTTTTGAATATATTGTCTTTTCTCTCGACAGTATCTTTGAACCATTTTTTACTTTTTAAAAAATTATTATCAGAGACCAACCCTTTGATATCTTTTGACTTCTGTGACCTGCTTCTCTACTTTCTGCCCGACTAACAAGCCATCCCCTTTTGGCTAAGTCTTGACTCTTGAATCTTGCCTCTTTCTTTAATGACCTAACACACTCATGGCTGTTAACCTCTATGCTGATAATTACAAAACCCTCTCAACTTACAGCCAAGAATTCTAACTCAAAGTATTTCCAACAATCTTTATATATTCCTACTTAGGCAGCTTACCATTACCTCATACTTAAAATGCTTAAAATTGAACCCAATGACTTCTCTTATACTAGCTCTCCTTCCCAATTTCCTCTTTTCTAAAATGATATAGCACTTCTCTGAGCGCTTGAGACTTACAGTTTTTTTCCATCTTCTTTTAATTTCCTTCATTAATATAAATTATTGTTAAGCCATTCCTCTTTGTTTTATCCCACCTTTCATTTTAGTCCTGAATCAAGGACTTTCAAAGTCAATTCCTACGAGATTCCCTTTTTCCTTATTTTGTTTTGCAAAACTAACTTCATATTATGTTTTGCACCATGCAACTCCTATTCTCTAGAACCAATTTCTATTGGCTAATGAATCAGATTTAACATTCAATTCCTCTGAAATTCAAGGTTTTATATAACATGATTCAACATGTTTTACTTTATTCCAATATATGTAGACTGGTAGATTGTCTCAGAATGTCTTTGTTTATGCAGTTCTTACTAATGACAGAACTATTTGTTTTAGTTAATTCACCCAACTATCTTCTATCTCATTCCTTTCTGAAATTCCAGAGTAATTACTTTTTCCCAAAGCTTACTTGTTTCAGATATTTCTATATTACCTATTGCTTGTGCTCTACTATTGGTATTTATAGACCAATTTGAAATTCTCAAAATTTTTTGAAGTCCTTGAGAGATGGGTTTTTATTATGTCATTATCGTTATTATAATTAATATTTTTGTATTACTTCAGTGCTTAATAATGACTGAATAGAATGACTACAGGTTGGGACTAGAAGACTTGAGGACCAGCCACATATATATTTTCTACTTGGTGACAGATTCTAAACTTCTCTAAACTGATTATTTATCTCTAAGGAAGAGAAAAAAAATAAACATGAGAAATAATATATGGGAATATTTTGCAAACTATACAGTACTCCATAAATGTTAGCTAAAAGTACATAACTCTTATTTAAAGATTTCTTACTCTAGAATCTTATCAAAAATAAGCTAGATAATAAATGACATAATCTATTGCTCATTAAAGACATTATTTTTTACCATATTCTGTAAAATGCTAATTCAATATTTGTTTGAACATTTTATCATATCAGAGGCAAACTTCATCACAACTAGTGAAGAGTACACAAAGTATTTTTAAATCATTTATCTTTATGAGCCAATGAGCTATAAAATTTCACATATTTGAACACTTTCTTCTTGTTGCTTCCTTAAATTGTATTGTTCTTCCTACAATTTGTCCTATTCATATTTTAGGATTTAAATTCAATATGAATTGATATCTTCATCATCATTATTATTCCATAATAATTCTTAACGTTCTTCTGCATTATAAATCAAAAACAAATCTTGTCTGAAACTTTACCAATAGTAACTGCGATAATCTGAATTTTTTGCTCCTCTTTATTCTGTTTAATTCCTTAGTTGACGTAGCAATCATTCATCTCATTTTAAACTTGGGGTTAAATTGGTTGATAGAGAAGATGAATAGCTTTGCAACTGAATTTATCTTAAACAAAATAAACACAATAATTTCCAAAATCAATTATAAATAAATATTCCAGTATGAAAAATACAAAGTTTTTCATTATTATATACTATTTACATAATGACTACAATTTTGATTTTTCTTTCATGGTCATAAACTGAGTAAGCAATGACATATGATTTCTTACTACTTTTTAGTTTAAGTTCCAAAGTAATTTAAAAATATAAAATATGATAAGCAAAGTTTTAATTGATACTTCTTTAATTTGTGGGGGAAATTATTATTTTTATATATCTTTTTATTTTTCAATTAGAGTTGATATTCGATATTATTTTATATTACTTTCAGGTGTATAGCCTAGTGGTTAGACCTTTATATATAATTTACAAAGTGATCCTCCTGATTAGTACCCATCTGGCACGATACATAGTTATTATAGTATTATTGATTATATTCCCTATGCTGTAATTCACATCTCATGACTATTTTGTAACTACCAATTTGTACTGCTTAATCCCTTTTCCTTTTTCACCCCACCCCTGATTCCCCCATATGACAATCATCAATTTGTTCTCGTATCTGAGTCTGTTTCTGTTTTGTTTATTCATTTACTCTGTTCTTTGGATATCACATATAAGTGAGATAATATGGTATTTGTATTTCTCTGGGAAAAAGATTGTTTTCAATGTTGGTAGCTATTTGCTAAGGGGAGATACATCTTATTGAATATTATAGAAGTCTGAAAATAAAATAAAATTGTCCTTTTAATAAGGAAAGTTATAGGTTTCAACCATTCTTTGTTTAATAAACTGGTGACAGAGTAATGCTGACTGGATTGCTTAGGGGAGAAATAAGAAGCACATAATTACTACATAAAAAATCCATATATATTAAAATTCTTCACAGAATGATGATAAGCCATGTTTTCAGCCATAATTCTGTATGTTTTCAAGAGTCACCCTCCTCTTCAGCCATGTACAACTAACTGTTCACTATTACTTCAATGAGCTGTATACTTTTATCAGCATAAGCAATCAGGCCATGCTAGTGCTGATACTGGTTAGCATGGAGCCACTAGCCTGTTTAGCACTTACTTGAAAAGCAGAGCATGGAAGTGAATGTCATAACTCTCTCTGTCGTGAAAGAACATAATCAGAAATGAGAGAATGCTTCCAGAAACTGGATCCAGATTGAATGAGAGTAGTAAGTGTAGCTCTACTTGTAGGAGATGAAGTTACTATAAGTTTAATAAAGAATGCCCTGGAGAACTATAAGAATCAAGTCAGAAATGGGAGCAGACATAAAGTGGAACTTCAAAAGCCTTTGAAAAGCAGGATTGTCTTCTACTAAAAAAGAGTTTAAAACAATGCATAAAGAGGCAAGCTTAAATAAAAAAACTTGAAAATGAGACATAGAATTAATAACAATAATATAGTCTTATGTCTGTATAATACTTGCCAAGTATAAAACAAATCCAGTTACATTATCTCAGTTTGAACTGCAAAAAATGACCTGAAGTAAGAATACTATTATTATAAAAAAACGAGATTCAGATAGATCAAGATTCTGCCTAAGTGAGAAGAACGCTGAAGCCAGGTATGCAGTGAATGTCTCCTGCAAGGAAGTTTCTACTCTCTGGCCCACACCAGTCAGCATTTCAATCTTTATCATCTCTCATAAAATAAAAAGAGAGAGAGAGAGAGAGAGAATTTCTGTAATTTAATTCAGTTCTCAATGATAGAAGAATATTATTTCCAGTCTTCCTACTTTCTAGTCAGTGAGGAATTGCTTGATTTTTACTCAGAATAATAAGACTCTGTTTTATCACTTCTTAGCACAGTTTTACTCTGCATTCTATAGAGTCAAATCTTGCACACTGAGAGTATTCAAAAATTAAGATTTGGTCATAATTTCATTGGAACGCAAAAATATTCATAAATTTTCAACAAAAGATCATGTTTTCATTAACAAATACATTAACTGCCATCTGATTTCAATTCAGAAATATTGCAGTATAAATTACTTTAAATTACTATCATGTCAAGCCTAATAACATAAATATTTTAAATGTTACAATTAAATAATACATGCAAAGATATGAAATTCTTAATGGAGATTCAAATTCACCTGACTTCTAAACTATTTTTTAAATATTATCTTTGCTCTATATTTTGCCATTGCCACCTAAATTCTAACTATTGTGCACAGGAATATAATGTTGATTTTCTTATACTACAAGGAATAGTTATCTCTTAAATCCATGAAAAAAATGTTAAAAGCAAAAGCCTCAACAATTTTCATGAACTCTCACAAATATCTTTAAGATAGAACAAATCAAGTTAAGGAATTTAACAAATCAAAAGAAGAAAGGAAATCTTCTAGGATAGACTGGTTAGTTTTAAAAATGATTCATTTTTAGTTAACATCGATTTCAGAAAAAAATATTAAGAAGTAACCTTAAAATATTTTTCTGTTATTATTTTAAAAAATGACCAAAAATAATGTCATATGACTGAGAATAGCAACACATCAAGCACAGTGTTGTTAGGTTCTCTTCCTAACATCTATACAAAACACAGGGGTATGTGATAAGAAACTTCTGCAAAAATGCCTATGTCATCTTAGTTTAGTTTGTTCTGTTACTGTTTTATTATGTTACTTAAAATCTACAAATGGAGACAATTTCCTCAAATACTAATAGTTTTAGTCCATAGGAAACAAAACAGTGGTGTCTACAGCATCATGTTTCACCAAAACACAAAACTGATTCTGAACAATTTCTTTATGACTATAATCTACCTATATTAGGCAAGTATCATTTTACCTTTAGGTTTTTCTATTTGATTTTTTGTTGTTTACTTCTGAATCCTTCCTTCCACATAGACTACTTCCAGTAAATAACTAATCCTAAACATTACCTTAGCCAGAAAATTAGTCCTGTGATTATTCCAAATAATTTATATAACTTAAATAATTGATTTCACAAATAAAGATGATGATATTCTATAGCAATTGATATTAAACATCTTATATTGATAGTTATCAATAACAAACGTATATCTCAAAATAGTTTCCATTGTTTAGTAAATTAAATTTGTTTTACTTAAAAAGTAATTTTGTTTGTGCTTCAGAATATGAGTCACACAAGCCCTACTGAAATTTTTTAATTAAGCTCATCTTAAGTACTTTTAGAATTGCTTTCTAAGGAAAACACTTCCCTAGCAATAGTTAATTTTAGTTACCTTCCAAATCATTAATGAGCAGGATATTAGTTAAGGCTGTATTGTATTTTTATGCTCAGATGTAAAAGGCCTCATAATATAAAATGATGCGATGAGGTTTTGAAGTTGGATGAAGTTAAACTATGTTTAAGAAAGAAATGAAAGGAACAAAACATTTGCAAAACAGTATTATGTAAACTAGAAAATAAGAGATGAGTTTACAATTTTAAAATATGATTTTTTAAAAAATAAACAGAATTAAACATAAATATATTTAGTTCAAGTAAATGCAGCTCAAATATATAGCCAATTCTAAATTTCTGGTCGCATGGTTATAATTTAGAAATTACCCAACACTGAAAAGAGAACATTCGTACTGTAATAATCCCTGTACTGCCTCATCAGGTAAAATGTGCTACTATTCATATGTATATTCTTATTCTAGAATAAATTTATAACCATTAAAAATGGTAGTTTTTAAAAAAATGTAACTGAAGGCTTAAGAATTGCCAGTCATATGCTCATAATCCCATTTGATAAGAGAAGATAAACTCTATTGCAATATATGAGCTAGTTAGAGCTACGTCAAAAAATGTCCAAATAGAAATAATGAGAATTGGAAAAATGTCATTGATAAAAATGACATTACTTCACACTCCAAATCAAAAAACTCCCATATTGCAAAAACTATATTGGCAATAGATTTCTTCATGCAATCATCATTATCCTACCAGTTAAACTAGCCCTGTGCTCTCTTTTTGACATAATCCCTTGCTAATTTTGGATTAACTTGAACATCTATGTATCTGAATCTCACCAGGGCCCTTATACTGTATTTCCAGATGCCTACAAGATATTTTCACCCGAATGTACAAATCATACCTCAAACTCAGCATGCCCAGACCAAATTGCCCATCCTCTCCATACCAAATCAACCCTATGTCTATATTTGACCAAGTTTGCAAATAATCTAGGCATTTTTCAATGATCAAGATGAGAATTCTTGAAGTCAGCTGTATTTCCTCTCCTTTAATGTCTGTATCCATTATATCATATCACCAAGGTTTATTAAATTTTTTCTTCAAAATTATTCTTGGATTTGCTCATCCTTTCTTATTCATAGTCCCCTTATTACTGAAATTTTAGCCTGGGCTTTGGTTACCTCTAACCCAACAAGTCTTTCTGTCTTTTGATTTTTCCAACTGCATCTCTTTTGTACACATTACATATGACTGGCAGGCAAATCTTCCCAGATGTTAATACTGTTTATTCTTTTATCAAAACTATAAGAAATTAGTATCACTTTTCAAACAACTCCTACTTTTAATTTTTAGAACTCTAAGAAGCTGAGTCATCTCATCCTGTTTCCTACAAAGCCTCAACCAAAAAATTGTATAATTTATTCAAATACACCAATAAATACCATACATATGATATTTATATTAACACCTCCATATTTTCGCTAATGCTGTACCTTACAGCTAAAACATTTCACCATTCCAGAACATTAATTAATATTCTATTTAAGTTTTAAAGCATAATTTACTTTTTGGATGATAAACCCTTTTACAGGAGGGGATATGCTATATTTATTTTAATCACCTTCCTCCAAATGTTAAATCCATTTTTATCTGTGTAATATAATTTTCTTCATCTTTTAAAGCCTAATTCTTCTATTAGGATAATACATTCTTTAAGAGAAGGGACTATGTCATTTTAATTTTATATCTCATAGCATTAGAATAATACAAGAAATATAAGTGCTCAATAAATAGTATTGTTTTATGGAGTCTGCATATACAGAAAAATGAAATTCATTAGCACATATTTAGTGATTTTAGAATGTGTGATATTACAGGATCTAGAAGATACAGTGCAGAGTTGCTTTTTAGTGAATAATTATTATAATGCTTCTTAATCAATAGCATACAGAGTTTTTTAGGTGTAATATAAGGGTATTCTGGAGTTTACAAAATGATTACTGAGATTTACCTGTTCTTCAATATCCATGTTTACCCTGCCCACCTGCCTCTTTTGTGATCTACTTCCTGAGCAGAATTGTTTCACATTTAAAATACTGTTGAAATTCCTCTTATTGCTTTATACCCAAAGATAACAGAATATATTTTAAATCATATCACTTCTATATTTTGTTCAGTTAACTCTACCTCTGAACATTAAGCAAAATACCAGAATGACTATAAGCCTATGCATAGTAAAAATGAGTAGAAGTTAAAACAAACAAACAAATAAATAAATAAGAAAATAAATAAGAAATAAGTAAGTAAATAAGAGCTTTCTTTTACTCTCACTATAATCTTGAGTTTCCTCAACAGCGTGATTGATGGGACCTAAGGTATGACTTGCTTTGAAACACTACCTCATAAAATTTATTTCCTTTAAAAAGTAAAGAATAATGTTAAGACAGGCAGCTGCTGGATGGCCAGGCTCGGTAAAATAGCACACAAAAAAAGTGGGCACAAGATAGTTTTTGATAACACAGAAAAAATATGAAACTAGATGAGGTAGTTCAGAAATACTAAGAAACAATAGATATAGAAACAATAGAGGTCTAGACACCACAATAATGACCACCTCTATTAGCAGGGTTTTGGCTACAAATGAAAGCATTACTTTCAAATGTACAGAGAGGTCTTAACCATTATCCAGCCCTTTTCAGGCACAGCTTTCCCACCCCTGGTGATCATTGTTGATAACATAATCCTTGAGCATGACTTAAAGAGTTGCACATAAATACGGAATGTTTACAGGAATATAGGATTGAGACTGGAATCTCTTCCACACTTAGCACTTAGTAATGCTAAGTACTGGGAGCTGAAATAGCTCTTTGAAGAGCCTATTGTTTTTGCTGCACTAAAAATTAGTTTAAAAAAAAATCCTAATCCTGCTCTAATTACCTCACATAGGAGCATAAGCTTATTTTATTGTTATATTTGCTTGGCGTTTTTTGAAATAATGCTTTAGGATGTCTGTGCAAGCTAGTTTTAGATAGCCTCAGTGTTTCTCTTTCTCTCCCCCCTCTCTTTCTCCCTCACCATCTCCCTCACCTTCTCTCTCCCTCTTTTCTTTCTCTCTAATTGAATAATAAGTCACTTCATCTCATTTTTTTTCTATGCAAAATGTTGATACTGGATTAAATGCTCTCAAGTTCTCTTTATTCCCTGAATGTCACAATTTCTAAATATGGAACAAAGAATGCTTTGTGAGAGTCTTAGATGGGACCATTGTTTGATTTACTTTTAATGTCAGATTCTGAAGAATAAAGACTTCTGTTGAGTTAAATTCAAGATGAAATAGAGGAAGGTCAATGTAAAAATATTTAATTAACTAAAAAATTTAAACATAAAAATGTTTAAATAACAAATCTAATTGTCACAAATAATGATAACCTTTAAATTCAAAGGATGTCTAGCTTAATCTTTAATATCTCCTAAAACATACTAAATCAGCAGCAGATATATTAAAGCTACCAGATAACTTTTATTACATTTATAGACATAGAAACGTTTTTTTCTGTGCTTCTTAAAAGTTTAAAGAAATTTTATTTATATTGATGTCTTTCTTTACAACTGGAGCTTTTCTACTTTACACTACATTAAACTACTCACTGAAATATTTATAAGACTCAGCAACAGGAATATAAAACTTTATGTATATTAACTCTTCAGAGAAGCAGAAGTCATTATTCAACAGCATTCTCTGCAAATTAAAAAACATACTACAGATTTATTCAAGCAAAATTTAAGAAAAATTTAAAAATTAATTTGTCAGTTTGCATTCAATTTTATCATCTTCAAATATTTTGTCTATCAAATAGGGACATATCTACGAAAGCTCTAAATTTTAAAATAATTCATATACACAGAATATACATGTAGTTTATTCTTTTCTCAGCTCATTTTTTCCTTGTTTACCATATTCTTTTCAAAAGACAAAACAGCCCTCACACTTAAATGGTTATGACAAAAAATAACACAAATACAGTGATTGGCTGCCTCTCTCAGAGTGACCACTACACATATATGGGAAGTAAATTCCCTGAAGGGAAAAACAAAAAATGATATCTGACAATACATAAAGATACTTGAAGAATTATTAGCCAGAGAGTGTGTGTGTGTGCACGTGTGTGTGGTATATGTTTGTAGTATAGTTGACCTTTGAACGACATAAAAGTTGGGAATAATGACCCCTGCAGAATTGAAAATTTATGTATAACTTTTGACTTCCCCAAAACTTAACTACAGTTATCCCTAGGTATCCACAGGAGACTGTTCCAGGACCCCTGAGGACACCCAAATCTACACATGCTCATGTCTCTCATATAAAATGGCTTAGAACAATGCATACAGACAGCCTTTCACATCTGCAAACTCCCAACACAAAAGATATAGTTTTCAATACACCCATTGATTGAATCCACAGAAATGAAACCCATGCAGTTCAAATCTGAGTTGTTCAAAGGTCCATTTTATTTTAATGTGACTCTTTAGTTATGGTTATCCAATTCTTTTGCTAGAATGTCTACCGAAAAATATGTAGAACTTGCTTATAGAATGTCTACACAATCTTACTTGTTTAAATTTCAAGAAAAGTGGTAAGAGTTATCATTTAAAAGGCAAACTTAGCTAGTTACTATAATTTTTATTGAATGAGGAAAAGGGTGTACATTTGAAAGCCATTAAATTTAAATGTACAACATGTTCAGATATACAATATGGTTAGAGCTGTGTGTCTTACTTATAAATACATACTACGTATGTATCACCCCAAAACTCACAAAATTAAAAAATTGCTTAAACTTGATTTGAGTTGATAATATACCATCTTTATCTCTTTAGCAACTATCTCTTATCAATTTAAAAATGAAAAAATATATTTTGTTTGTTATGTTTTCACTTAAGGCCAAAGTAAACATTAGATTAGCTTGCATTTTGCACCTAGGTAAACAATTTTATACCTTAATGCATAAGTCAATAATATGTTTAGAGCTTTTACTTTCACTGTAAAACAGATTGGCTTTGATTCAATTAAAATTCCTTTTAACAAATATGAATGAAAGATACTTTATATTAAAACAAAGTTGAGAACTCATACTAAGTATACTGGTTCATAGCCACTGTAAAGATTACCTGAATCCCATAAAAAATGATGATAAAAATAATAATGGATTTGTATGCAAATTTTAGTTAAGAAAACTTAAAGCATTAATGATTTGACTTGTTTATGTAATTTGATTATCAGGAAGTAAAATAGCATTTGGCATATTTTTTCAATGCCAAAGAATATTTTCTTAGATTTTATTAACATTGCAACAAAATTTAGAATGTGATAATATTCTATTGTTTTATAAATTTGACATACATTTAGA
>NW_006494614.1:225043-234717 GCF_000325575.1 Pteropus alecto
AAATAGGAAGATATATGTATATAACATAATATGAACCTTACCAAAAACAAAATCAACTTTGTACCAACATTTAAAGATTCGCTCTATAGGTATCCCCATCACTCAACCTACCTATCCCCAAGCTTGCTTTACTATTTGAAAATTGCAGTAAGCTAAATTGATTTGAAAGATCTCATATGGGTTTCTACTATTTTTATCACCTATTCAAAGTATGAACACACAATTATTTTAATTATTTCTTATGATTTATCATGGGTAGTGAACAGGAGAGACAAATTCAGGTTGCAAATATGATTTGTTTGCTCAAAATCACACTTTAAGAATTTGAAAACAAGATTCTCCAGCACCGTCCCCTAAAATGTTTTTCTTTCAACTGTACTATCAAAAAATAACTATATAATTCCATACATAATTAGAAATCTTCTGTATAAAGCCAAAAGTGACTCTGAGACCACCTACCTTGTATTTGATATTTATAGGTTTATTTGTGAGCAAAGGGAGCAACTTTTAATTTCTCAAACTGTGTAGGATAGAATGGAATCCTAGAGTCAGGAAGGCAAAAATTGTATCTTATCTTTAACCAAAAAAGCATGTATTGAAAAGGACATTTTATATTTTTAAGTATATAAATCCCAGAATTTCTATTTTAGTCAATCAAATAAGCTGAAAATAAGTATAGATAAATGTTTAAGAAAATTGTAAAGTAGCTTTGAAAAATTACCTAATATTTATTCAGATTAAGATAAAGTGTAGAAAAATGGATTTATTTAAATACTTGAAGTTTTATGACAGAAAAGTAGATGAGTAGATGTATAGTTGTAGTAGATAGTAATAATAGATTAGTAACCACTGATTAAAATTTAAATCAAGATATGAATCGTCTATCAATCACTTTAACATATGAAATTATTTTCATTTATATTATTTCCCTCTACATAAGTATAAAAGTCTTGAATATATTTAATAACTTTAAGAGAAAAATGTAACATTTTCTTAACTGAATTATTTTTTTTAACAAAGAAAATTCTCTAATTATGTGGATTTTGTAAATGGCATAAAATTATGTTGGCCAATAATCCTAGAATTACTATTTATTACAATATTTTAACTTGCAAATAATAATCTTGCATGTAAAAAAAGCCTCTAAACTACTTAGCATAAATGTTTATACATTAGATTATAAGCACATCTTTCTCCTGTTCTTTAGTATAGAAAAAATATACCACTGATAATATTCCATAAATATTTCTTATTCCTTATAAAATATTAAAAATAATCTTAAGCCATTCTATTTAATGCTCAAAGTTTATAACTGCAAGTAATAAAAGCATTTGAAAGATACATGTTTTTAAAATAATTATTAATAGCTTTTTTACATTATAATATTTATGTTAATTTGTTCTCAAAATTTAAACATTTCCAAATTTATCAGACATTTATTTCTGTCAATGCTTCTTTATATTATGTTTACTATAATTTAAAGGCTTTTCTTTTTATGCAACTAAAAATCGTTTATAATTTTTTGTCAATGACAGTGCATATATACATATCTGTACGTATACATATGTATACATACTTACATATACACGCACATTTATTTTTTCAGAGGCAAAGGACATATTTTATACATTTACAAAAGATGCACTTTTCTTCTGCATTTTGATTCATTTACATAGATTTACTTATCTCAATTCAATAAAATAGGAAATCTGCTTATGAAAGAAGGCCAAGAAGTCCATCTGTGTCTGTTCATTTCTCTGAGCTATCAGTTAATTTCCCAAAATATTTTTTCATCTCAAGCTTAACTCTCTGCTTTGCTAAACAAATAGACCGTTCCAACTTCTTGTAGCAGTCCATACCTTTTTTCTAATTCCCAAATGATCCTATTTAAAAAAGAAATCAACTTCTTCCTTCAGCATTCAAAAATTAACCATTCATTTTGAAACTACTTTAGTATGTATTTACAGCATTTAAATTATTACTTCCTGCCCTACTTTGTATGGATTTCCAGGACATTTTCTCAATCATTGTGTTTATAAAAAGTTGTTTTATGATTCAGAGTATTTCAATAGAAATTATAATATTAACGTCAAAATCCCTCCTACATTGATGACAGAGTCGATAATTTAATCAATTTCTCATTAATGATGTTTTAACCCCTGTTTAACACCTTGTAGTTATTTAATAAGTATTTTTTTTACTTTCAATTTATTTTTACTAATGTGAAAAATAGTATAAATGGAGACTCTCCAAAATGGGGTCAGAGCTGTCATCCCAGAGGAACTGCCTTATATGTCTTATTCTGAAAACCTTAAGAATCGTTTAAATTGAGGAAAATAACCTTTGAACTGTGCCAAAGCAACATTGTTTTCCAAACAACTGTTTGCAAAGCTAACAGGAAGCAGATATTCTGACTACTACAGAATATCTGTAGATAAAGACATTCTTTCGAATTAGCACCACCACATATAGTTAAAGAATAACTTAAGCTTATTTGTACCTATAAAAATTCCTTTCTTGACTTAACACCAATAGAAACTACTTCCTTCTATTCAATTAATTACTCCCTTTGCCTTTCTCATAAAAAAATCCCTCGCTTTTTACTGTCTAATGAAAACACTATTTCAGTTCTTTTCCTGAATCAGTGCTTCTAAATAGCTATTCTTGGATCTCAAATAAATGCTTTTTACCTCTCACTTCTGGCCTTTTATTTTTAGGTTAACACTAATAATTTAAAATGTCCTTCATAATTTCTCTTTTGAGAGCACTTTAATTTCTATATCCTATACATTAAAGAACAATACTAGTCCTGGCATGCTTTTGACTTTCAGTAATTCTTTCAACCATTCAGCGCCTCATTCTTCTCATGTAAAAAAAAAAAAAGAGTTGGATGAAATGATCTTACTTCAAAAGAATTTTACAATGCTCTTATTATGATTGTTTTATTTAATTTTCTTCCAGTTGTCTGCATCTGGTACCTTTTGTGAATAGTGTGTCTCTATTTCTATTCTTTCTTTATCTCTGTCTTCGTAGGAATGCTTTTACTTGAATGAATGTAGTCACATATTAAATATATTATATTCTGCAAATTTATTAATTGAATGATAGTGAATTTAATAAATTATTCTACATTATTTTATATAATTATTCACTATTTCTACTAAATGCTATTATATATTTTCTTTTTTCCTCCTCCTTAACGTAACATTGACTTAAGGCTCCTGAAATTTTCGCATAAACGAAATGTTATAAGTAAGCAATATTTACTTTAATTCATACTCAATTGTGCCAAAAAGAAATAATAATCAAGAAATAGGCAAATTGCCTGGAACAAAATCTTACCTCATTCAAATTAGCTTAGATATGGCACTCACATATCCTGAAAACTACATGAAAAACAAAAAAGAGCTAATTTAATAAATATTGGTGTGTAAGGAAGCTTCACACAATAACACAGATTTCTTAATGTATCTAGCCTAGTTTTATATACCTTATTTCTACTTTAAAAAAATCAGAGACAATATAATAAATGTAATTGTCAGAGGATGTTAAATTAGATCTGTACCAAACATTACAGTGAAGAAAACAATGAAGACTGAGAAAAAGTGGCCAAATCTTGCTAAAAAGCTCTGACCTATGACTGAGAGTCAGGAAGAACAGAAGGAAAGGAGGAATTCAGAAACAGGCACTCAGTATTAAACAGAACATGAGGAAAGCAGAAGGGAGGGAAATGAAAAATTCTCATGGCTCTGAGAACAATGAAAGATGCACATTAAATTAGGATATATTTAATGACAAAAAATAAATGAGGTACTGATTGACAAGGTAGGATGTAGCATATTACCTAATACTATTTAGTTAATAGACTCTAAATTTATGGTATAGTCAGGCCTTAAAGATTAAAAATCTCTTAAGGGCTTCTAAGGAAAAAAAAGATAAAAATGCAATAACTCAAAATATTAAATATCTAAATTATTAAATATCATCAAGATAGTGGTTCATATGGAAAATTGTAAAACACATTGTTAGCTGTATTACCTATTAAAAATCAGCAAGTTTAAGACTTTAAACTTTGAATTTCAATTATAATTGTGAAAGTGGGGTTCTGTTAATGTGTTCTGTTAAGGCCAAATTTTGCCTTAATGATGTGGTGTTTTGGGAGCTGTTAGCACTCTGGCTTTAGTTCTTTGATTAATATTTGACCTCTGTCAGGTTGCCTTGTGTCTTTAGACTTCAGTTTCTTCTTTTATCGCATGAGGTCCCATTGACTATATGTTAAAATTTTGTTGATCAGCTACAGACCTAGAACTTTATAGATTAGTTTATTTGATATGGTATATGTACTTTTATTGCTTTAAAACATATAATTCAGTTTTCCTAAATATCTTAATGCACTTAAGTGACATAGTTTCTGTCATTCCACTAATCTAATTTGTTCTATTTAAGTGTTTCAAGAACTTGTGACATTGTATTATAAAATCACATATATGTGTCCCAATGTCTTATTTAAAGATTATATATCTAAATCATATTCCTTAATATTTTATATTATTGACATATTTATTTATATATCTGCCTTCAAAATATTATATTTGAATGATTTTCAGAATTAAATGCAATATTCTTGTCTTTATACTGAAAATTCTGGGCAATCTGTTTGTAATTTTTAAAGGTTTAATCATTTCATTGCTTTGACTATAGTGCTTTGTTTCTTTCTTCATAATTTAATGGCTATACAGTGTTTGGTTTTTAAAACAATAAATGAGAAAAAAATAACAATCAAAAGCAGTGTGTTGTTTGCTGTGCTACCAGTTCCTAGTGTAAACTAACATTCACTAATGTTTATTAGGCCAGTAAATCAAATCTCGGGTAAGTAACATGTGGTTAAGAGAGCCAGAAACTACAAATGGAATCATTATTTGTTGTAGTCTGGCAAATAGCCTCCGGATGCATTATAGACAAATATATCAATTGGATGACATCTTCTGTAGACAATGCTTAACATTAAAATTCCAATTGTTCTTTTCTAACTTCTTGAGCATGCTCTGTGCAGATTTTGTGCTTTTGGGGAATCTACTTCACCCTTTATGCCTTTTAGAGTGCTATCTCTGGATGGACTAATTTATTATTATCTAGTACTTACCCAGGTCCTTCTGTGCTTTTACAAAATTAAATTTTAAATCCGTCTATTTAGAGGGAACACATTAAGTTTGTATTTCTCCACATTGCTTAGTCATTGGAGAGTACCCAAGAGTGGGTACTCAAAATTTGGGGGTAAATGTATTTACTGTCTGATGTTGACAGTCTTTAACCCAAGGTTTAAAATACACATACAGACACAAGATAAATTATGACTTTATGATTACAATTCAAGAGTTAAAGAGTGTACGAAATGCTTTCACACAAAATTCTTTTAAAATGTCCAGGTTAAAAATAAAAGGAAAAATTATAGTTTTTTCTCAAAAAAATTGGATTTTTAAATGAATATTTTGTATTTATTTTATTATAGAATGAAATTTCTGAATAGATTTTCACATATGAGTTAAGGAGACCAAATTATTGTCTCTAGTTGCTGCATTTTGTAGTAAAAAGTCATCTTTATCATCCAGAATATTTATTCACAAAACTGTAACTGACTTATGTAAACTTTCTCATTTAATGAAACTTAAAAAATAAGTTTTACCTTCTTTTTCTGAAATTAAGTATAGTCACTGGTAGGTTAAATATATATTAGGAATTATAAATGAGGAATACATAAGGAAATATATTTTTCATATTGTGATTTATATGGGTAGTACTTATTGATAACTGATGGCTGGAGAGAGAGAGAGGATTGATAGAGCTAGCTGGAATAATTTTCAGGTAATGCAAAAATTGCAAAAATCACTGAACGAAAAAATCATGATGAATTATTATTTAGAAATCAATCTGAATTTATATAATCTTAATCTTGTTACAAACTATCATCATAGACTTAATATTTTGAGTACATACCATTGTATGATCACAAAGTTAGTAATTAGTATACCATCATTTATTTTAAGAAACAAATATTTGGTCTAAATTTGAGAAAGAATAGCTGCCATTTATGAAGCTTTTATCTAAAAACATATTTTATTTGAAATACACTAAAGCCTAAAGTATAATACTTTCTATTAACTATGAATGAGAGTGTATAAGAATAGCTATAAGGCTGCAAACAGAAGATTAAAATGAGTGAATGCCTTGCAGGATGGACCATATAATCCTCGGATAATTGCATTCATTTTAAGATGAGCCATTCAAAATTGCTACCTGTCCAACCTGCATAAGATGAGCAAACTAGAAGCATGTAGATAAAAATTGCTGGTTGTCCCTAGACAAGCCATTTCAATATCACTATAACTGAGTATTAAACACCGTAGGCTCACGTGTGCTGAATTTACTACTTATTTTCTGGCTTTTTGTACTTACAGTATTTGTATCCCATATAGAATTAGAACATTAATAATTATTATTTGATGTTGTCTAATATATAAATGAGATTTAAAATACAGTGACCTCCTTCATCTCTGTTTATGGAATGTAGGTCATAAGCTAGACATATAAGATTCTGACAGAAAGAGTACAACCTCGTAAAAATATAAAGCTTCAAAATTATGTCTGAAATGAAAATCTACATAATTTATCTACCTAGAGTGCTGATTATTTATATAAGAATAGATAACTTCATCTTTGCAAGAAACACAAAATTATCAACTCTTTTGCAAAATATTTTCTCTTTTAGCACACATGGTAATATTATTAATAAAACTATAATTTATTTAAGCCATATGTTTTTTTCTCAGATCATAATTTCCAAGTATTTGCTAGGGTTATCATTATTCTAAAATAAGTTATTTTTTCCAATTATATAATTATTTTATAACTTTTAATGCATATAAGGAACCATTTTCTTAAATATTCAATGAGTGTTTCTGATTATTATATAGCAAAATTTGATTTTCTAACTAAGTTCACAATATAATAAGTTATCATCACACCATTTTAAAATGGAAGTAAATTTTTAAATTTCATAATTAAATTTAATTTTTTTTTCACATTCACTATTTTACTTTCCATGCACATTAGCAAAATGAACACTGATAATAATTTCATGAGGACTCAGGGCATAGATGCTAACTCAGTCTTGTTCAGGTGATTTAATCTATATGGAATTTGTATGATGAAAACAAAAAATTTAAATGAACTTACGCATTAAAGAAATGCTTTGCACCTTTGATTCAGCAGATTGTTTCATTATTAATAGAAAACATATAATAAGAGATAATGTAGAGATTATAGAGGTAAAAAAGTCCCATAGTGGAAAATGTTTGGAAAATGCTAAGATAAACTAACATACTTAGATTTCTTTATTGTGAGACTTTTCACAGCCTTTAATTTTTTAATAGTGAAGTTCCAAGAGGAGGATCTAGAGCATAGTTCTTATAATCTTATTTGACAATAGAATACCCTTGGATTAATTTTTACCCCCTAGAAACAGCTTAGCATAGGATGTTTTGTAAAAGCTGTCCTATGATATGCTATAATACATTTATATTATATGAGTATTATGAAGACTACCACAGTAAACAATATATATATTTTTTTTACTCCAAATTCTTCATTGCTTTAGAAGAGTTAAAGAAAGCATGGGTGTGCTAAACCATTCTATATCAAAAATAACCCAGGGTTATTTTCTATAAGATTGAAAATGTACATTGATAGTGCCATTTAAGGTAATATTAGAATAACAAGTCATGCTTCTTATAATAAAATTAATTTGGTAAATTCATGTTTCAAGAATATAGGCCAGGACCAGATAGAAAGTACAAAAGATATCTAAAATATAAAATATCTACACCTATGTTTTATATATTAGTAAACAAACTTCATTAACTTATTTTAAAGAGAATGTTAGTTTAAAATAAGAAATAGGAAGGGAGTTTTCAGGCTGCTTAGATGCAGGTACCCTGATAACAGATAAGATAGAAAATTTCAAAACTGGACACTTGAAATAAGAAATTTGAGAGAATTTCATGTGTGGCCAAACATTACTTCACGATTTAAGACACAGCCAATTACATGACCAATAACATCTTTCTTATTTACAAAAGAACTGAGGTGGTGGTATATCCAGATAAAAGAAACTCACATCTGCAGCCTCTTTTGGGATAGCCAGGTAAAATAATTCTAGCCAATAAGATGTTGATATAAGAAGCATTTCCTTTTTGAATTAAAAGGAAATGTCTTTTGCCCATTTTCCTTTCTCCTTTCTTGCCTGGGATACAGATGTGATGCCTGGAGTTGTAGTCACCATCTTGCAATTATGAGAAAGAAAGCCTCAGTCTAAGAATAGTGTAGCATGTAGATAGAAGGTGCTATGATCCTTGATATCACCTGTTAGCAGCTGTTTCAATCTTGCCCTGCCTAATTTAAGACTCCATGAGAACAGTAATTCCCCTATTTAAGTAATTGTTCTGTCAGGTATCTCATGATCTATATGTGAAGCTATTCCTACTAACACAGGCTCTGAACCTATTACTGAACTATCAGAGGACATTAATTGATGTTTATAATATTGTTATTGAATGATCTCAGAAAATTACATTTCTTTTAGAATTTTTGATTAGAAATTATAATCAAGGAAGACCATTTCATGGTTAAATATTTTCCATTTAAAGAGTTAAAGTTCTCTAACTTAATGATAAACTCTCAATAATTCAGAAAACATCAGCATCCACACTGACTCATTCCATGAGACTGTCATATAGCTATAGTTTTTCTTAGTGTATTCCTTTTCTACATATATATTTTAATATACAGTTAACTTCAAAATATGCTAATTGTTTAAATATCAAATTATTTTCATTAATGAAAAGATAAATTGGTATTTAAGTTTAGAATCACTTCAAAGGTTCTAACTTTATTACTAAAGGCTCAACACTTCACTTTTGCTTTAGGTCTCTACATTACTATTAACTTTCCCGTATCTTTCTGATACACCCTGCAGAGCTGTATAAACTTATTCCATCTGGATGGCTGTTCACTTCTATGATCTATGATTTTCCTTTCATTTGAGCATGGTATATATTAATAGTATACTAGAGCTGGCTCTTACTGGCTTGGGAGAGCCAATTTTGCACCTATCTTCCCAATTCCACATTCAGTGAGACTCCATTGGCAGCCTGATAATGGCCATAGTGGTAGTAGTTATACCACAAAAAATGGCAATTGCTACAAATGAAAGCCTCTCTCTTAGCCATAGCCAGGTATTAAATAATTACCATCACACCATTGAACAATACACATTATATATGTTAAATTTTTAGCTTTATGTTATTCATTATTTAACCTGGCACTGTTTAATCAGTAGTTTTAGTAACAGAAGGTCATCAGATTTACACAGAGTGAAGTACAGGGATATCTGTATATGAATCCTACAATAATATGCTATTAAATATATTATTTAGTAAATCTGAATGGATCGGAAGGGCTTAATGAATGGTAACAATGATCAGTTCCATTGGTTTATAATTTATTAATGATAAATTTAAATAGTGATTAAATATATTAAAATATAATCTTGAGGAAATATATATTTCACTATCATCTACAAAGCAATAACAACAAAAAAATAAATAATAAATATAAAT
>NW_006494614.1:234896-247116 GCF_000325575.1 Pteropus alecto
GATTCCAATTTTTATATCCGATGTAGGAAATTTACTTCAACAATAGGCTGGTTTTCGATCCTTGTGACCTACATTTCTCCTAAGAAATACTTTTAAAAAAAATAAAATTAAGTCACAATGGTATACTGCAACCTACATAAGTTTTATACTAGTTAAGATTATTTTTATTCATATGAAATAAAAAACTCCTTATTATAATAACTTATTGTTCATTTTAAGATTTCTATAGGAATTGTATTATTTTATTTACCATAAAATTCACTTAATTTTACATATATAAAATAAAAATATAATTCTACACTTAAAGCTGGAATCTATTTTGAAAATTATACGGTAGCTTTTATATAGTCTCATTAAATAGCTACTAATACCGTTATTTAACATCCAATTGTCTAACCAAATTAAGAGTGGCTTTAAATTGGAAATAATAAGGAAAATTGTCCACATATTGGCATTTGAAAACATGTTTATCCTATCAATAATTTTTTAAATCAATATAGCTTATTTATTTGCAAATGAAGTACCATTCAAAAGTTAATTATTTTAAAGACAATAATCGCATAATTTACATTTGAAAGAATTCTCTCTTAGACTTACAGGTTAGAAGCAAGTGTTTAGCTTGCAACACACTTGCTAAGGATTTTAAAAGTAGTAAGTCCAGTATTAAAAGGCTCAAGGCAGACTGTCCTCAGATCAGTCAGGTGGTCATGTGGTTGCTAATACTGAAAAATGAAACAGACTATGCTTTTAAAAAATGGACCCTCAATAAGTAAATAATGTAACCAACAAGAAGTTGAAGTTAGCATTAGAAAGTAGCGATTAGTTTTCTAGTATTTTTAGTTTTTAATTTTCTTGGACATTTGAACTGATTTTGCTAATATGTGAATATCTGGATTATATAAAAATAGCAAATCAGGTACCATAAACACGTGAAGCACTTAAAATTTTTTTCTTATTGAATATTTAACTATAAAATTAATTTTAATAAAAGTTTCACAAGGTTTAATGAGTTGTGGGCTTTTTTTTTTTAAGTTCATATCCTTTGAAATTATTGTATCAAATATATCAATAAAATACTTAAAAATTAAGTATAGACACTGCATGTTAGTACCTAAAACACCTGAAGTATGTTTGGAAAGCATTCACTATTATTGTTTTCAACTCAAATATCTGAATTAGGAATATAGATAAAAATATTTTTAAATTTTTGGCAGAAAAAAGATTTTAAAGATTAATTGTACTATCTTCCTGATTAAAAATTTTGAAGCCCTAATTGAAAATTGAAGTAATAATACAAAAATTTTGAAATCAACATACATTTCCCTGAATGTGGATCTTATTTTTGCACCTTTTTCTAAAAGCAAAATTTTCACTATTTTCAATTTTTTTTTGGTAAAATCACTTTATTCATACCAGTTTCCAAAACATATCTTCAGTCTAATGAATTGCTAAACTTGTACTGAAACACACCTCCCAGCACCCGCATTCTCAGTACCAATAATAATAAGGGAAGCAGGGAAACACTTACCTAATTTTATTATGTTAAAATAATATTCAGGTGCATATTCTGAACCAACTTAGATGACAGTTGTAGCCCTATTCTTTTTATAATGTTTATCATGCCAGTAACATTCAAAACCTACAATTTCACCTTTGCTTCAAATATTAAGTCCATCACATTAATAGAAAAATCTATTGTAAATTCATTTCATTTCATCATCTCAGAAGTAGTCAGACAAGTCACATGAAAATGGGAAATGTTTTAAAATAATTAATTTAGGGTTAAACATCTCATAAATAATAGCATAGTAGGATGCAGGTGGAGGTAGGGAGGTAGGAATTACATTTTATATATGCTATAAGATAATGAAACTCAAATTATGTTTCAATCCATAGTAATTAGACAAAATAGAAAGAATAATTTTAGTTTTAAAATGTACATGTGTATAATATCTTTATTAATAAAGTTTTCCCATCATAAAGATCGTGAGATTAATTTATGGATTTCCATAGAACATTTCAATAATGGCTATAAAATTGATATAATTTAACAGGGATAAGTTCACTTTTATAGGGTTGAAAATCAATAGAATAGTTTGTGTTGTCATTTGTTTTACTAATTCTGTTTATGTAAAAATAGATGCTAACGAGCTCTTTCTATCCAATATCATATTGAAATTCCTATTGCTATTGGAGTGAACGATGATAGTTTTCCTAAAAAAAAAAAAAAAAAAAAAAGGTATATACACCCAACAGGATTGATATGAAAACAATTTAACTTGAGTGATGTAATTATGTAATGGAATGTAAAAAATTATAGCTATTAAGGTGTTGTGACACGTTCTAATGAATGAAGTTATATTGGTTGATGACACTATATCTCCTACTCATTAATTATTTGGATAGAGTGTATTATTTTACATAGCATGAAGAAATAAAGTCATAAATTACCACTAAAAATTACATCCATATACTTTCATTTAATATTAATGATACTTCTCCCACACCCATGAATTATAAAAAAAAAAAAAAATCAAAACAACATCAGCAGCAGTTTGAATCTCCAGGAAACTCACAATGCAATGCAATTCTTTTTACACATAGCTAGTAAATTTCATGAGAGGAAAATTATCATTTCTAGAGAATAGATTTATAAGGCAAATCTGCACATGCGTAGCTTGCTAATGTCTCCTGTTTAAGTATCCAAGTGATTGGAAATATGTTTTAAGCTTTCTTATTTTCACATCTAAAGAGAAAAACATACTTTTTAAGTTAAGGTAAATAAGCTGATCTTATTATCACTTTTTATTATAAGACAATATACTGCTAATATGTAGTACAAATATTTAATACGGCATTCTTTAAAAATAAAAAGGCAGCCAACTTTATTTTTTATAAAATCTTAGAAGGAAAAAGTGAAAGATGAATTTAATATGATAGTCAAAAAGAACGAAGTACTACAAGTTCCTTTCCAAAATCTGTTTTCTTTTCTTAGAACATATTTTCTCGATGTAATAAATTAGAATTATAAAAAATACAATAATAGAATTAAACAAAGGATTAAATTTCTCTAATCTCATTTGCCAGGGGTATGTGGTCTATTCGTTCTTTGGAAGCTAATAAATTAATCTCTTCATGGTCCTTAAATATAACCTCAATATTGTTGACAAGCTATATGTTTTAGTTTTCTTCCTTTTCTCTCTCAATGACTGCCTCTACATGACCCATCAGTCCAGCACAAGCCTATACAGAAAAACATTCATTTGAAAGAACTCTTACACCAAAGAATCTACAACAAAAGGACAGCTTTATCTTGGTAAAATTTTTTACTAATTCAAGTGTCATGCTTACCTTAAAAAAATAAAATAAAATAAAAAATAAAAAAAAACTGAGCTACTTTTCTACATTTCTCAAGACAACTGCTTTTTTAAGCATAGTACTCAACCCTGTGCAAATACATAGAGAAAGAAAAAAAAAACCCTAATAAACATTCCATTTCCTCATTATCTTTGTTTCACTGGCTTCCTACACAGATTCCACTATTTCTAGGTCTACGTTCACAGAAAAGCTTTCACCTCTCTTGACTAGACATTGTAGATTAAAATATTTCATAAAGAACACTGTTAAAATTGTAAAAGAGAACACTAACATTCTTGTGATAGTTTTGGATTGTGAAGACCTTTCTTAGGTGACTAAAAATCCTACCTCCAAAAGTCCAAGGGGACCATTTTGCTGGGGGCTATGAATAAACAGAACTGAAATTTTGTTTTCATAATTAACACAAACAAAACAAGCTAGGTAGATAGCTTCTTACACACAATTTACAGTACTCTGCAGCAATGGGAAGAGTAGCTACCTAGAAACTGTAAAATATGGAAAACTGCATCACTTGGTGAAAAATGCTTGGTTCTCTTTATCTTGTTGTTTCTTAAGAATCACCTCAAATAATTGCTTTCTTATGGAAAAAAAAAAGGGGGGAAAAGAAAGTAAAAAATAAAAAGGAAGAGAAACCAGCCATTCACAGTATTGTTCTTGTCTTATTAGTTTTTCAACTTGAATTAATTCATTAAAAATGGTGGCAACTGCCAAAGAAATCATAACACCCTTTCAAATCATTCAGAGAAAAAAAGTAATTTCTTACAAAACCACTCCTTCTCATCAGGAGATTGTGAGTGTATGTGTGTGTGCACATGTGCACTTGCGTATCTGTCTTAAAAACATAATTACATGCTCCTCAAAGAATTCATTAAGAACAGAGGTGTCATTGTTTGTTAGCAAATATAATAATTTAATAAACAGTCAAATTTTTAGCATCTTAAGTTTCTTAATGTGAATCTATATACTGTAATTCATTAAAATTAGTTTCTGTGATCAATGATCTAGACATTGTGAAACTTCTAAAGTGAAACAAATCATCATAGGGTGACTGTAGTTTTCAGAAGCTCACTAGCCAAGGTATTTAGTGAATATACTTGCATCGACTAGACAGAAAGGCAGCTTTTTTGCTTTTAGGAGTCTTTGAATTCAACTTGGTGTTAGAGGAAAGGAAAGACATAGAGGCAAATAATTTATCCATAGAATATGAAAAATAAAGCAATCAGACTTCTGCTCTTGTATTTATACTTAATTTTGTCCTAACAATCAAAAAAATATTTTATGTGAAAAAATAATTTGGAAATAGAGGTAGAAACTTATAAAATATACTAAGTAGAATTATCTTTAAAAGAATATGCCAACAAGCATTTGACTACAGGTTACAGAAAGAACACTTTAATTTTGTCTCTTACTCAATTTTTTCATAAATCTTTCATTCTTATAAATGTCTAGCATGATTATAAAATTAAGAGGTGGAAAATATATTTATTTTCTCTCATGATGACTGAAATGCTCTCCTTTATGCCAGTACAAATAATTTCAGCTAAAATCTCATATACCTCAATTATCTAAATACCATATTCACCATAGCTGAAAAAAAAGTCACTAATTCACCTTAGTTTCAATTGGTTTGGTTCTACTAATTATACCAACTAAAAATTATTTTCTGGGTGAGTGATTCCTTATCTACTTTGCAACCTTGAACATTATTAAATAATAAAGAAGTAAATTATTTTATAATGGATTTACCAACTAAATTATGTGGAAAAAAACTATTAATGTATAGGTAACCTCATCTCTTATAGAAACATAGTTTGAAAGTGCATATAGTTTTAATCAATGTTCACCTTAAGGTCCATAATTGAGGTATTTGTTAATATAATCAATATTAATAATCACTTTCATATGTGTGAAAGATATATTAGCAAAACAGCACTATTTCAAAACATATATTCATTAGATTCTAGGAAAATTGCTAAATAGGAAGAAGAATAACAGATAGGCTTTCCTGCAATTTACTTGAGTAAAATAAGAAATGGCTAAAAAAAATAAAAGTAAAATATATCTAAAATTATGTTATGGAAAGGTAAAAGTGAAATGGTTTTATAATAAGAGGTGGGCAAGTTGGTAGCAAAGACGCACAACAAAATTGTCGTTTCATTTCAATGTGACAACAGTTTTTTGACAGCAGATTAGTTTAACATTGAACATCCCACCAAAACAGTAATCCATTTCCAAGTGCATAATAATTCATTGTTGCCCTTCACTGTACATTAAATGTCACCCATCACTGTGACAGGAATATAAAAGCTGCTGCACACTAGTCAGGAATCAAGATCAAAACTGTTAATATAAGCACTTTGGACATGGTTTTCCAAACTCGGTTATACTATTAAGAACACTCTATTTAGAACACCTCTACCTCTGAGCTCCAAGAGAAATACAGAATACTTTTACAAGTATAAGGACACTCAGTAAGGCAAGAGCCTTGTCATCTTGCGACCATGACCATGTTAGAGCCAAAACATGTCAAGACAGTCCTTGTGGTCACTATAATAATAAAGCCTTCAGAAGATTCTAAGGATACCATACTCTGCTGCCTACTTCAATGATACAATAGATAATATTCTAAAAACAATGTAAAGTGATTCAAGGTAAAAACATGCAAGATATTCCTATATTCTTCTTTACTCAGAAACACTAATGTTATGTATTAATAACAGTGAATATTCCTTGATTTGTTTTCTTGCTAAGAAGGCCAGGTTAGTAAATATTGCTTGCCTTCTTGTACTCTTTTTCCTATTTTGACCATATTCATGTGTTCATTTAAATAACCTAAGAAATTTCTGGGTAATAATATCCTTACTACAAAATTTGGTATAGTATTATTTTTCTTCTCTAGACTTTATTTGTATTTAATTTTAAATGCCAATCTCAGAATAAAACATGTAGTGTTCTCATATATTTAGGAATAATTATTAAGCTCATATCAATCCTGTTGGAGGGAAATGTGTGTACCATTATTCCCCTCTTTTAAGTTTAGTTTTCAGTCATTCATCTCTGTATAACAAACTAGTAAGAATCCTAGACCAGGATTTACATGCTGTATTTCAGAACAGCTCTGGTTGTCTTGGAGACAACTATGATTAAAAGAAAAAAAAAAGTTCTCTAATATTATGGGAATTTAAATTGACTTATTTTATAAATAGTATTTATTGTATCAATATCATCTCTTCTTTAATAAAGAAAATATTTGAAGCAAGGTGAAAAATATCTCATCATTTGTGTAAAGCGTGTATTCCTTAACCAGTTTTTATATGACTAACTGACATCTCTATGCTAATATACCTAGGTCAAAGAAAAAAAGAATAGAAAGAGGGGGAAAAGTTTAGGGGTAATTATGATTAAGTACAAATCATGGACAAGATTTTTTCCTAACCCTCTGTCAGCCAAGAGCTTTTGTTAGGATACCTGGGATAAGGCCATTCTACGGCTAGAACACATTACCCTTGGGCTCATCTCTACTCTTAAATAAGATTTCTTGGCTAATTCAGACAAGCATATTGGTTATGTCATTATGCTATAAACAATAATGCGACTGTTTGCAAGAGATCACAGATTATAAAACCATACCAGCAAAATAAGTAAGACGATAAATATCTTTGTTAATACTGGTTAAAAAATTTAGATCTTTTGCTAAGTATTTTTTTAGATTACCTTTTTCTTATAAAATAAAGGTACAAAGGTATCACAATCACCAACTACCTTTAAATTCAATTTTAAAAAACATAAATTCTAACAATTACCATCAGTTCTTAATTTATCATAAAATTAGTATTGTTAATACTATGATATAGCAGATAATTCAATAAGCCTTAAATCTAATATTCTAATGATAACAACAATCTACTTAATGCTCTACTTCCTTTACAGTTAGCTATATGTTTTTCTTCAGTGAAATATGTTACAAGCCATTTTTTAGGAAAATATATTTAAAATACATGGTATTCACAAAAATTTAGGATAACTATCAAATATTCCAATGTATGTCATTCATAGACAATAGATATTTATTGATAGGTAAAATAAAAAAGCTACACTTATCTTGATAACAAATATTGTGATTCCATTTAAATTAGAATGGCAATTAAGTTTTACAGTTGAAACTTGGATATTTCCTCTGTATTTGTACATCATGAACTTCTTCCATGGTAACAATAATTCAATGTCATGTCAGAGTGGATTTTAATTATATAAATTCATTTTGTTCAGGAGTTTTAATGTAAAATTTAAATGGACTCTAGCCAATAAATTATCTTTTAATCTGAGTTTTTACTGAATTTTTTAAAATGGCATATTTACACAAAATTATTTTAATACTGAGAATGAACAAAATATTCTGAAAGAATCTATAGTTTATTTTTACATTATGTATTATTTTACCAAGGACATCTAATATTATTTCTTAATATAGAATGTTTATTATTTACCAGTCTATCTGTTAATTTGCCCATAAATAAAGAATTTACACTTAATTTTTAAAGTATATGAGAATATTTTCATATCATTAAATAAAATATTGAAATAAAATCATTTTCAAATACATTAATGTGTTAACTAATGACAAAATGTAACAACAATATTTCAAAAATTAAATACTGAAAAATGGTACCCAGCTAATGTTATATTCTCAAATAGGATGATCCAATGTATTTCTTTTGAGTAAAATTAATACATGTACTTTGTTCAAAAATGCTTGAAAATAAGAGGGCTGTTTTATTTTCAGAAGATATGAAAAAAGTTGGAGCTAAAAAATTATATAGATGTTATATTATTACATTATTTGATGGATTATCAAAGTGAGAGGTATAGAAATATTTTGAAAGTTAGATAAGCATATATACATACTACATACCTCTACTTGCAAATGTATTTTTAAGCTGTGAAAGAATCCAGATGTTTCAGTATTTGCCTTTGAATCTAATTTCAGAACATTTAGGCAAAGAAGATTGAGACTGTCTAAAATTTTTAATGTGAATTTGAAATAACCCAATCGCCTCTGTTTAAAATCCTTTGGAAACTACAGTTAGATTTACTTCAGCATGATTGATGCCCACGCTATTGCCTCAGAATTCTCAGAAACTTCTCCTCCTGGCTTTGTTTATATTCTACCTGGGGAATTTTGTTAATTTAATTAAGAAGAAACAACTGTACCTGCAGATTTTTTCTATACTTTGGCTTTTTCTTTACTTTGAACTATTTAGTTTTCTGTTTGCCCTATGGACAGATTTCATAGTTCTCCAGTCACTAAATAATTTGAACTGTCATCCTTGAACTCATATCTCTGAATACATATAAAACAGGATTGCTTGTGTTGGTCACTATAAAAAGATGTAGTTTGTTCAAAGATGCTTGAAAATAAGAGGGCTGTTTTATTTTCATAAGACATGAAAAAAAGTTGGAGCTAAAAACTTAAGAACTTCATACGCCAAAATTTCCATTTCTGGGGGAGAACTCCAAACTTCAAATACATATTTTAACACTATCTATCACAGAGCTACAAATGCTACATGTACATATGGTTCCAAAACAAATTTTTTGACAAATGTAAATGATAATTGTTTGAAGCACTCAAGTGTTAATATTGAACCAATTAGGTGAAATATTATAAATTTGTATGAAATTTATGTATAAATATATCAAAAACATTTGTATATAAATATGACAAAGTAAATATGTCAAAATATATAAAAATATTATTCTGCCTCTATTGTTGATTTTGTTTTTTTAATTAATTTTTTTGTACTGCTAGGAAAATATACATAACTTCATTGAAAAAATAATAAATTCAAAGAAGGCCAAATATCTTTAGTGATAAATTGATCAGAAGAAGTTATTTAATGTAATTTAACCCTCTCCTCCACATATTTAATATTTAATTTTGATGATAGAGCAAAAAAACATATTTATAGTTGTACTTTATACATATTATCAACATGAAAAAATGATATGTAAAATTATAATTCATCTTAGATTTCAAGCTATCTTTTTGATATGTGTTAGCATATAAAAATTCAAAGTCTATAATGAATATGTGACTTTTAAGCTCATTAGAGTAACAATAGTGTTCTGAGTCCTGAGGGATAGTTTTATCTTCTTAATTAAGGCAAAAGAAAACTAAATCACATTGAAATGATCATCTGTTAGAAATTTGATAGTGAGGTAAGCAAAATGAGAAATGATTACAAATTTCTACTTCCAGAATAACAATAAAGTAGCAAAAGCAATATCGATTAAGCTATATCATAGGTTGTAGAGACCATTATGTAAATTAAAACTATGTTTTTTTAGTTAGGCATTAGAGTTTCTGATTCTATGATTAAAATAAAACCTACATGTCAAGAAAATAAGGCAAATTTTTATAGTGTTATGTTTATTCTTTGAAAAAAAGACCAATTTTATGTAGAAAATAGTGGTAGTCTTTTTATATTTAAAATGCTTGTTTTTAATTAGCCTTACTTCAATAAAATGAAGCCATTTTTTAAGTTTTACCACTTTGGTTTTTCTTATGACTGATTTATTAATATAAATTAGTAAAACTAATTAGTAGTACTAGTATTTTGCTGTCGGGCTCAAGAGAAATCTTCAAAATAAGGAAAAAATTCTTATATCATACTGATTTGGACTACTTTTAGTTTCTGATTAAGAAAAGTAAACTCTATCACAATTATAGCTTACTGACACAACCAGTATGCTTTCTGCCCAAAAAGGCATCATAGTACATTTTAATAAGTTATATGAATCTTCAATGTTCATTATTCTTCAGCACCCCATGGAGAATAAAGAAAAAGAAAAGTAAAATTGATTGTGACTTTTGACAATTATTAGTTAGAAAAAAGAGTTAACAATTGCCAAAAAAATCACAAAAGTGAGCATGTTACCTGGCTATGACAAAGAGCACACAACTGACACCCAAGTAAGCCAGCAGAATATACATCCAGATATCAGGGGAGAGAGGATTCAGGAAGGAGAAGACGCCTGGGTTTGTACCATTGGGCTTGCGGTACAAAATACTTATTCCAAGTGTCATAAAGGGCTTGGAAAAGTCGATGACCTTCTCTCGAACGTAGGTAATAGCCAGTGGAGCAACTGCAAGGTCAGCTTTCTGTAGACAGAAACATAAAAAAGAAAAAAAAAGAAAAAAAAAAAAGGAAAATAGTCAGTAACCAAATTAAAATGAAGACTTTGCACTTGAGAATTGTTTCAGTAACGATCATACTGAGATTTAAAGCATTCTTCGCTGTGAAATAAAGGAGCTGATTTACTCTGCTTCTATTTCTATGTGCTTCTGGATTAGCAAAGCAAAATTTATTGAAGAATAAAGGGAAAAAGAAAAAAAACAATTTGATGAAAACACCGAAGAAACGATTATACATTCAGTACCTGAATTATCATGCTACTGAACCTTTATAAAATTACTTTGAACCTAAACTATAAAAACTACTTAATATCACTTGTGATTTTCTAAATACTTTGGTTAAATTCCAAATGGTAATAATAATAGCTACCTCAAATTATTTCTCTGATAATCAAGTATCATTTTTTCTTATTTTAATACCATTGAATACAATTAAAAGTTTTTTAGTCTTTAAATAGTTAACATTGTGATGGTGTTTACTGTCTCCGAGCTTTCTTTCTATCCCTCTCATTTGTTTCATATTATTTAATGAAAATCCTTGCAGCCTTGCCCAAATCGCATTAGGAAATGAGTTTTTCAATTTTCATAAAGTTGCTAATTTTCCACGGTAGCTTAAATATGTTAAATTACTAATGCTTTTCACTCATCATGTTATAACTATCTGTCAGGGGTGAACTTAAATTCTAGTATATTGAAAGAAATAATTATAATATTTTAATAATAACAATAGCATCTATTCTCATCTCCGATGAGAAGCTATATTTCTACATTCCTTTTATTTTCATAAACACACTTCATTTTCAGAGAATATAGAAGAAATGCTTATTGTAGAAAGCTACGGAAAGACATATAAATGAATAAAATTGGGCCTATACCATTTCCTCAGTCAAGGATTATTGGAGGACTTCTAGAAGGAACTCCTCTAAGAGGCTAGGTAGTTGACTCTATTATCCTGTGTATGTGTGTGCATTTGTGTGTTTGGGAAATGGGGGAATGAAGAGTATGAGGGAGCCCTCAGATGCTTGCATAAAGTATCCTCGAGAGTAACTGTGGAGAAAGACATTTCCTTAAAAATTTGCAAAGAAAAACAGATCTTCAGGGTTCTGGGAAGGGTATCATTATATTTCATGTTCATAAATCAAGGAAAATATCAATTTGACAACAATAATTACTAATATCCCTTAAGCATTTACCGTGCAACAGGCACTGTGCTAAGAATTTTACATGAATTGTAACATTTAATCCTTACACAATCCTACTATTCCCATTTTCAGAAAGAAAACTGAGTTCATGAGAAGTTAAAAACTTGTTCCTTTTCATAGAGTTTATTGAACACTGGAACCAGGACATAAACCCAAGCTATTGGAATCTATACATGGAAATAACAATGATATGCATCTCAGAAACCAGAAATGGAATTGTGATGACATGATTCATTCATGCATTAATTTATGAAAGAGTTTGTAGAGAAGAAAAGGGAACTATATAGAAGAGAGGGCAGTGATTAATAGATTACAGTCTATGAGCATTTAGAGGGTAAGTGCAGAGTTCAGGCAGATGGAATATGTTTCATAGGAAGTAGCACTTCCTTTAAGACAGAAAAAGAAAGTAAAGATGGATTGAAAAAGTAAATAATTTTATTAGGGA
>NW_006494614.1:247186-265435 GCF_000325575.1 Pteropus alecto
AAAGATTCCAGGTTTAAAAAATATATATTAGTGGTGGTTTGCTCCTCTGTGTGTGTGTGGGGGGGGCATTAAATATACACACAATACAGTTTATTTTTGTGCCACTTCACTTTGTAACCTTAGACACAGGGAAAGCAAAATTTCATCAAATATAAAGCATGTAAGTAAATATGCTTTAAACTGGTAATTTTTTTTAATTCAAAATATATATTAACAAAAGTTAGGGAACAATTCAAATAACATATTAAAACAAAACCACTATATTATTTAAAAAGTTGTTTTATAGGCATATATTAATAAGATTGACAAGACCTATATCAACTTTAAAAATTTACTTGGCAATGTCTAAAGTAAAATTTTGACTCCAAATATAAAATGAAAAAAAAAAGACAAAAAATTACATCATAAAATAATTTCAATTATAGAATTGAAATTAATCATTTGAAGTGTAAAATATAAGTAGATACTTTTAAACATTTAATAAAAAAGTTAATGGATCAACAGACTGTGGTACAGCCATGTAATGAAATATTATTTAGCAATAAAAAGAAATAAGCTATCAAGCTGTAAAAGACATGGAAGAACCTTAAATGCATATTACTAAGTGAAAGATACCAGTCTGAAAAGGTTATATATGGTATGATTCCAACAATATAACATTTTGGAAAAGGGAAAACTATGGAGACTAAAAAGAACTATGGTTGCCATTGGCTCAGGGTAATATGGGAGCAATGAATAGGTGGAGAACAGAACATTTTTAAGGCAGTGAAACTATTCTGTAAGAACTGTGATTGTGGGTCATAACACTATGCATTTATCAAAACCTATGAAAGAATACAAAAACCAAATCCTAATGTAATCTATAGATTTTAGCTACTAATAATGTATCAATAATGGTTCATCAATTGTAACAGACATACACTAATGGAAGCAGTTAATAATAAGGAAAACTGTGTGTGTGAGAAGGTAGGATGAGAGAGGGTGTGTGGAAATTCTACTTTCTGCGCAATTTTTCTATAAGCCTTAAATCTCTCTAAAAAGTCTATTAATTTTAAAAAAATAACAACAGGTCATTTAACTATATACTCAGTAGGATTTAATATGTTATGTTGATTAATTAATTAAAACTTGGTTGTTACTATTAATAGTAAAACACATAAAACTTATCAAACATTATCAAAAATAAGCAGTCTCTAATTGCATACCAAATATATTTTTTAAATATATTTTTTAATATATTTTTTATTATACCAAATATATTTTTTAAACCCATTTAAACAATCCTCAGGATTATCTTACAGCAGTAAAGATGAAGATTTATTTATACGTAATAGCATTCTCAATAAATAAGATCTAACTTCATTACAAGTCTATTAATAATAATTTTGAAATCTAATCAAAATGTTGTTTATTAAAGATGTTTGTAATGATAGATGTGGTATTTCCCCAATAAATTTTATATTATTAAAGACTGAGCAGGAAAGAAAAGAGCCTGATTGAATAAGTCAAGAACTTCTTATCTCTGTAGACACGTTATGATTTAATGAAAATAGATTTAGTAATTGATTTTTTGTTTTAAAGAATAAAGTAATCTTGTATTAGAAAACATCAGTGGTCAAAATTGTTTAAAAATCTATTTCAGCAAAATAAAAATAAATAAGTAAATTGTTATTTATCACATGAATAGTACAAAGGAAACAGCTCACTTCATTCTTACAGGGTCAGCAAAGGCTTTAACAAAAAATTACACTGGTGTTAGTCCTGAAGAAATAGTCTGAGATGACAAAGGTCTGAATTGGGAGGGTGGCAGCAGCAGGAAAAGGAAAAAATCATAGTATTAGCTTGCATTAAATGTATTCATTATGGGCCAAGACTGAATTATAATCTTTTTCCATATTACTTCAATTAACCCTCATAATAGCTCTACCAGATTTGTAGTCTAATTTCCTTTTTACAGATAAGAAAAAGAAAAAAGAAAAAAACGGAAACATGAGAGTTTAAGTATAGATCTGAAGGTGACTTAACCATACTCATTTCCTACTACTTTTCTTGTATAATCATTCATATATGCAGCATAACCATTTTTTCTGCTAAACCATTTCTGTATTTCCTTGCCCAAAACAATCTTCCCTTTACTCCATTATACAAATTATATAAGAGACATCTCTGGTTCTTTTTCTTCTGTGAAGCTTTTTCTGAACATTCTATAAACATTAGTATCTCCTAAGTGAATTTTTATAGCACTTGTAAACTTGTAAACTTAATTGAACATGTAACAATACTTTTTGTCCTATTTCTGATTTTTACACATGTAAGTCAACTAATATATTAACAGAGTTCTGAATGCACATTTGTTGTAATTGTATTATTTCTGTTCCCATGAGAGTATAAGCACTTTGAAACCCTCAGGTATTCACTTCGATCAAAGCACATAGCTCTGAACTGAGGGAATGGTAAAGTAGTCCTCCCTGGAAATTTTACAAAGATGCCTGGACATCACCTACCTCATTAATTGAATAAGTATGAACTTAATATTCTCTCATTCTATGTGAAATTCTTCCAAATTGTCTTATTTAGCCCTTTGATCATAATCAATCTAATATCCTTAGGGCATTGGACAAAATTTGACACCAAAGAACTGCTTAGTAATTGCTGAACATAGTTTGAATTTAACTTACTAAAGTTTTCAAAGAAAATCACTCAGAGAATTTTAAAAGTGAATTTTTCTGATCTAACTGTAGAAATAAGATTTATTTTTACATTAATATAATTACTGGTGAACTAACCATCTTTTATAATTCTTTTTATGGAATTATATAGCTAGTAGCAATCCTTTGATTAAAGTCTCATAAAACAGTGGTAACATTATTTTTAGTCTAATACCCAATTATCTAATACAAAAAATAGATAACAAAGCATATCTTCATGAATGACATGACTTTGAATTTTATTATGTTGAGACACACTTATGAAGTCCTAGTAACCAAAGAACGTAATAATGTTATTTTATAATTTTATGATATGGTCAGTGAAACTTCTTATGCAACCCTCTTAAAGTTCTTGCAATTTAACAACAAAAAAAAGCTCTAAATATTGTTTTCTTTTCCACAATATTATAAAATGCATAGTAAGTTGGTCAAACAATTAAAGTAGTAAGTGTTATGAATAAATTGGAAACATTTTAACTGTTTTAGCTAAGACATTTAAGCAAATTAATTATGCATATCAATGTAACTTATAAGTGAGATTGCACTTTCTTAAATTTTTTGCATTATATCATTTAAACAAATGCTTTGCCTTTTATCTTAGGGAAATATGGTTCATTTTCTGTACACATCATGTACCACCTCCGCTAGCATCTACCTAGTCATAACGTCACACCTCCTGGCCTTTCACAGCAGCCACCTAATTTGTTCATTGCTTTCATTCTTGTCCTACTAGATTCTGTTCATCTAGAGAAAGTTGTTTTTAAAACACATATCAGATTACTACTTCTTGCTCAGAATCCTCCACTGTTTTCTAGCACACACAGAATAAAATCTAATCTCAGACTACAAAGTTCTATAAGAGATGACCCTTGACTCGTTCATCAACATCGGATCCTGTCACTCTTCAGTTCTTAATTAGATCACTTTTGTTCCAACAATGCTAGCTACCTTGCTAATCTTTAAATATGTGTACACACTCCTGTCTCAGGTCCTTTATAGTTGCTATTCCTTTTGCCTGAAAAGTTTGTCCCTTGTTCATACACATTGCTTATTCTCTCACTTCATTCATGCGTCTCTTCTGATGTTAGTCACTCAAAGGGATCTTTCCTGACCACTCATTCCATCACTTTCCACCTCCTTGCCACATTTTCATTTTATTCAAAAACTTATCATGACTTGAAACTCTGTCATTTATTTCAGTCTTCTCCCAATAAAATGGAAGTTCCATTTGAGTAAAGAGTTTCTCTGTTTTGTCCAATTTGGTACTTCCTGTGCTTAGTAGAGGGCTTGGCATAGAGTAGTTATTAAATAAATATTTTTAAATGAATGGGTAAATAAATAAAACTATCATTACTGCTAATTCTTCCTCTACTACTTCTCTAAACTTCTTTACAGAAGACAATATTCTTAAGTTTTGTTTTCCTAAAACAGTCAGATTTGATGTGCATGATTTCTATTTTTATATAAATGAAATAATAATAAATAACTTCTAAAATGTTTCATATAATATTTCTGTGGTCAACTGGGCTTTAGTTATTATAATAAATAAATCGCCTCACACCACCATGTTAGTACTCACTAGGTTGTGTCTAAGAAAAATATTTAATGAGATTAAAGTTATATGTGTTTCTTTCATATATGAAAACCTAACTTCAAACTTCTATAAATTGTATATATTTTATATAGTACACACTAATATGTACGTAGGTTTACAAAAACATAAGCTTATATTTGAGAAATATGCCTTCAGTTGCTTTTCACCAAACCAAGTAGTAAACATATAGAACACAGTGGAAGGTAAAGTAGGCAATTGAGTTAAAAAATACAGATTTCTTTCACACTTGTAGGGCCTAAGTAAGGGCAATTAAGAAAGAAACACAAACAGTAGTTCAGCTGCTGTTTCAGTAGCTGTTATCTCACTAATGCTTAAGTAAGCCTGCTGATAATTTCAAATGATATTGACTAAATCTACCAAACTTGCAATTAATGATAAAATAAAAAATAAACTTCTAAACTGGTAATTCTTCAGAAGAGCCATGACTCCCAATATTTCTAGAATTAGATAGCTTGGGGGTGGGAACAGTCTAATTGTTTTTGTTTTGTTTCCTCTTGACTCAGATCTGGTTTCATTGTAAAACGTCAATTGGATATATTATAAATATTAATATTCCTATACTAAAAGTGTCATAATTTCTTCCTCTCACACTCCAATTTTTCTATAAGATTTATTTATTTTTAATGTTCTAGTTGACTTCGTATAATTCCCTCAGGAAAAATAGGTACAGAGAAACAGAGGTTTTCTTTTCTTTTCTTTTTTTTACATTGTTAATTTCAAAGAAAAAAACTAAACTTTTACTAAGAATAATCTGAAATCATGAATATTGATACTTCAAAGTTTAATTAGTACATCTGTTATTCATGAGCAAAGTGCTAAATAATGATGTCCCTGGCATTTTCTTTTCTGAATTTTGGGTATTACAGATTTCCTGATTTTAAAATAATTAATGTCTTTTAAAATTATAGTATAAGTAAAAAATTCTATTACATCCTATAATACTTATAGTTATTCTGACTGATATTCTATTACATCCTATAATACTTATAGTTATATTTAAACATCCAAAAGAAAAAAGTATCCATTTACGATTAAAACACTCAACAAAATGGGTATAGAAGGAAAGTATCTCAACATAATAAAGGTCATATATGACAAATCCTCAGCTTATATAATACTTCATGGTGAAAAACTAAAATCTAAGATCAGGAACAAGACAAAGCTGTCTGTTATCATCATGTTATTCAACATAGTTTTGGAAGTCCTAGCTAAAGCAATCAGGCAAGAGAAAGAAATAAAAAGCATCTGAATTGGGAATGAAGAAGTCAAATTGCCACTTTTTGCAGATGATATGATTCTCTATATAAAAAACCCTAAAGACTCCACTAAAAAGCTACTAGAAACAATAAAAAAAAAATACAGTAAAGTTTTAGGAAACAAAATCAATATTCAAAATCCATAGTGTTCCTATATGCTAACAATAAATATTCAGAAAAAGAAATGAAAAAAAAAAAAACAATTCCTTTTGCAATTGCAAAATAAAATACCTAGGAATAAACCTAACGAAGCATGTGAAGGATCTATACACTGAAAACTATGAGGCATTATTAAAAGAAATTGAAGAAGACACAAAGAAATGCAAAGATATTCCATGTTCATGGATTGGAAGAATCAACATAATTAAAAAGACCTTATTACTCAAAGCAACATACAGATTTAATGCAATACTCTTCAAAATCACAGAGGCATTTTTAAAAGAAATAAAACAAAAGATCATCAGATTTATATGAAATCACAAAGGACCCCAGATAGCCAAAGCAATCCCAAGAAAAAAAAATAAGGCTGGAGGTTTCACTCTGCCTAACTTTAAATTGTACTACAAAGAAACAATAATTAAAACATCAAGGTACTGGCAGAAAAACAGAAATACAAACCAAAGTAACAGAAAGGAAAGCCCCTTCAATAAATGGGAAAGCCAAATGCAAAAGAATGAAACTAGACTGCTACGCTCAACTGTCACTATACACCAGAATTAACTCAAAATGGATTCAAGACCTAAATACAAGACCTGAAACAATAAATTGCATAGAAGAAAACATAGGTACTAGACTCATGAATCTTGATTTTAGATAGGATTTTATAAATTTGACCTCAAAGGCAAGGTAAGTAAAAGCAAAAATAAACGAATGGGACTATGTCAAACTAAAAACCTCTGCACAGCAAAAGAAACCATCAACTAGACAGAGAGGTAACCAACTGAACAAGAGAAGATATTTGCAAACAACATCTCCGATAAGGGGCTAATAACCAAAATATACAAAGAACTTATACAACTCAACAATAAAAAAACAAACAATCCAATTAAAAAATGGGCAGAGGACCTAAATAGACACTTCTTCCAAGGAGATATACAAATGGCCAACAGACATATGAAAACATGCTCAACTTTACTAGCTATTAGTGAGCTGCAAATCAAAACCACAACGAGACACCACCTTGCACCTGTTAGAATGGCTATCTATCATCGACAGGATAAGTAATAACAAGGGGAAAAAAGCCCTTATACACTGCTGGTGGGAATGTAAACTGGTACAACCACAATGAAAAACAGTTTGGAGTTTCCTCAAAAATTTAAGAATAGAATCACCATATGACCCAGCAATTCCTCTTCTGGGTATTTACCTCCAAAATTTGAAAGCGTGTATCCATAAAGATATATGCACTCCAATGTTCAGTACAGCATTATTCATGGTGGTCAAGACATGGAAACAACCAAACTGCCCTTCAGTAGATGATTGGATAAGGAACATGTAGACGATGGAATATTACTCAGCCATAAGAAAAGATGTACTGCCATTGGAGGCAACATGGATGGATCTTGAGATTATTATGCTAAGAAAAATAAGTCAAATAGAAAATACTGAAACCATATGATTTCACTTATGTGTGGGTTATAAAACTAAAAACAACAAACAAACAAGGCAAACAAACAGAGACTCATGGACATGGACCACTGTTTAGTGGTTATCAAAGGAAAATGGGTAGGAGGGGAGGTAGATAAAGGTAAGAGGGATCAAATATACAGTGACAGAAGGAAATTTAACTTTGGGTGTTGAACACACAATGCTATATACATATGACGTATTATTGAATTGTACACTTGAATCCTATATAATTTTATTAACCAACATCACACCAATACATTTAATTAAAAACACAAGGAAAAATCCACAATATTATTCAAACTCAATGTTATTTCATATATATCAAGCATGTACTTGAGAAGAGATTGATGATGAATGGCTTCTTTGAAACAAATTTATATAAAAGTTTCAAAATAGAAAATTAGAACTCAAAACATTATTTAAAACCTCATGTCATTCCTTGAACTTATAAAATATTCATAGAATTTTTTATTATTGATTTAAGCTATTTAAGCTACTGGTTCACATATATTTTCTGCTAAATCTTTTTTCATCTCCAGTTTAAATGCTATGAGAACACTACCAGCGGACCAAGAAACAACTACTAGCACTAAGATAGATGACTATGAACTATAAGGAACCTCCCTAATGGAACTGTGAACTTATAATTCTGTTCTGGTACACCATTCTACATTGAATAATGGATTAAGCACATTGAATTTCCTGGATTTATTTAAAAATAATAAGTAAAAAATAACAATTATAAATAATGCTATTAAAATTTCTGTTATGATCAGTTTATTTTAAAACATAACAATTAATTTAGAATTAACTTATTTAGAACATTTGTCACAATAACAAATATTCCTTGACAAAGGATTATCAAAGTTAAGGATTATCTATGCTTCATTAATGGGTTAAAATAATATGCTGAGAAGTTAAAAAAAAAAGTGATATTTAGAGTAGTTCATTTTTCAATATGAGATGATTAAGAAAATTTGAATAGTGATTAACACTTGTAAGCCACTGAGTAAACTGGAAGTCACTCCCAGCTCAACCTCTTGTATTCCTTTTTCCAGCTAAAATATAAATAAACATTAAATAATTTTACTGTAGAGGCTTACTCTCTTAAATGCATTTGTTAGACTCATTTAAATATTGTAAAGAAGAAATTATAACATGTTCTTCTGTATATCTTGCAACTGAACAAGGATTACTTTTTGCTACACAAAATGTACTTTTCTCAGAACTTGCTTTATAAACATATTTACAGTATATGCAAGATATCTTTCAATTGGTCGATCTAAAATATAAACTTACTTAATTCTCAGCATTCAAAATCTATGTTATATGCTTATACTTAGACCAAATAAAAGTGCGCATTATCATTTGTTAAGCAGGTAAACTGTTATATAATACACACCTAAGAAAGAACTTTGTGCATTAATAATATTTACATATATATCTAAACAAGTAGCCATTTTTAGTGTTGTATGTGGATATCTTTACAATTACTTCTCTAACAAAAAATATTTTGAAACGTTTTCTCTGTTGCCTATACTTAATAAAATTCCCCAAATCTGTGCTTTTAAATTAAGTTCTATAAGGGTTTAACTATAACTATTTATTCAATCTTTGTTAAAATTATTGAGGTATGAGGAAACTTAAAATCTCACCATCTATCTGCAATCATTCATTCACTTATTTATTCAACAATTCATCATTGAACAATTCACTAATTTATTCAACAAATATTTATTCTTGAGTGACTGCTCTATAATAGAGGCTGTTCTAGATGCTCATAGCACTGGCAAAGACATGCGAAGTGAAGAAGACAGACACTAAGCATGAAAAAAATTAAAGGGTGTAATTTCAGGTAGTGAAGAGTGATATGAAGGAAGATAAAGCAGAGTAATAGGATCGGAATGTGATAGGGAGAAAGGAGGGCACTGTTTTAATAAGATGGAGAGAGGCAACCTCTCCAAGTATCCAACATTGAGTCAAGATTTCAGTTAGGTCAGGGAAGAAGCCCTGTGAGATCTGAGCAGAGTTTCTCTTGCAGAGGGAATTATGAATTACAAAGGCTCTGGGTGGAAACAAGCTGGGTATGCTAGAGGGACAGTATACACGTCTTTAACTCTTCCCATAGTCTCTCCATCTTCAATTATCCTGTTGATTCTCTCCAGAAAATTCTGCAGAATTGTTGAAACACCACACAAAAAGACACTCCAACCATAAACAAAAGGTGTTAGATTTAGAAAAGAAAATTTGTGCCATTTCACCTCTCATTTCATTTGCTTAGTATATCTTCCCGCTATAATGAATGATACCATTTTTTATTTATTTTTTTACCCTTACCATATAAATGTGATTATAAATTTTTTGATAAAATTCAACTATAAGAAAACTAATTGTGCCTTAAATTGTGCCTATAAAAAAACTAATTGTGCCTTGAAATATTATACAACCTGTTAAATATGTGATATAACTTAGTATTATATAAAAATAATAGAAAGAAAAAAAAAAGATTAACCAAACTATCCATAGTATTTCTGAACCTGTGACATGACCTTGATTCTATATCACCTATCTGTTCACCTGCCCCCACAAAAATCCCTTCTTGATTAATAAGAATAAAGTCATGGTTTTCTGCCTATGTCAAAGAGGAACAGTAATTTCCTCCCAGTATATTTGATTTTTTCTATAATTCAGGTATAATAACTGAGTTGAAATGATTTCTCTATGTTTATTAATAAAAATTGAAGTCATTCTCATATTTGTTTATTAGATTTTAATAATATATCATCATTTATTTGAGAATGCTTAAGTAACTCACAGGTAAAACTGAACATAAAGGTGGAAGAACAAAACCGCAAAAGAGGAAACAAAAATCTTTCCGATACCAACTGCTATAGTTGCAATAGTCTTTGATAGTAGAAAACTAATGCAAATAAGAAAAAGGTCTCTAAGATAAAAATTAGAATTTTTTATTTGTCATTTAATTCAAATTGTTTTTCTTTCTCTCTCTCCCTCTCTCTTCAGTCCTTTCTTCTTCCTTTTTTTTAATCCTTCCTTCCTTCCTTCCTTCCTTCCTTCCTTCGAGAGAGGATGATTTTTATTTTTAAAAAACCTATACAATAAAATAAAAAATTTAAGACAAATTATAAGCAAAGAACTTTTCTATTGAATAAATGTTGACTACCGACTATTCCAGCCTGCAAGAGCTTTAAGTATTTTCATAGTACTTAACTCTGCAATGTCACACCCAGAATTCTTAAGAAATAACTCAAAATAAGAAAAAGGCTGATACACAAAGGTTTTTATCCCAAGATCATCTATAATTTGGAACTGGAAATAGCCTATGTGCATCAAAAGGGAATTGTTAAATAAATCACTATATCAAGAAAGAATTAATATGCACCGTTAAGCAGCATTTTATATTTCCAAGGAAATGTACTGAATACTGATAATGTGAGTGAATATAGAAACCTAAAATGCTAAATATGAATTCAAATAAAAATAAATAAATAAAAATAAATAGAGAGGAAACCTATAGATCAGGTGGGTCTTGAGCTATATCAACTAATCACAAATTAAAGAGCATTTTTAGATTTCAATTTAAATTGTAATGAACAAATTGTAATGAACAAATAAATAAATACTTCTAGAATTTATTTACTTATAGCATATTCAAATACTATATCTTATAAATATATAAGGAAAATATAAATATGTACTGTTGGTTGGACATTTGATGTCATTAAGGAATTATAACTTTTTTCCTGTGTGATGAGTGTGTTTCTTTTAATCTCTTGCTTTTAGTGATAAATATTAAAATGTATATACATGACATGAAGTTATGAAGTCTACAATTTGTTTAAAAAAATACAAATGGCAAGGAAGTTGGTGGGGGTAGAGATAAAATAAAACTAGCCATGACTCTAAAATCCTTCAAGATTAATGATGGGTACAGGATTTTTATTATATAGGCATGTCTCAGAGATATTCTGGGCTCAGTTTCAGAACACTGCAGTAAAGTGAATATCACAATAAACTGAGTAACACAAACTTTTTGGTTTCCTGGTGCATATAAAAGTTATGTTTACACTGTCCTGTAGTCTATTAAGTGTGTACTAGCATTATGACTTTAAAAACAATGGACATACTTTAACTAAAAATACTTTATTGCTAAAAAATACTAACCATCTTCTAAACCTTCAGTGAGTTGTAACCTTTTTGTTGGTAGAAGGTTTTACCTCCAGTTGGTAAAAATACACAATAACTCTGAAGCGCAATAAAGCAAGGTATGCTTGTACTTTTCTACTTGCATATGTTTGAAAAGTTCTACAATATAACATCTGTAAAGTATAGAATCAATAATGGAAAAAAAATTGAGCAAAATGTCAATGAAGAATTATAGTTGTTTTATATTATATCTGAATTTTATAATTTTGTACAATTAAATATATTATTTTTATTCCAATAAGAAAAAAAATACATTATTTTCATAATGCCATTTAAATACATATATACATTAAATATATATACATACATATGTAAATATATTTATACAATGTATACATTAATATACATTAAATATATACATTTAATATGTATATTCGACTTCAAAAATCTCCGCTAATAAAACAATTATAATCAATAAGGTAAATAGACTTTTTGTGGTCTTTATATTTAAGAACATAAAGATTGAGATAGACATACAAAAGTTTTATTTGACCTTCATGTATAGGTTAACTTTAGTACAAATATAGTTCTTTCTGAAAATAAACTAATAAAACCTGAAATAAATAAAAAGATTGTTTTGCTTTGATTTTATTCTAAAAAGGCACCAATATGTTTTTATTTTGAGAATGAGGAAAATAAACTTCTCTTTCATAAATATTTTAACCTGAACAATTCAGATGGAGACTCTGATATCAGATAGTAAATAACATGTTGGAGAAATGTTCCTATATTTCAAGGCTACTGATTCTTATTTTTTTTCACATCTTCATGCAGTCTTTTTTCAGGATTAGAGAAAGCAATGATCAATCAGATTATCATTCCATAAATGTAAAAACAAAAACTTGGAACAAATACTTGATTATATAAAAATATTAAGTAACCATGATTTCAGAAGTTAATTACTATTCCTTCACTGATTTAAAAATTTTACATAAATATATCCCATAGTAAAGTAAAATAAGCTTCTATTTTCTCAACTATGAAATAATATGACAAGATCTATCAATCATTATTTACTGGTAGACTAGGCAGAGTAGAGATGGAAAAGCATTTAAACATGATCCTTCCCAGAGCTTATATAAAATTCCTTGAAGCAAAAAATACCCAGAGGAACTCTAAGAACACAATGAATTGTATGAGGAAGAGATCAATAGAATGGTTAGGAGAAGATTCATGAAAGACTTGAGACTTAAACTATGAGTGACAAAGACCAATATAGCAGTTAAAAAGCATAGATTCTGAATTCATTAGTGACAAACTTTCCAATCAGCAGCCACAATTTGTTTTTATACTCGGTGGCCCCAGAGAGGGGTATACTTAATCTATCAGTCTGTAGCTTTCCAAAGGTCATACTAAACCCTAGGCCATTGTCAACAGCTCAAGTCATAGCTAAAGTTATGAGAATGACCTTGAATTTTGCCTACTAATAAGAATGATTACATTCAGTTTTGATTCTCTATACTAGCACTTAGGCTGGATAGCCACAGGAGCCCAGTGGATACCACCATGTTTCAACTTGTTAGTGAACCAAACCTAGGCATTTAGAAGATGAATTTACAGCCTCTATGAATTAAGTCAGCAGCTTTATTTTAAGTGGTGAGTCCCCAAAGTGATAGCTACCTCTTTTTCAATAAAGCCAAGATGTCCCAGCTGCCAGGGTGGCTGAGATCTTGAATATACTATTTCCATTTGATAAGTGGAACTTTTGGCATTTTCTCACATTGTTAGTTATTAAAGTCTAAGTCGACTTACCTCATAATAGAACTATTGGGCCATGGGGTCACAAGGTTTCTATGAATCAGGTATTCAGTTTCAACAAGGGTCTAGCTGCAAGCTAACAACAGATTACTAAAATGGCGTAAATGGTAGCCATGTCTAGAAAATGAATAGTACAGAACCTGAAGGAAAACTTCAGGTACAGGACTCCAGAAAGCAAAATCATTAGTCACAAGTCTTATAATTCAAAGCGGTCATTCGAGTCATGGGTTGCTAAAGGTACTACAACTTTTCTATGTGTAACTCTTTATGATTGGCAGGATCCCCTCTACCTGTGATAGGATAACATAGGGGAACTTCTTTCATACATATAAATGTAAAAGCAATAACTACAGTACACTGAATTGGCCCAAAGGCCCTTAATGCAAGGTCAAGTTAGATTCTTTTTCCCATTGTGAATCTCGACTGAAATTGATTAGCAAAGTATTGCTGCCCCATGTCCATGTGAAAGTTAATAAACAGACATCTCATTTAAAATGGAGTTAAGAAGCTAGAAGAAAGAAGAACTCTCATGCCTGTGTCACTTAGCACACACTACTCACCCCTAAAAGAAAAGACATACCTTCCATCTCCGACAGGAAGTGATACCACTTAACTGCCTCAGCTGCAGGAAGGAAAGATTCCTCCTCACTCAGTAACAGGTCAGCCAATAGGATGTTGCCATAGCTCATAGCTCAGTCAATGAAAAGTCACTATATTTTGAACTTTCAGCTTACTCCAATGGACTCTTCATTTACAACAGTTCTTCTCAGGTCCATAAAAAAGTGGTCGTCTCTAGACTTGTACATGGTTTCTCATTACACTGCATGTCTCAGTTGCAATTCTTTGTTGTTCCTGAATAAATCTATTTTGCTGGAGAAATGTCTGACTGTCTATTCATTTAAAGTTAATACTCCAATGAGACTAAGAATGGTGACTTGGTCACTTTATCTTACAAAGCCCTTCAAGTATCTTACCTGATCAAATTTCTCCAATATACATGGACAGGTATTTATGGCCTTGGAAACAGGAAACCTCGGCCCTATCCTTAATAATTTTTGTCCTTAAAGAAACAAATTGAGATAGAAGTGTCAAGAGGAGTCAGGGAGAGTGGAGGCAGATAGCAGCTTCATAATACTAAAAAAAACACATTTGCTTAGAATTTTGAGCAGGACAATGGTTGTTTGCCAGTCACTCAAAGTTCCATTGTTTTGGGCCAATCTAATGTTCTGTATTAGTGGCAAGTTCCTTAGTCTGAAATTGTTATTTCTTCTCTTAAATAAGCAGCTACAGCCATATAGCCTTTCAGCCAGAACTATGGTGTTTTCTGTAATATATCTTCTTCTACCTGCCCAATTCACCCTTTGGACAGTATGCCTCAGTACTTCTTGCTGCTTAGCTTCTAAACAATCATTAACAGCAGAATAACGAGAGTCTCAACCTTCCCCTTTGCCCACCACTTGAGTAAGAGCATTAACTACCAGATTCCAGGAATTATTTTCATATATTTAAACCTAGATCATGGAGTCTTTGGCCTTTGCCTTCCAGAAAACATGTCTCTGTCTAGATTCCATTCTCATTGTCAATTTACAGAAATTCTTATAGTTTAAATACTGAAAATCTTTTGTCTACTATATGCATTAGAAATTAATCTATATTTGTCTTTTAATGTTTTCTTTCTGTGTTTTTCACAATGGAACAGATTTATTTATTTATTTTTACCTATCTTGTCTCTTACTTAGAGAACATTTTTTATTTAATGGTACACATTTTACTAAAACTCCAGCAAATTCTCAGCTATTATCTTTTTAAATTAGTATTTTCTTTGTCTTCTTCAGAAACTTATACTAAATATATGACAGTTTCTCACTCTATCCTCTATGTCCCTTACTTCTTCCTTCATAAAATGCATTTTTGTCTTTATGTCATGTGTACTGATTAGATTAATTGTATTTTTTGCACTTAACTCACTATTTGTTTGTTTTCAATATACCTTGTCTGTTTTTTTTTAAATTATACCTTTTAGTGATACTTTTTTAAACATTCATTTTTTTCATTATTTTGCATATTTTTATAATTCATTATTTTACTGACTGTTTTTCTTTTTGTAGATATTTTATAGAATTTTTAAAAGATTTTTCTTTAGTTTCTATTTTAAAGTCTTTGTGAGATAATTCTACAAACGTATTTCATAAGAATAAAATTTATGTTTAATTACATTTTTTAAGTATGACTTTATATTTTTAGCTATGGTCAGGCTTACTCTGTGCATTTTGCATAGGTTTTGTTATGGGTGTTAATCAAAGAGGTGTATGTCAAAGCTTGATGTTACCACACCATCTTGATAGAAAACAAAACGGTATTATTTCTAAGTGTATTATAATATACACTCTTAAAAAACAGAAGTATTAATGTTAGTCAGAAGACATAAAGATAGCAAGTGGAACTTGGAGGCAGTAACCTGAGAAAGGCAATTAGAAAATTAGGAGAATGTTATGTAAGCCAGTGGAAATGTGCTTCGAGAACAAAGTAGTAAGTTGAAGAAATTATGGTTTATATATACAGTAGAATATTAGTCAGCTACTAAAAAAAAAAAATGAAATCCTACCATTTGCAATGACATGGATGGACCTAGAGGTTATTATGCTGAGTGAAATAAGTCAGACAGAGAAAGATAAATACCATATGATTTCACTTATTTGCAGAATTTAAGGAACAAAAAGAACAAACTAATCAAAAACAGATTTACAAATATAGTGGACAATTTGGTGATAGAGAGGGGAGGAGAATTGGGGGGCTAGGAAAATGGGGTGAGGGTTTAAAGAAGTACAAATTAGTAGTTGATAGTTGGTCACGGGGAGGGGGAGTACGGCAGAAGGAATGCGGTTAGCATTAATATGATGGCTATGTGGAGGGCCACGGGAGGGAGAGAGCAATTGAGGAGACCGTTTTATGAACTATATAGATGTCTAACCGATGTACTGTATACTTGAAACTAATTTAAATAAATAAAGTTAAAATATACAAATGGAAATGGATCAGGAGACAATGGTCTAAATGTCTAAAGTGGAGAAAGAATTGTAAGTCTAAAAATTTCTGATTAGACAGCTAGAATGGAAGAGAAAGATGAAAGGAATATCTTTAATCAGGAGAAATGCCAATTTCTCCATCAAACTTAAAAAAGAGAAAAGAACAGGAGCTAATGAAGCAATGCTTGTCAATTTGATGGAGGAGGATTGAGATAGGATATTCACACCTAGTGATTTCCACTTCTCTCAGGAGCAGAGGGCCAGGATTTCAATATAAGAAGCAAGTTAAAGAGAAACTATTAGACTTGAGAAGTAGAAAAAAGCATTTGAGAACAGTGTTGTAGAATATAGGAGAGTGTAGTGACTAGAGATTCTAACAGTTGTGGCAGGATTGACAGCTCATTTAGAATTACTATCAGTTTATAGTGAGTGGTTACATTCTTCAAAATTGCTTGATTTTCTCCATCTGAGTTTATTCTTTTAAGTCAGGAACAATGAAGAAGATAATAACATCAATACAAGTGTCAAGTTTTAAGGAAGTAAATACTATAAAACAACAGAGGGAAAATAAATCCGGTACTGGAAGACAGTGGCTGTAACAATAATCCATATAAACTAAGCTGAATACAAAGAAACAGGAGGAAAGGAGATGATCAATATAGAGATATAAATAATCAAATCATGGATTTCAAAGGGTCAAAAACAAGTATAGCAGAGTCAAATGAATTTACGAGCAAGAAGAAAAAAAGTTGAATTTTTGAGTTATTGATCTAAGAGTTAGTATACTTTGAGTCATGATAATGATTATGATATAATTCTAGTCATCTATAAGTTCTATGTAACTGAGAGGCCACAGAAATGAATAACTCATGAAGCTTAGAGTCCACGGTGATAGATGGGTCTTCTTTAAGAAAACTGAATTTATCTAGGATCATGAAAACAACTATGTTAAAGCAAAAAACTATGATCCAGTGGCTGAAGTCAATTGTGAATGAGCAATTATGATTATGAAGTAAGTAGATGACAGCATAAAAAGAGAAGAAATGGCAATGACATGTCCAAAAAACTGAACCTTAATAAAGCATGGTTTGAGGGTAGCTCATTAAATTAATGAACTGGGAACAGCAATGGGAAATGTGATAGTAGGGCTATTCAACTATATATCAGATTATCTTTTTCAGAGCACATGGCGGATCGAACGCCATTTCTTCTTTGGCATTGAACATAGCCATAAAATTTCCTTTGGTTAATGGACTATAAGCAGATACGATGTGATTTCATATCTGTGAAGAAACTTTTAAGAGAACTGTTCAATTCACCATATTCCCTCTTCTTCCCCCATGTGATAATCAGCAATGCTCACATGGCAGTACATCCATTTGCTTGGGTTCCTTTCTCTTTATTAAATTTATTGGGGTAACATTCATTAATAAAATTATGTACGTTTTGAGTATACAATTCTATAATACATCATCTGTATATTGCATCATGTGTTCACCACCTAAAGTTAAATTTGTTTCTGTCACCATATATTTGACCCCTTTTACCCTAACCCACCTCCCCTGCTCCACCCTTTCTTCTAGTAACCATGAAACTGTTGTCTGTGTCCATGAGTCTGTTTGTCTTATTCATTTGTTGCTTTCAGATTTATATCCCGCAAAAGATAAAATACTGCCATTTGCAACAACATGGATGGATTTTGCCTGAGTTCTTGAGTGAGAATACATGAAGCAGAACCCTCAGCTTGTCTTTGATCTATATGTAGTGGGAATGAGAAACAATATCTGTAGGTATAAACTACTAAGAAAATTGACCCTAGCTCATGTTGCCTAATTCAGACAGCTGAGAGGATCTGACCCGGCTTCTGATGTAAGTGGAGTGAGAGAGATAGAGCAGACATCATTGATAGGGCCAAAGAGAGCAATTTCAACAATAAAGAGGCCAAACAGGATAGGAAATAATGAAAAAAATATATTAGAAATTAAGGTGGATTATTAATGATGGAGAGGATTGGGATCCAGAGGATATAATGA
>NW_006494614.1:265485-287790 GCF_000325575.1 Pteropus alecto
GTCACAGCAAACAGAACCCAGCACATGCTGGAAGTAAAAATACAAGGAGAATCAAATAGACTGAATAGTCTTAAAATTTTTACAATGTCCAATAATAATAAATTTGTAAGATAAATCCATTGAGTTGGATTAAAAATTATTTTCATCTTTAAAAATATACTACTGTGGATACAAGTTGCAGTTTCTCATGGCTTTCCACTAAATTCTCAAATGCATTGATATTTTATGAGAGTGGGATATGGTGCCAACCTTCTATCCTTCCTTCTCTCTGGCCTCATATATTCTAGACTAAGTAAAAAAAAAGCAAAACAAACAAAAGCTTGTCATTTACTTGAATGGCCCCATCCCTAGATTCCAGAGAGAATGCAGTTAATGCTTTCATTTATTTCAGATACTTTGCTATTATAATATCGGGAAAAAATTACTAATGATAGCTAATACTTAATGAATACTTAAAATGTTCTTGGTTTTATTCTAAGCACTTCATATGTTTTATGACATGTAATCTTCAGCATGAAGTGTATGCTTTTCTCAATGCTCTTTTTAGTTGAGAAAAGCGAGGCTCAGGGAACCTATACAAATTGTCCAAGATCACACTTATGACAAAGAATGAAGGGGGATTTGGGAATCTGAATGACTCCGAAGTTATTCTACTCATTATTATTTTAAAGGCTTTTTGTATCAAAATACATTTGGTGGACTGATTATCTTTCAACACAGAATAAAAATGTATTTATGGAATAATGAATTGAAAATAGATTTCAGTGAGGATAGTGAATAAATCCATGATCAAGTCTTCATTATTATCTAAGTTCATACTGACATTTAAACATGAGGCATTGTCCTTGACAATACATTTAGTTCATTCAAACAATATCCGTTTTTTATTCAGACAGATTTATTCTTTTAAAATAGTTTATAAACATATACATATGTATAAGCATATATACACAGTATATGCTGTGTGCATATATAAATATAAACATATGTGTGTATATTTGTAATATTGCACCAATTACTTTAAAAAAATGTAAAGGTCAAGCTTATTTGTTTTTTAAGTACACCATGATTTATATAGAAGCAATATAAGAGCATATGAGAACACTGTCATTAATTATATGCATATTACACATTTTGTTTTAATTAGAAAAATTTAACTTCAGTTGTATGACAAAACATAATAAATAATTTATTTTAAGAGATATATGGGAATGAATCCATCATTCACTTAGGGTCTTGGAATGACCTAAAAATACTGACTGGAAACAAGATTCATCATAATTCAAAAAATTCTTTACACAATGATGAATTGATTTGAAAATAGAAGGACACTGGTTGTTTTGTTATTATGGCTATTCCTGGCAGTTGCCCAGGGATTACAATTGCACAACCTTACAAATGGCATAGAAATTGACTGTTTTAACAAAGGCTCTCAGCAGGATAATGAGTGGTGCACATCATTTCTCACTGTGCATTGATGAGCTCTTTTTGAACTTTGCCAAGATTTAAACAATGGTGAAATGGCTCGGGCACTGGCAGAAAATGTGGGCCTTGAACAGCACTTCAGGAATAAAGTTTTTTTTGTTTGTTTGCTTGATTTTGTTTTTGTAGAAAACCACATTTTAATCAGTTAGGCTGTTTACTGGTTCTAATTAGATCTGTAGCATTAAGGAAGCTGATGAAATATCAGAAAGAAATTTAGCCACAACTGTCTTATTAAAAAAAAAAAAGGATCTAGAATTGCTCTTAGTTTAATTACTAAAGATTATGTATTTAAATCTCAAAGTAGAAAAAGTTTCTGTAAACTTTTTAATGGTATGCTGAGTAGGTAAAATGTATAAGTCAGATCATATGAAATTCTTGAATATTATAATTTATAAAAATAAAAATTTTATTTTTCAACCTAATATTACCATTTATATAATTAACTCATTTGCCTAAACATTTCTTCTTAAATTTTGACTTCTTAAATACTGACTAGAGATTTCAAATGCAGTCATGTAGTTCAAATTGCATTTTTATTTGTTATGTTGATCTCAAGGTGAGAGGTAAATATATTTTTAAACATTAGCATTTTAAAGCAGGGCAAATTGAACATAATAAAATATTTGTGTGTGTATGCATGTGTATACACATATGCATATTCCGGCAATTGATTCATCACAATCCTTGGCTAATTGATATTTTGACTAGTAAATAAAATTTTAGAAGAAAGTGATTAGAAATCCTTTGTACTAATTTGGGTGCACTGTGTTCTTTTATGATCTTGACTGGTGTTTTTTAAAAAAAAACAGCTTGCCTGAATACATTTTTCTGATTCGCAACTTTCATCATGTTAGATTGATCCTTCAAGGCTGATTTACAGTGCCACCTCTCCACAAAGCCTTTTTCCAATCTGTCTATATTCTCCCCTTGCTCTAGATTTCCTCTTGATTCCTCACATGTGCATCATGATACTTGATTCTTTAATTAATCTGTTATGATAATTATATATTCCCATCCAGTTTTCATACTTTATTAAATATTCTAGAGGAAGGAGTCCATATCTAAGTCATGTCTGTGTCACTAGCAGTAAATTGCATAAACGCTGCACAAAGCAATTCCTTCAATGAATAAATTAACTAAATGTATATTGGGCTTCTTAATATATTTATTTATACAATAATATTAACTACACTGTTCTCATTTATATAATTCCTATGTTTTGTTTCATAAAGTAAATACTAAAATTTTAATTTTGATGTACTCCCATTTGGGGATTAGAGTCATGAAAATGCCATTTCTCTGAAAATGAAAGTGACAATACCAAACTCCAATATATAATGTGAGAGACTAGGTATTTGTACAAACATCTCAGCAGACACATTTCAAAAAGAATTAAATGACCAGAAAAATCATTTTAATTCAGGACAACTAAAATGAAGGGTATATAAATCCAGAGATTTTGAGCTGACATTTGCCCTGATGGCATGTAATCCTCTATTCCTCATAGGATAGAGTCTGAGGTTTGATGGTCCAGAAGCCAAAACCAGAAGATAAGGCCTATGTCCAAAGCAAAATGAATGATCAGACTGAAGACTTTTATCTAATAGAGCCAGCTCATCCTAGCACACCTATGCTGAGTGAGTCAACTAGCATAAAGCCCATCTCACAGATGTAGATGATGAGGACCCTTGCCTGATTTACTTTTGGCCTTGATTAGATGGGAGTAAAAAGGAAAATGCTTGCTCTGCAAATTCTTAACCTCTTATCCACCTTCATATGGCGATCTCCAAAAAAATCTGTGTTTATATCTATAGACATCCATAGAGAGATGATGATAGATTTGATAGATGGTAGATAGATAAACAGATAGATGATAGATTAGATAGATAGATAGATAGATAGATAGACAGACAGACAGACAGACAGATAAAAGACAGACAGATGATAGATAGATATAGAGATAGAGATATACATCAAATACAACATTTCTTTTAGTGGTCTCTGGATTGGTTGTATCACTAAGCATCTTGCAAAAGCTAATATAAAATTTTCTGAGAGAATTCATATTAACAAAAAGTCTTAAGTGCTTCAACAGATATTTCAAGATTACGTGTTCTTTGACAATAAAATATCAGAAAGTATCCAGTGAAATAACTCCCTGTGAGCAAGAGTCAGTAGAAATATTAAATCACAGACTCAAACACTCCAGAATGCAGATGTTATAATTATCACTATATATAACATACACATAAAATAAGAAAGTATATTATATTTAAATGAGAAAGAGAAGAAATGTAAAACACAGAGCTAAAAAACTATAAAAAATTACAAGTGAGATTTGCAAAAAAGAATACAACATGTCTTTTAAAAATTAAAATTATAATAAGATTAGAAATTCAGTGAATTAATTATACTGCAGATGAGAAAAGCTAAGGTGTGAATTAGTAAAATGGAAGATGTATCAAAAGTAATTATACAAAATGCAATGCAGAGAAAAAGAAGTGGGAAAATAGAGTTTAAAAGACATGGAAGTTCCAAAATAAATCTAATCAGATTTCAAAAAGGAGATAACATATATGATGAATAATGGCTGAGAATTTTCTAGAATTAATGGATGTCATGAATCCTCATGTAGACTATCAGTGTTAATTAGGCAAGATGAGTAAATGAGAACTGAGATTCATTTGTATGAAGCTAAAAATATCAGAGAATGAGAACATTTTTAAAGCAGCCAGAGGAAAAATGCAAAAAAAAAAAAAAAAAATCAAATAACTATACAGCTAACTTCACGAGAACAACAATATAAGTCAGAAAAGAGTAGGCCAATATGCTCAAAACATTGAGAAAAAATAACTGTTAATTTAAAATTGCATCTCGGCAAAACTACCTGTCATGGTGATGTGAAGACAATTCCAATAAAATGGGAGTTGGAAGAATTTACTACCAACAGAAAGGAACTACTAAAGTAGATTATTCTAGAAGAAAATATGATAGCACATATTTAGATGTGTTAAGTTTGTTCAAACTAAACAAATACTGATTATATAAAATAATAATATTAATAGCTTATTTGTGACCTTAATGAAAATTGAGTTATAACAAAATTAATATTAGATGTCAGCATCTATTATTGATCAGTTTAAATTTCTAAGGTCCTTATATTGTTGTGAAGAAAGAGAAAATAATGATTAATTGCTAGCTTGTTAAGTATGCCTGTTAAAGCAGCCACTAAAATAATAAGTAAAAATAAAGCTTATAACTTCAAGCTAAAAGAGGAAAAAAAGGAGTGAGTCCAAAGAAAACTCATTCAATCCAAAAGAAGTCAAGAAAAGAGAATAAAATTTAAAAGAAGGAAGCAAATTTAGATAATAAAAATGAAACTTTTATTGATATGTTACTAATCTCATAGATCAAACCAAGAAAAGCAGTTGTTCTTTTAAAAAAATGATAGCCCACTTAATTGTATTGTGACATCTTTGGGATACAATATTTTGTCCAAGCAGATATGTTATTGTCTACCTAGGAAAATGAGCAGCAAAATAGTATGTGTGCATTCTTATAGCCAAGAAAGGATATTCTGATTCTCAAAGTCCTGCATTTGTACTTACCAAAAAAAAAAAAAAAAAAGTCACCAGAATACAGGACAAGAGATCTGATCACATAGGTTTTGTCTTTTGTCTCTTTGTCCACTGATTTGTAAGATGGCTTCTAAACACACATATGGAATAGGAGTAAGAACACTTGGAAGCTCTAATCCCTGTAACACTCACATAAAAGTTAGTATTCTAATTTAAATTTAATCCCATGTGTTTAGTTAGATTGATAACTCCTAAATAACTGCATAATAAAACTGAAGTCTTGCATAACTAAGATCTAGACCCAGGATTAAGAGATCTCTATTATGGTATCACTATCATGTGTAGGTGGCTCTGCTGAGCAGTCAGTGATAATTTTAAACATGTTTAATTCAGTTCATGAAGCACAGATCATAAATCAGCTTATTATCAACACGTTGTTAAAAATACTGACTTTCAAATTATTTAAATGCTGATTGGAAATAGACACAAACCATTACTTAGTCTGTATCATTATATATTAGTCTGTATCATCATTTGTGTAGGAAAGCAGGCAAAATGTATGTGAGGAAGTCTGGAATAAATAAAATATAATAGGAAATAAACTGAAAAAGATCAGGTGAAATACAACATAAGATAAGCACAAGGCTCTTTGGAATGAGAAATGGGAACAAGGTGAATCAATCAACAAGTGTTCATTTGAGCCTGTAAAAGAGGTAAGATAGTAAAAGTATATAATTACTGAGCAAACAATTGCAGCATTTAAAGCATGAACCATGGATATGAAATTTTGGTAGGCATGAATTTCATATTCCTGGGTTATTGCAAGGTAAAGTGTAAAATTATCATGAAAGCATTAAGGCAAATATGAAATTTTCAACTAGAACTTGAATTATGTTGACTGTACTGTAGTTTTGAAGAGTGAAATGTATTTAATGCACCTAGAAATGTTTTTGTCCAAAAAGATTGTGTGTTAAGGGACTTAAAAGATAAGCTTAGGTGAGTAGGATATCTTTTCTTAAGATGTTGATGTTAAAATTGTTACTTTTATCTTGATGACCTTTTGATTACAGAGCATACAATATTTCTCTTCTGCTCCTGCCCTGAAGACAAGCTGTCTTTTGACAGTGTCATATGCAACAGTCTCATTGGGCCTTATACAAATATAATCATGACAATACTGACCTTTATATACTATTATTTTGGGGATTTAAGGACAAAGCCACTTTTTCTAAGTGTCTTACCCTGAATTTTTCCCATAACTCATGCCTTCTTATTATCTCACTCTGTATTGTCTGATATATCTGACAATATCTATTTAAGAAATATTTGAAAATGACTTTTCTATGTGTCTATATTTGAGATATTAAGTGTTTCAGAATGTCTTTATCTATTATTCCATAGCTATGACTCATTTCTCTAAAATTCTAACTTCTAATAAATTCAACAATCTTACCTAATTGTACCTATTTCAGAAGTAATCTGTGGTGATATCACAACTATGGTTTAGAGTAATCACAGGTAGAATGTAAAGTTTATTGCAATTCTTTAGCATAGAGAATAGCAGAGGCTAGGTGGATCATTTACATCCATCAATTTATTCTATAGACATTTGCTGATTATCTCCACTATGAGTGAGGCCCTGTGGTAGTTGTTGTGTGACAGAAATACCAAGAACAATCAAGACACTGATACCTACACAGAGGAGACAAGGCATATACATTAATAGCTAGAATATGATTGTTGGGGAAATTCATTTGAGGCATATCCCTACTTATAAGTAGTTTTGTAAGTGAAGTTGGCCAAAATGGCATGGATAGAAAAATAGGATTAATTTATTTAACAAACAATCATTAAGTATCTATCATACATTAGGCATGGTGCTAATTCCAGAGATAATTTCTCCTAAAGTTTATATTCTAACTGGGAGAGAAGCCTGAATATATATGTATTGAAAAACAGAAAATAACATTAGAGAGAATATTTGTTTTATCAAAACGTTACTAAAAAAGTATTCTATCATGAACAAAGAGACCTTAGTATAAGATATCAAAATTAATCATTTCTGTGGAGAAGAAAATACAAGGACCTAAAATATACTTATATGTTATTATCTAATACTAAACTAAATACCATCACATAAACAAGTAAATGAATTTGTACTTGAATAAATGCCACAGACAATACCTTGATCTTCAAGGATTCAAGTTGGATAATGTTAAAAAAAAAAACAAAAAAAACTTGATCAAATAGATCTTCAAAATTAAATATATAAAAAGTAAACCCTTGATCAGTGGCTATATTTTTAGCAAACTAAATGTCCTAGAGGAGACAGAAAATCTTAAAGCGTAATCAAAATAATAATAAAAAAAATGAGTGGAGACATAATTTTGATATAAAACAAAAGTTGTTAATGTTAGTGGAATTACATACTACCTAACAAATTCATTCTCAATATATTGTTTTTAATAAAAATTAATGTATCAAGAAAAGAGATGCAGAAATCTTTTTTTACTTTATGGTGCTCCTCTTTTTTAAAAAATTGAAGCAGATTAGAGTTCATCTTAAATTCAATTGTTTTTCAATATATTTAAATGAACCTATGAAGTTGCACTTTACTATTATAGTCACATGTGATGTTACATAAAAAAATGTCCCTCTGGTAGAACTACATGCTGAAATTAAATTAACCGCAACACTAAAAATAATATATTGGAAAAGCATCTGTCATTTTCTTCTAATTAAGGCTTAATGACTCCTTGACCCTTCTCCTCCCAAAGTATCAGGAATATCTCTATTGTTGCATTACCTGAAATATATAAAAAATATTTAGGTATCTATCTCACCTAGGATTCATATTTATGTTTATATCTTCAGTGTCTAAAATTGTGATGGGCACAAAAATTCTGAATTAATAATATCAAATTATACTTCCATTTAGGAATATCATGAAGACCATCTTATTTTAGCAATTTTATTATTTTCATTATTCAAATTTACTTTGAAACACAACACTATATAATTTCATGTGATAGAAAACTCCAGTCACAGTTAACAAAGAAATACTTGTTCTATTAAGAAAATTCATGCTAAGGTTTTCTTTTTAAAAATTGTTTATTTTTTGGTTAGGATTTTTCTCTGTTTAGTTTCTGTTTAGTTTTTTTTTTATGTTTACAAGAAAATGTCACCTTAAAGAACACACAGATTTGTTTATACCTGTTTGAGTTACATTGAGTCTGCTTTTCTAGTAATAATAGCTGCAAGTCAGTTTTTATTATTTAATAACACACAGTTGTTCCATATATGACAGATAAACAATCCATTACTTCAATAGTGTCACTGTAAATCCACTGTCTGAATCAAATACAAACTCTTTAACTCCAGATATTCAATTTGCTCATGTGAGCAATTTTCTCCTAGAATACTCTTACCCTTAATTTATATTTCTACTTTCATTTTTATATAATACTTTGAGTTACCTAATTCCTAATTTGAAGTATTCTCAATTGCAATGTGTTTTCCTTTTTCATTTATGAAGCTTTTGAAAAGCTTTATTTTTTTAAGAAGCTTTTCCTGACTATGTTAAGAAACAGTTTCAGTACTCTGCTGTGTGAGACTGGTTAACATACACTGTAATGTAAGGGGCCAAATTATGCATATGATGTATAGAAGTGTATGAGAATTTCTTGACATCTATAGGAATCTCTATAATATCAATTTAGCTTTTTACTTCCTCTTAAGCTTTAAATTATGTCTTTGTGCTGTTTTTGTGGTAATATTTATGTTCAAAACATTTATTTTACTGATGTTTTAAATAAGTTCAGGAATCATATCTGAAGAACTTAGTAGTTATCATAAGAAATATTTATTCAGTAACTTATTATATAATTGCAAAATAAAATAATTCGTAGCTCCAGTTTTAGCTAGAAATTAAAATTAAATGACCAGTTAGCAAAATACAGTTATTGGGGAAAGAATTTATTTAAAAAATTTTTTAAATATATCATAGAAAACATTCTAAGTGTTTTATTTCAATTTTTAAATTAAAAAATATTTAAATATTTCTAAACATAACCTCAATGTTACCGTGAAACTACATAGAATAAGGACAAATTCTTTTTTAAACTAGTATTAAAAGAAATATTTAACAATTAATATGCCTTAGTTGCTTTTTTAAAATAATGAAATGTATTTATTATAGTTAAGAGATATTGCTAATGCCATAATTTAAAGTGTCTTTCCCAGAAGAGACATTAAATAAATAGTTGTTGAATATCAACTGTGGGATAATTTCCAATGAATCATAATCTATCATATAATATAAATCAGAATTATACTAGTCTGTAATATCCTGGTTCTGGATAAACTTTCTCAATATCCTTGCCTCTGAATTATTTGATAGTACATTTTGACTTTCAACAACTTGCTGTTTAAATTCACTTTGAGAAAAAAAGTTCAGTTATAAAGAACTACATTAGCCCTTTTTAATGAAGCAGTTCAGAACAAGTCTCCCCGAGATGTGCTACTTTGGCATGTGGATTATTTTTAGCTAAAGGCAATTGAGAACCTGCCAGAATAAGAGAAATTTCTGCCTCTCCCTTAAATAATTTAAATTGGGGGCCTTACTCATAATACAAGTTATTACCAGAAATAACTTTTTATGACCTATCCATAGGGCAAGGGAGACATCTAATTACTGAAATCTGTTCTTATTGTTCTATGTATTACTCTCCTCCTCTCTGAAGCTTCCAGGACTCTTACCTGATTCTTTAGTTCAGAATGTCATATATATCTCATTTTACCTTTCTGTTGCCGAACTTCTCATGTATATGGGGCCAGTACATACATACAGAATTAAATTTTGGTTATTTTCTCTTGTTAATCTATCTTGTATTGATAGGATTATTAAACAAGCTGAAATAACCTGGAAGAGTAGAGGAAAATTTCTTTCTCCCCAACATGAATGTGCCACTTACTTTTCTTAATTCTTTGCCTCTAATTTCTGAGATGATAGTCACAGAATTTCTCATTAAAAGTAAAAATTACTTGCTTTCCAAGTTGCTTTTTAAAAGAAAAGAAAATTATTAATAAATCTGTTGTAGATTAGAGTACTCGGGGATCTATTTTCATGAAGGAAGTAGAAGGAATTCAGACCTTTTTTTTCTTAAATTGCAGTCCAACTAGTGTGGACTTAATGAACAAATTGCAGGTGGGTGAAGGAATAATTTGAAAGTCAGAAACCAAAACATTCAAACTCTTAAATAGAGAATATCTTTGTGAGCTCTGGTTAAGCAAGAATTTTTCCAACAAGGCACAAAAACGTCACAAGGCATAATGAAAAAATAAGTAAATTTGAAAAACTCAGACTTTATAACTTCCATACCAACATACACACACACACACACACACACACACACACACACACACACATACACATGCACATACATGCACACACACACATTTATTTTAAACAAATTAAAAGACAAGATCCTTACTTGGATAGATATTTGCATTATTAATATTCAGAAAATATAACAAGTTGCTATGAATCAATAAGAAAAGTCAAAGGAGGTGAATGGGATATGTAAAGAAGAAGAAACTAAAATCTGTAAATATGGTGGTGGCAGGGAGGCTAGTAGTCAGGGAATTGCAAATTAAAGCAATGAGATTCCATTTGTATGCAGAATGACCAAATTCAAATAGCCAGAATCTTAGGTTAGTGATTTTTCAGACAAATAAAAACTTTTTATACTTCTGGTAGGAATATAAATTAGTAAAATAATTTGGAGAGCGATATTTTCAATATCTAATTAAACTGAAAATATATGTGAACTCTGATCAACAATTCCTTCCTCAGTACGTCCATTAGAGAAGCCCTTACGTATATGCTCCAGAACACAAGACATTCCTCTTCTTAAAAGCATTGGTTTTCATAACATAGCACTACAAATAACTTGAATGTTTCTCAGTAGAAGACGAGTTAAATAAAAATGGTATATTCCTCTTATAGAATATCATTAAGCAATTTATATAGATCAAAATAATACCAAACTTAAGAAAGTGATTGCGTGAGAAAAGGGCTATGAAATAAACCTGATGACCTTGGGGCGGGGGAGGTGGAGGGCACATGGCAGACCTGAAAATCTCAAAAGTAACCAAACAGGATAGTCTGATTATAAATTCCTAACTGGTCAGGTTACAGCAGGTGGTCGCAGATCAAGCCTATAGTTTCCCTAGCAAAGGTCGATCTTTACCTTAAGCGAGACCTGTTCACCGTACTTATGCATCTAGGGTAATATAATTTTGAAATGTCAGAATTATTTTCTTTTCCAGACCCTTTGAAGACAACCACAGGCACTTGAGCATAAGACCACCAAAGGGCAAGACCATAGAACCCCTCATCATTATCTTGTTCCCAGCATATTAACCTCTATATATCATAAATGTTATTATCTTGTACCCATCAATGTAAAAGAAGCATGTGTTTCTTCATTTTGCTTTTTATTCAGTCTTTTTATAGAGATTCCTCCTTTTGCTTACTCTCTCCACCTTTATTGATATCACCAATGTATTTCATGTACTTTCCTTATGTTTTCTCCTTTGTTTCTAAATGCATAAAAGGGATACAAAACTGCCATTCTCGGGAGCATTTTCTCTGTCTATTGAGATCTTGCTTCAGGTAAGGTCCTCAAAATTTTTGGCTTAAATAAATTTTTATGATAGCTTTCTATAAAAGTTCTGGACCTTTTTTTGTTGACACATGTGGGGAGAAATGAGGAAAATGTAATTCTGTCTTTTATGCTTGATTTGGAAAATTACTGAATTGAGAAAGTTTATGGTAAGGGACGTCAGCATTATCTGTAATGTTTTGTAACTTTTATATTAAAACAAAGAAACTTCAAGCACAGGCAACAAATGTGTTAACAGTTTTCATTTGGGGGTCATTAAAAATTATAAGTAAGTTTACACTTATAGTTTTACTTTTCCGAAAACTCAAGAAAATAATAGTGATAATAATTTTACTGTTCATTTTTTTTTTCTGAAAATATTAGAATGCTTCCACTGGAGTGCAAAATCAAGACAACATGTTATCAAAATTCAAAGCTATGGTGCAAGTCAATTCCTATTTAGTAGAAACTGTTTTTTGATTTAGCCTTCTGATTTTTGTGATAACACTTGGAACCTTTTTAAATTCCCTGAAAAACAAATATTAGATTTCTTCCCTAGTATATAATAAAAGAGCAATCAGGAGGCAAAAGCAAAGTATAGTAAGGTCCTCTAAGGCTCATTTATGAATCATAAAAGGCTTGATAGTGTTAAATACCAATCGCAATGTTAAGGCAGCATGCTGGGAAGCATTCGTGCAGCTGAGAAACCATAGCATCAAGGATCTTCTTTAAAATAATGTAAAATAAATTTCGATCTTAACACACTTCTCACTTTGCCTTAGTTGTTTTCTAAACTGAAACAGAATTTCTTTCTGGTAGTTTTTTTTTTTTTTTAACTGTCAAATGATAAAGTTTTTGTTTGTTTGATTTTGAAATTTCAACAGTACTTGAAATTATAAAAAAGGAGTCTCATTAAAAAGAAAAAAAAGCTTTTATTGACCAATATGCTCTCTTACCAATCACAAATGGTAATGATAGGAAAACATAAATCTCTTTAATCATAAAGGAGTTGTAAAGTTCTTTGGCACCTCTAAAAAAGCTAGGCTTAAAATGTTACTTAAAAAACAAACACTTATCATAGTCTAATCTACTCAATTCTAATGAGGTAAAAGAACTGAGAATATGGCTTTAAACATCTCTCATTTTTAGGTTATTAAAAATTGCCATTTTGCTCTGATAACATCATATCACACATATAGTCAATTATTTCTTTTAAATATAATTATGGTTAAATAGTAATCTGGTAAACTAAATTACAGTGTTTAATAGCCAAGATAAAGTAACATGTAAGAAAACATCTGGTACCATTTGAATATCATTACAGTAATAATAATCATCACCATCATCATCATAATAAAATAACAACAATGACTTGTCTTGTGTTTCTCATCTGCCAAGTAACACACTAAGATCTGTGCAAAATATTCATGTCCTAAATGGGGGTCCGCTTCTAAGATATCTTGAAAATATCTTAAATAGCCGAGTTGTAGAACTAAGTTTAGCTTCTATGATTGCACACAGGTTAAGTATGTGGTAGTCTTTTGACTTGAGTTTTTTGTTTGTTTTTTGTTTTTTAATCTGTATCTGTATACATGAGAGTATCCATCTATGTGAAGAACTTTTTACACAGTAATTTATGAGACCTACAGTGGAATCAGTTTCACTGTCTGACAACACTTAAATCATTCTTTTGTCTTTCTTCATTTCCCTGTGTTTTCCCCATCTGTGCCCCATCTCTGCTGTCCCATTGATGTATTTGACTAAGTTAAAAAAGGCTACAGTGCTGTTCCACTCTCAGATATTAACATTAGTCCACACCATCATTCTATAAAGTATCATTATCCCCATTGTACATATGCTAAAACTGACCTTAAGACAGGATAAATAACTTTCCCAAGGCTACACAGCATAGATGATAGGTAGATGATAGATAGATGATAGGTAAGTAGGGAGAAGAAGAGAGGGAAGAGGAAGAGAGAGAGATGATAGATAGATCACACTCAACTTCCCAAATTTGCACAATTAAGATGTAATTGTAGATCTGTGGAGGATGACTATGAACTATTCCCTCACACATTTTATCAGCATTATGACACTAAGTCAGAGAAGCCCCAGCAGATCACTGGTTTAAGTTGCCTCCAGCTGGGGCTTATTCTGTGTGAAGATAAAAGGACAAAGAATTTCAAGCAACAAGGAGTGTCTGTGATTAAGCACAGAAGTAGTAGTTCTACAGGTGTTCAAAAAAGAGAAATGAAATGGTCAGGAAAGGCCTTGTGGAGCAGGGCCCTAACACAGAACCCTAGAGGTAAACTTTAAATAGGTGACAAGATAAGAGAGCTAAAGGATTGCATGGAATCACTGGGGGGTCAAGGGACTGTGGGAAAGAAATTACAGGTCAACATGAGTACTTGAAATTTTATACTGCAATCTTTTGAGGATCTCTGCAGTGCTTTGAGTGAAAAGCTTTGAGAAGACCTTGATGATTAAATAAGATTCTGACTATAATGTGCGGGTGGATTCCAAAAGAAGAGGCGGGAAGTATACAATAAAGACATAAAGAGGTGGCAAGAGTTTGAACTAGATTGGTTGGTGTAAAACTGGAAGATAGGGACAGATCTGAGGTCTATTTTTAATCTGCACATACAGAAATATTGCATGCTGCTTTATTAACTCATGTATGGATGCTTACAAACATAAATCTTCCTGAAGTTTTCCACATCCAAGGCAGACATCACCAGAGATTTGAAAGTAAGTTAACTGCCCTTCTTTCTTTTAAGCGGTCCAATTATAATATGTGCTGCTAGCTTATTGCAGTTTAGGTGTTTTCCTTCATGCTGATAAATAATTCTGGTTGGCTTTATGAATAACATACTCACAACAGTTGTCTCATGAGCCCATAAATGAGCATTAGCTATGAGGAATAACACAACCCAAAGCTTCAAGGAAAATGTATGCCCAACTTAATACAATATATGGATTACAGGTCCTGTAAACTCATCTTTACTATGTCAGGTTTAATAGCTAAGCTTGCTTTTAAGAATAAAAATTTGATAAAATATTTCATAAAATATTATAGAAAAAGTTACGGTACTTTAATTTCAAAAAGAAAATATGTCACTGTTTATTTCTTTATTTGGTCCTTGAATAGACACATTCACGGGGCTTTTGGAAGGCTACATAAAAAACAAAAACATTTGGAAAATATGTAGGATATTCTCTAAGGACCATGGTGCTTGAGTTTAACATTTGTTGTAAAATACTGTGGAACATTTGTGTCATTCTTTCAATAAATATTAGTGAATGCTGAACACTTTCTGCACTTGTATTATTGGTGTTTCCTAGTAATTTTCAGCATTTGAAGCAAATGAATATTACCAAGTATATACCATAATAACCAGGACAATGGATGCAGTGAACTGATATGGTAATATAGGGTCCTGATTTAGATTTTAACTATTTTGATGACTCACAAAAAACTTTTATAGCCTCCCAACAAACTTTAAATAGAATAACCCAGGTCACTTCATTATGATAAAAATTCAAATGATGTTTATAGCCTGATGGAAAAACCTCTTAGAGTTAAAATATTAAAAAGAGTAGGATAGCTATATAAAGGAAAAACTGCATAGATTGCTCCTTTACTTCCTCTTTAGGAGGACATATGCTATTATCATTTCATGAAATGTACCAAATAATAAATTTATGGGCAAATTTTATTTTTAAAAAATGTATTTGAGAAATGCTAGATTAAATTTTTAAAGAATTTAAGCAACAACAATAAATCGCTTCACTTTTAATCTTATATATAATTCAAATTTGATACGATACAAAACTATAAAATAAGTATAAGGAGATCCAAAAATATTGTGAATTTTTCCTATGATAATTTATTTGACTAAAAATATATATTAAGTAGTAATTTTCAAAAAAAATTAGGTATTCCTTCCTTGCTGATATCCTAAATATAATTTTCTCCTTGATCTTGCCTATTGCATTAAATAGGCAATATAACAGTAAATTTGATTCTCTATCAATTACTTCCTATGTTTAATTAATTCTAATATAAACTACCATTCGCAAGACATAGTTAATTAAGATAGGAAAGCACTGAAGTATTTGAATACCAAAGGTTTAATGAATAAATTTTACATTAAAACTTAAAACTGATTTTACTGACTTATTTCAATTCAAAATTAATTTTAATAACAACTATAATCCCTACATCATTCTTATTATGATAATGTCAAAATATTTTCTTCTTAGTCCTCAAAAAGAATACTCATGAACACTATGGTAGAAAGATAGAATAAATAATAAGACACAAAGTCTGGGCTTATTAGTTATGTCTTTATGTATTATCTACTATATGTCTAATGTCAGATACTGCATTAAAAAATCTTCAGATATTATCACTAATTATTCAGATGACACTATTATCTTTTTCTTAGTCTTGATAATAAACTTTGTAATTAATAAAATACTTTCAAAATGCTTTGAAGATTGCCTATATTTGCTACTTCCATAGTTAAGAATTTTCATTTAGGGTCCATTTCACAATGTTATTTAAAATAACATTATTTTTAATATTTTTTAGAATTCTTAGTAATAATGTTATACCTTAATATTATGGAAAATGTCAAAATAAACTTAAATTTTACAAAATACAAAGTCAAATACAATGTTATAATATTTAAAAGGTATGAGTTTATTTCAAAGAGATAAATTAATTAACACTATCGACTTAGAAAATATGAAATAATGCTGTCATGGCCAAAATGATATTCTTGGCTTATTCAATAAAAACATGAAATAAAATGTCTGTCCTCCTTAATATATTTTTTATTTTTATATAGGATCTTATTTCATGCTTTTTACGTATAGATTTCTCTCATCTCTAAAGATAAGAGGTATCCTATCCTAACATAGGAAATTTTTATCATGAAATTTAGATTTTACCCATTCTCTCTGTTGAGTAGAAAGTTACATTAAAAAAGTGAAAAAAACCACATTCCGTTTTACAAATTAAGAGCAAATACTTCAAAACATTAAATCACTAAGTACTAGTTAATAGAACCAAAACTCCTTCTTAGATTTTTTATATTTAATGGCAAAAATAATATATACTTTTAATAAAATTACTGAATGAAACAGATACTTAAATATATTATTGCTTTTTGACATTATTAATCTATAACCATCAAAAAACGTAAATCTTTTAGCAATCTACCAAAGGTAATAAATAATGAGAAAAGAGACTTACATGATCAATTAGTTCACGAACCATCCCATTCCACTGTCCATTGGCATCATCTTGGGCTCCATATTTGCCATCTTCCACAAGTCTAATTTCATATGTAAAGCCAAGGATTGTAGATAACTCTCTGAGAAGGTCGATGCAATAGCCTTCAAATCGATCATTTCCATAGAGAGGTTTATCAGACTTCTTAAATAGGACATAGGGTTCTTCCTGGAAATAGTGAACATAAAAGTAGAAAGTGTCAGTTAACCATAAAACTTACTATTAGAATTACAGCTTTCCTTAGAAGATAAAACATTTTACATTAATTTAGGGCAAAAGTCAATTTCATTTTTTTATCTAATTGTAATTAGTACAGTTTGAAATACTAAGATGGCAGATTATTTCAGAAATATACATGCCTCACAAAAGAATATTTAAATAACATAATTTTACCATGATTATATAATAAAAAGATGATGTTATATACCTTATACCACCTATATCTTATATCATATAAAATAAATAATATATAATGTGACATATGCTATATAACATATAATGCATACAGTTATAATATATATAGACATAATAAATAATGCATAGAGATATATTTCACCAAGATTACAATACCCCAACTTGAATTATACCATTTAATCAATATCTGGTATGTTGTTTTAGTGGAATCTATTTCTAAAAGAATGGAAAAAAGTCATTGCATAAATCACCTACCATGTTCTATGAACCAGAATTCATAGCATATTTTATCATGTTCTAATGACCATGAAAATTACAACAACTATATTTCATTATAGGGGAAAACTACAACTACTATATTTAATTAGAATAGTTTAATTTAGAATATTAAAAGCACTAGCATTTGTCAAGTGCTTATACATTCATCCAACAACCTTTTATGACTCACCTACTATGAGCCAATTCTCCTCTACATAAAAGAGAAATCTCTGAATTATAAAGTTGATTTTGAGGAGAAAACTAATAACAAATGCCTAAACAAATAGAACACATAATTTCAGATGTGATTAATAATACAAAAACATAGAACAGGGCAATAGGATACAGAACAATTGCAAGGTACTTGGTCACATGATGGAAAATAAAACAAAATTGAGTAATATGTCTGGAACTCTTTTCTGAGGAGATATGAGATGAGGTAGAACCTAAAGGAAGAAGAGGAGTCTAGCCATTTGAAAATCTGAAAGAAGAGCATTTCAGACCAAGGACACAGAAGTAAAGAGCTCTGAGACCAATATGACACTGGACTGTTGCAGGAAGAGTACAACAACCATTAGTATGAATGAAGTCACATCCAGTAAGTGAGAAAATTAGTAGAACAAGGTGAAATGAAGAGAAATTGAGAACTCAAATCCTATAAGGCTCTGTAAAGCAGGCCCTACTAAAAATATGTATATTTAAGTGCTAAGAGAACCCATTCTTAGCATACTTATTGGGAGCAAGTAGAGCATAGTGCGGTAGACAGTGCTGTAAATAAACTGGAGTGCAATTGGCTCTACTACATACTATTTGACCATGTGCTTAGCCTCTGGAAGCTGATCTTTTAGAGAAACATAGCAAAGTGAAAAAGCGTAGGAGTCTGCCATGCCATTCCATTTGGGAATGTGATCACCCTCTTCCTGATCCTATGAAAATAAGTCATATAACGAGGGCCATCATATCTAAAGGAGTTTGGGACATGACAGCAATGTGTTGGCTTACTTAACTCAGAAACAAGACTAATTCCATCTTTATTTCCTTTCCTGTTGCCCTGTGTTAGCCCTCAACTGTTTCATGAACACTTTAGCCTGACCAGTTTCCTGTTCTTCTGATGTTCCACTGTGCTAAAGAAGTCCTGCTCAGAGATCAGTACATTTTTCCATATCTTTACCTAACTTTTAATTTTTGGAATCTTCACCTAATTTTTCACCCATTCACCTCCCTGCTTTACTGGACTTGACCCTGAAAACACTGCTTCTTCTTTAGTCTTCTTTCCTGGAGACTATCCTCAGTGTCAACCTGACCTCCCTCAGGGACAGAGGCACATTTGGTGTCTCCCTCCTCTCTAAGCAATCCCAAACCATGTCTTCCCTGGCCTTGTGTGATAACTTCTGCTCCTTTAAGATTCATACCATACCTTATTATACGAAGTTCTCTCTTTACAATTGCTGTCATCCAATGACATCTGAATCAGAAGATTTACTAAGTGGGAAGGGAAACCTTTACTTTTCAGTTTTTTAGCTGCCAGATTATAATTTTGCCCTCTTTTCCCACTCCTATTGATTGACATCATCTATGTATTCAAAATCCACCTAGGTGAAACATCCAACACGGCCAATTTTAATCCTTTTATCTCCTCATCACCAAATAGTTTCCCTTATTGGAATTTAGCCTCCGCATCCCACAATCTCAATGGTACTCTACATTTGTCGGAAAATGAATTTCCTTTGTATTAGAATTTCTAACAGCTCTTTCATCCAGTTCATTGTTCAATCACACTCATGCCTACAATTCTTGTTATATAATGACCTTTAATCCCCTTATACACCCCCACTCCTTACACACACACACACACACACACACACACACACACACACTCTCTCCCACTATCCATTAACCTTCCTGACCTCACTTCATTATCAGGCCTAGATCCTTAGATCCTAGATCAGGCCTAGTTAATTAGTATAATAGACATTCTCAAGCCCTTTATTACCTTCTTGTGCTCAGGTGTTTGCTTTTACAAAACCTTGCCCTACATGACTTTTTGTCTTCTTCATGCCTACTTCTGAAAAGGGAAACACTATTAATAGTTTATACTTAAAATTAATACCCTCAAACATTTTATGGTAGGATCTATTTCTAATTCTATGTAATGAGCATTTCATCCATTTTTTAATTTATACTCATACCTTCCCACTCTAACACTTAGTTGATTACTTCAGTAAGAAAATAAATTATATGCGATGCTTTTACCTTCTCACCACAAAACACACCAAACCCACTTATCTGCACCCATTTTCTCTACTCTTTGTCTACTGCTTTGGAGGAACTGGCACTCTAATTATTGGACAAATCCTTACAAATATGTTCTGATTCTTGTATCAGTCAGGGTTCCAACACAAGATTCCACTTTGAGCAGAGCGGTGATCTTCAGTAAGTAATACAGCCAAACTAAGGCAACCACAGGAGGGATAAAAAGGGATAGAAACTATAACCTGAAGTCCCCTCTCCCTTTGAGCTCCTTCTGGGGCCTCCCTTGATCAAACCCAACTCAAAGCCAAAGGTATAGGATTCTATAGATGTAATCCACACAGGTCAACCTCCTGGGACAGACAGCAAAAAATAGAAAATACATAAAACATCCCCCATCACCTTTCACTGGCTCCAAGATCTAATTAACTGAGTAACCTTCCCTGTCCATAACACCAAAGTATATGTACTTGTTCCAATAAACTGTCCCTAAATCTCATAACCCGCTTCTGCCATAGCCTAATTTTTCTGTTTCTTTTCATAGACTACTGTTTAGAAAGATTTGTCTACATACGCTACCTAAATTTCTTCATGTTCTAGTTACCAGTAAATTCATTGAACTGACTTCTGTTTTCATTCTACTTAACTGTTCTTGAACCAAACATTGCAATCATCTCCAAATTGCAGAATCCAGTAGACTTGATTCTATTCTCTTTTTACGCATATGGATATAACATAATTAACTATTTCCTCCATCTTTTTTTTTTTTTAAGACTTTTCTTTCTAGCTTTTGCCGCTTTACTTTCCCTTGGCTTCCCCTGACCACAATAGGAACTCCCTCTTAGGATCCTTTGTTGCTGTATCTTTTCTACCTGATTCTAAGTGTTGATGATCCTTAAGATTTGGTAATGGTTCCTCTTCCCTTCTTTTCTTAAATTTTATTGTTAAGTGACCTGATCCACACACATCAAATTCAATAATATCTTTATGCTGATGACTCAAAAATTGGTATGTCTGACTCAGACTTTTCCAGGTGCCCCGTATTCAGGCACTTGTCAGCACCACTAATGTCTCATAGACATCTCATATTCTTTAATTCCCATGTGGAATTCTTTTCCCCAAAACCTGTACACCTTTTCAGTTTTCTTCGCTTTCAGAATATGGCACCATTATCTACCCAGTGATTCAAGCCAGTAACTGAGGCATCATTCTTTCTTCTCTTTCTTTTAGCTCATTCACTACAGAGAAACAAAAACGATCTCCTTAAAGTACACATTGAATGATGTCCCCACCTCTACTTCAAACCATCCAATAAATTGTCAATGCATTTCAAATAACATTCAAATTCCTTTCCACAATTCCTGAAACCTGTTGTTCTATCAGTTTTTCTCATCTTGGTAAATGGTTCCAGAACTCACAAAATTGATCAAGTCAAACACCAGGAAATCTCTCTCGCTCTCTGTCCTATCCTTTGGAAATCCTGCAAGTTCTCTCATCAAAATATATCCTGAACCCATCAATTTCTTTCCACCATCTTGGCTCTCATCATGCAATCTCTATTTCTCTGGATTCCTAGAGTAGCCTCCTACCTCTCCTTTCCATTTACATGTCCCCGCAGGCAATTCTCCATAGAAAGTCATAGTGATCGTGTAAAAATTAAATATGATTGTGTTATGTATTTGCTTAAAACAATAGTGGCTTTTTATTAAAACTAGAATAAAAGCAAAACTACTTACCTTGGCCTTCAAGGCCCTGCCCACTTTATTCTCTGAACTTAGCTCCTCATGTCTCTTTCTCTCATTACATTCCAGATAAATTGGCCTTCCATCTGGTCTTTAAACTTGTCAAATTCATTCCTAACTGGAGATATTTGCATTGCCATTGTTTTCCTCCTTTCTGACTAGAAGGTTCTTTCTTAAGTTCTTCACTTGGCTTTTTTGTTCTTATCATTCAGGAGTTTCTGCTCAAATATTATCTCTTCAAAGAAAACACGCTAGTACATGTAAATTTTCTCTTCCATATAAGTTAGTCTCCATTGCTTCACCTTGTTTTATTTTCCACATATCATTTACCCCAATCTGAAGTACATACATATATATGACTATACATAATTATGAATGTATTGGTGTGTGTGTGTGTGTGTGTTTCTGTGTGTTTGTGAGAAGGGAGTGAGGAGAAGAGGAGAGAGAGGAGAGATAGAGACACTGACAGACAAAGAGGTGAACTTAGCTTTTTTTGTTTGTTTGTTTTACAAAGGAGTGCAGGTGAAGGAGGAAATTATATTATTACAATTCTGCCTTCTCAATTGCAGTTCCCATTCTCAAAAACCCTGTAAATTGGAGTAAATTAAAGCAGA
>NW_006494614.1:287806-365748 GCF_000325575.1 Pteropus alecto
CTATAAAAATTGGCAACCAATTGGTGCTGAAGAAAGGTGCTAAATTAATAAAATATTCCTTATGAAGGCTTATACTCTATCTTGCCCTCTTCAACCTCATCTTCTCTTTAAATTCTAAATATCCTGTTTTCTTTCATTTCCTCAATTATCAGGTTATTTTCCACCCCAGAGTCTTTAACATATTGTACTATCTGTCTATAATGACGTGCCCTTCAAATGGTGAGCTCCCTTGCTTCTTCTAAGGCTCAAATTAAATGTAAACCTTTCCTAGGCTCTTTATCTAAAGAAAATCATGTTATTCCCTTTTCCAACACTTTATATTTATTTTCACACAATAATTAATTAGTCTTCAATTATTATATTTATTTGTTGACTTATTTGCTTTTTATTTGTCTCATTTCTCTAGCATATGACACCCATATTTATTCAATATAGTATGTACTATGCCTAACACAATGCCTGCACGTAACAGGTTCTAAGTAAATACTGAATTAAACATTTTGATTCAATATTTCAATTGAATAAATTGAACAATTGATTGACAAATCATGAATTTTCTGACTCAATTTTCTCATCTCTAAATACACTTAACAATGCTTTTAAAGTTTTTTTGTGAGTTAAATTTTAAAAAAACTTGGTAAATATCAGTATCTTAATATTATTTTATTATTTTCACTTGTAATAATTTTCCATTTGTTTTTAATAACTTTAAAATTGAATGGAAAGTACAGAATTCACATATACTCCTTGCCCAAACATGTCTACCCTTGTGTTTTTTTGTTTTTTGTTTTTTGTTTTTTGTTTTTTTGATGAATCTACATTGACACATCATTATTACCCAAAGTCCATAATTTACATTAGGGTTCAGCGTTGGTGTTGTATTTTCTATGGGGTTTTGACTAAAATATGACAAATTGTAGTCCACCTTTGTAATATCATACAGAATAGTGTCACGGGCCTAAAAGTCCTCTGCACTCTGCCTATTCATTTTTCCCTCAACCCTAAGCACTGACAACCACTGATCTTTTTTATTGTCTGTACGGTTTTATCTTTTCCAGAATGTCATACAGCTGAAATCACATAGTAAGTAGCTTTTACTGATTGACTTCTTTCACTTAGTAATATGTACTTAAAGTTCCTCTATGTCTTTTAATGGCTAGATAGCTCATTTCTTGTTACTGCTGAATAATATCTCATTGTCTAGATGCTCAACAGTTTATTTATCCAGTCAGCTGCTGAAAGATGTTTGAGTTGTAACCAAATTTTACTAATTATGAATAAACCTTCTATAAATATTCATGTGCAGGTTTTTGTATGAAAATGTTTCAGCTCACATGGTTAAATACTAAGCCATTCAATAATTAAATAATATGGTTAAAATATGTTGTTTTGTAAGAACTGTCAAACTATCTTCCAAAGTTGCTGAACCATCTTGCATTCCCACAACCAATGAAAGTTCCTGTTGCTCTACACCCTCACCAGCATTTACTTTCACCATTCTAATAGGTATGTAATGGTTTTTCATTGTTGCTTTAATTCACAATTCCCTAAGGACATATGATGCTGAACATCTCTTTATAAGCTTCAATAAATTTTTATTAGAATATTTTGCAGTTCTCATTTTTCAGAAAGGTTAAATAATTTTCCCAGGTCACACACTATGAAGAGATAAAGAATAGCTAAGAGGAGGCAGAAAAAAAGATTTGAACTCAAGTTTCCTAAATTCTCTATACATACTTTCCCACAAGTTTATGTTGTTTTCTATGTCATGAGTACATTTGTGGAAAATCCATAGATGCTAGATTTTTTAATGGAATAAGGTTAAAATCCTAAGAATCAGAAAATAATCTGTACCTAAATTCAAAGTTGCCTATTTGGGCTTACCATTAAACAGTTAGGATATTGTCTGATTTTTACGTAATAGGCTATTACATATAAACTTTATTCCTCATGGGTAAATAGAGCACTACAAATGTGACAGATATATTACTCTTCAATACTTGGGGTTATTATACCCATTGTCTTCCCTACTCTTCTTGGCCTGCTAGTCTTTTATGATAGATAACACTATTCCATTATCATAGTTTTAGATGCTCTTATTACCTTGGAAGGATGAATCACTACAGCTAAACAGTTTTCCTGAGCTTTTCAGGCATATTCAAGTGTCTCTTTTTCTGGTTCTCCCACAACAATTTTTGAATTACTTTTACCATAATATTTGTCATATTGAGTAGTAAGTGTCAATTTACATACATATCTTCTAAACTAGACGAGCAATTTATATGGCAAGAAAATTACTTAAATTTGTATCAGTAGTGCCAACGTCACCAGGCACATGGCAGACTTACAAATAAAATGACTGTGTACTGAATTGAATGAGAATAGATTGCTTTGGTCAACAGGGGAAGCAAGGGAATCTGAACTTGAAGGAAAAAAATTACAATATAGGTAGGTTCTCCTATGGGATTTGAGTATGGTGGTAACAAATCCTCAAAACTCATGAGCAGAGGGTCAGGGACTTGAGAGGAACACACCATATCCTCCTGTAGAAGTGAGGACAGCCTGAAGAATTTAGGGCTGGTAGAACGAATATCAAAAAAAGCATGTTAACAGTAGATAAACTCTATTAACTTCGTATATTATTACAGTCCATTTCTGACTTATAAATGGATGCATATTTTATGTTTAAAAGTCACAAACATTAACCACTTGTCAAGCTTCTTGCACTAATAGCATTAATATCTTCTAAGCACTTTTGTGTCAGGCCCTGTTCTACTTTCATTATATTAACTTATTTATTCCTCATTATAACTTTGTGAGGTCAGAAGCATTATTTTTTCTATTTTATGGATGAAGTAATCAAAGGCAGGGGTACTAACTATTTTGCCAAAAGTCAACAACAGCCAGAATACAACTCAAGTAGTCAGACTGCTGGACCACTTAACACCACACTATACTTTTCACCTTAAATGATTCCTAATGATCATTTCTGAACTCCATGTGAATGCATAATTGCACATAGCTCATTAGATACTTACTATGTACTCTATGGCTTTATTATTTTTTCAGTCAACTAGGATTAGTTGCTGGGCTATACTGGATGCAAAATTGTAATACATTTACGCATTAAAGAATTCAATCAAAACAACACTGTAGAAGAGAAGTACATAGATAATCCAGGAAGTTTGTTTTTAACATCACAAATGATCTCCTTTCCAAATACAAATGCATGTTTTTAAAATAAAAGTACAGAATTTGTGAAAATAACATATTTTAAACCCATCAGATTTAGGTAACACTATATGAGTCTAAAAAATACTTTCTTTTTCCTATTTGTACTATTAAAACATTATTGTCTCTATTTTGAAATTTTGCTCCAAAATATTTATGGTATATTTTTGACACAAATTCACTTGAACATTGGGAAAAAATATGATGAAAGCTAGTGATTACTTAAGAGTACAGGAGGCATGTGGGGGATATATGTGCACGAAGTATAAAAGCAAAGCAAAAATTTCATGAATTATTATGCTATTTAAATATCATTAATCTAGCTTTTCATAGTAACCATTCATCTTATTAATTTGGTTCCCTTTACCTATAACCTAATAAGAAAACTTGTCATAAGCAAATAAATTTATTGATTCTTGTGAGATTAAGAAAATATGTGGTCTGAGTGCCTCTTTTTAATATTTGTGGATCTCCACAATGTCAAATATCATTCTTCCCATATTTAATTCTGATAAGTAAGACCAGTTTTCCAGCTGCAATTCCTATCTACAGCTACACTGTGTCATAAGATAGTTTACTTCGAGTTATGACTATCCTTTAGAGTATCTTTCTCTGTTTCACACAAGGATAAATAATAATCTTGTGTAAGAAAAGAAAAATGGTACCAGAAGCAATTACTGTACCACATATTGAGTTCAATGAATAATATGATAAACCTCTCCTGGGCAACTTTACTGATTCTCATATAGTCTTAAATCTCCACATCAGCATTTACTAGAGATAAAGGCACTTCATTCCAGTGGCATCTGTAATAAAGATTTGTCAGCATTTCCATTATCAACTCTAGTTTTAAGGAACCCAGTAACTCATACATTTTCGTGTGCATTAGACTGGGAGTTGGCACAGAATAAACCTAAAATTACGTTCTGAAAAAGTGAAATATGTTTTAAGGTTCAAGGGAACAAAATTTTTTACTTAATTATAATAAAACTTTATGACTTTAAGTGTATAACTCATATATCCCTCAGCCCTAATCTAAAGAGAGCTATTATCTTTCTCATGTATTAACCCTGGAACTATCATTCATTGTCTTAAGATATTCAAAAGACAAGGACATAATAATGCAAACTAATTTTATGTGATGTGTATAAAATATCCCTTGCTATCACAATGCTAAAGCTAAACTAACTAACTTATTTATTCAAACATGTATTGAACTCCTATTATGTACCAGCACTATTTTAGGCTCTAGGTATACAACGAAAAACAAAACAATACCTAAAAATCCCTACCTGCATAGAGCTTCCAATTTAGTGATGAGTTGGAGACTCTTATCTATTTCATATTATCCTGTATTATTTACACAGCTACTCTGCTTCATTAATTACTAGAATGGTGTATTGCTACAGAGTACTATTTTAAGAAACACAACTATGTGTCTTATTTTAGAGTATTCTGGTGAATCTCAGGACCTGTGACACCATGGCCCTCAAATCATTTATTTGAGAATACAGAAGTGAATATTTGGTAGCCCCAGCCTGGTTCTGAATTTATCCCTATGACCAGAAAACTTTAAAAAATAGTTTGTGGCCACTAGCTGAAACTCAAATTGCTCATGGGTAACAATATCCTCAATTAAGAACAATATTAAAGTATTTATATTTTATATATTTATGTTGTTAATAAGTCTTAATTTTTTCTTAATAAAATAGGGTTGACAACAACAACAACAACGAAGAAAAAACTTTGTTATAGCATCCCTATGGGCCAAATGAAAATAAAGTTATGGGGATTAAAACAAAACTGAGCAGTTTATATTTTCCCAAGAATCATTTATTTCTTTCTATTTTCTGAGACTTATGTACATACTCTTTATATACAATCACCATCCTCACACTGAAAGCACTAAATAACTAATAACAGAACAACTTGGTTTTCAAAGACTATGAAGATCAAGAAAGGTGCTGAGAAGTTGATTACAAGTAAGGGCAGGGGTGATAATGCTCCCTAAGCTGTCTCCTCAGGAAGGTGAGTAAGTTCTTTAAAACTACAGAACTTCCACCTTAACATAAGAAAATAAAAAATAAAAAAAAACAGACCTGATTATCTTGCCTTGGGAAGCTCAAAAGAATGCAAAGTGGAGAATCATGCTGTTAAAAGGGAGATTAAGGATGAAAGGACATTACCATAAACATTTAAAAAGATGGATATTTAACAAATAAGTTATCAACTCACTGTAGCTATCTGACCATAGCCTTCCCTACTGCTTTAATAAGCAACATCCCTGGTTTGGTTAAAAACACATAATGTATGATGTGACCTAGAAAAAAAAGCAGCTTATGATAACAATAGAAATGTTTCCACAATATTAGTAAATTTTTTCAATTGGCACATTTGATTTTAATTGGCCATCGCCATTATTGTATGAAATAGTGGACTATAAGTAAAAATGACAACTCCAAAGATGATTAATAAATTATCATGCTGTTCTAAGAGAATACGATTTTAAGTTTTTTATGTTGTTTAACAAGATGCATGTAGATACTTACATTTTATAACTGCATGCTAAAATATAAATGTAAATATTTTTGTTGTTCATCTATCCATTTATCTACCTTGCAGACGTGCATGCATTCATTAAATTTTTTTGATGTAAGCTCTGTATACTGATTTCCAGAATAGAGGTCAGATAAATTTATCTTAAACACCAAACTGTAAATGTTTCTGTTTTTGCAAGCAATACAGTTGCAAACACTCAACTCTGCCACTGTAGAGCAGAAGCAGCCATAGAAGCAATGAATAAGCTTGCAAAAACTGTCAGAGATTTTAGGAATCAATATTTTAGGAATTCTGGAATTGAATTAAAAAAAAAAAACTTATAACGACAAGAGAAGTGCTTTGTAAAGAGAAAACCTGAAGAATTTTTGGCAAAAAACTGAAGAATTTTGGCAAAATACTTATAACAACAAGAGGAGTGCTTTGTAAAGAGGAAACCTGAAGAATTTTTGGCTCGAGAGCTCTGTGCCATATCAATTTACCCTATTATTATTATCCCCTACTCCCAAATTCTGCAGCAGCCTTGAAGATGGCAGCCTGCTGTCCTGTACAGATTGTGAGTACCATAGGGAACTGTATAGGATATTCTCAAAAAAGGCAGTTCTGTGGTTTGACTTGTGTGGTGGTTCCCTGAAGGATCGGCTTAAAAAAAGTGTGGCTTTTTTGGGGGGTGGGAGAGGGTGGTAAATAGGAGTTTCCTCAGGACTGAGGCTTCCTTATAGGTGGTGTTTTCATAAGCATTTAAAGCCACTAGATAAGAGATATATCAACAGGGGCAAGATAGATGGACCAAGATTTCTGGAACAAAACAGGCTGGAAAAAGAGATACTTGAAAGAATTAGGACTGTGAAAAACTCCAGTATATTCAAGGGACTCTAGAAGCTCACATACATGAGTATAGAAGGATGTATTATCAGAAAAACCTAAGAAGACTCTAAGCACTGGCTGGACTTCTGGTTCTGTGCAAATAGGAAGGGAGAAAGGGCAGAATTGTAACTGCCTGGCTAAACAGTATAGAAGTGTTCTGATATACAAATAAACTATAAAAATGAGGAGAGGTTTTGTTTGTTGTTATTTTGTTCCAGGGGTTTAAAGAAGTGTTGGTAAAATCATTAGAGAATTACCACTAACCTCACATAGATATCAATGGCATTCAAAACAAAAAATATGGACTTTATAAAATTAGCTCCACAAGGTCACTAAATAAGTAAACAACAACCATAACAAAAATTAACATCATATTTTGGGGGGGTATCTAATTTACAGGGTTACTACTTTATAACATTTAAAATGTTCACATTTCAATAAAATATTATGAGCAGTAAAAGGAAACAAGACAGTACAGTCCATTTGTAAAAATTGTCATGACAGACAGCAGACATTGGACACACTGGAAAAGACTTAAATCAATTATTTTAAATATGATCAAAGAGATAAAGGAAAGCAGAGACAAAGAACTGAAAGAAGCCTGAAGAATACTTTCTCAACAAAGAGAACATCAATATAGAAATAAAATTATAAAAATAATCCAAATAGAAATTGTGTAGTTGAAAATTACAATAACTAAAATGAAAATTCACTTGGAAAAAAATCAGCAGCAGATTTGAGCAGAAGGAAAAAAAACAATCAATTTTTTTGACTGAAGATAGGTCAATTGAAATCGTTCAGTTTGAAGAGCAGAAAGAAAAATGAATAAGGAAAAATGAACAGAACCAAAGGGACTGTGAAACACCATCAAGTGGACTGACAAATGCACTATGAGACTTCCTGGAGGACAGGAGCAAGAAAATAGGGGCAGAAAGTACATTTGAAGAAAAAAATGTCTAAGTTCTAAATTTTGGTGAAAAATAGCACATAAGAAACTCAATGAACTCCAAGTAAAATAAGCCAAAAGTGGTCCACAGCAAGACACATTAAAATCAAAACTATTGAAAAACAAAGGTAAAATCTTGAAAGTAGCAAGAGAGAAGTGGTTTGTGATGAACAGAGATGTTTAATACTATCCCAATTCTCATCAGAACACACGAAGGCCAGAAAGTCATGGGATTTTTAAGTGCTAAAATAAGACACTGTCAACCAAGAACTCTATATCCAGCAAAACAATTCTTCAGAAAAATAAAGATAAACTAAGATAGTCTCAGATAATCAAAAGCTAGGCAATTTTGTCGTTAATAGATCTGCCATACAAGAAATGTGATAGGGAGTCCTTCCGGCTGAAATGAAAGAACACCAGACAGTAAATTAAAGTCATAGGGAAAAGTAAAAAACAGAGGAAAAGATCACTGTATTGGTAAATATAAAAACCTATATAATTTTACTTTCTGGTTTGTAACTCTTATTTTTATTTTATATTATTTAAAAGACAAATGCATGAAAAATAATGATAAATCTATGTTAACAGGCACACATATATAAAATTTCAATTGTGAAGATAACAATGTAGAGGGGCAGAACTATTATATAGGAGGAAAGTTTTCACATACTATTAAAATTAAACTGGTGTTAACTCAAATTAGATGGCAATAAATTAAATGTTAACTGTAATCCCTATAATAACCATTAAAGAATTAAGTAAAAGATATACAGTGAAGAAAAGAGAAGGGTATTAAAACAGTACATCACAACAGATCAATTAAATTCAAAACAAGGCAGCAATGGAGAAATAAAGGAATAAAAACACCTAAAAGATATAGAAAACAAATAGAAAAATGGCAGAATTAAGTCCTTCGTTATCAGTAATTACATTAAATGTAGATGGATTAAACGGCAGTGATTGGCAGAATGGATTTTTTTTTTTTAAAAAAACAACATACATGATTTAACTATATTTTATATATTGAAAGTCAAAGGATGGAAAATATATTCCATGCAAATAGTAACCAAAAGAGTGACTATACTAATATCAAACAAAATGGAGAGTAAGTCGAAAAGTTTTCCATGAAAGGGCATAAAATATTGATAAGTGAGTCAATCAATCAAGAAGATATAACAATTATAACTACATAAGCAACTAAATACAAGGCCCCAAAGTATATGAAGCAAAAACTGACAAAATTTAAGAGAGAAGAAGATGGTACTATGTTAATGGTTGGAGACTTCAAAACCCCACATTCAATAACAGATAGAACAACTAAACAGAAAATTAACAAGGAAATAGAGGACTTGAACAAAACTATAAATCAACTGGACCTAACAAACTTATGTGAAGTAGCATCCAAGAACACCAGAATAGTACTTCTCAAATGCACATAGAACATTTTCTAGGATAGTCCACATGTTAGGCCAAAAAATATGTCTTAATAAATTTTAAAAAGATTGAAATCACACAGAGTATTTTCTCCAGCCACAATGGAATAGAACTGAAAATCAATAACAGAAGTAAATCTGGAAAATTAATAAATATGTGGCAATTGAACAATATAGTTAACCAATGAGTCACAGAGAAAATTAGAAGAAAAATTAGAAAATACTTTGTGATAAGCTGAAACAAAATCAGAACATATCAAAATTTGTTGAATTCAGTGAAAGCAGTGCTGAGAAGAAATTTATGGTTATAAATGATTACATTAAAAAAGAAGAAATATTTCAAATCGCTAACATAAATTTATAACTTAAAGAACCAGAAAAATAAGATCAAACTAAACACAAACCTAGAAAAGAAAAAATCATAATGATTCTTATGGATATAAACAAAAAAGAGAAAAGAAGAATAGTAGAAAGAATCAATGGAACCAAAAGTTGGTTCTTTGAAAAGATGAATGACAAATCTTTGGCTAGATCAACCAAGAAAAAATGAGAGAAGTCTCAAGTGAAAGAAGGGGCCATTGCTATTAACCTTATAGAAATAATAGATGTATAAGAGACTTAAAGAAAAAATTGTACACAGCAAATTGACAACCCAGATGAAATGGACAAATTCCTAGGAAGACACAATTACCAAAACTGACTCAAAAGAAACAGCATATCCAAGGAGACCATTATCAAATAAAGAGATCAAATTGGTAATCCAGAACCTTCCAAGACCAGATGACTTCCCTGGTGAACTGTACCAACATTTAAAGAGGATTTGAACTAATCTTCAATTTTTTCCAAAAAATAAAAAATAAAGGAACATTTTATAATTTATTCATGAAACCAGTCTTACTCTGATACAAAACCAGACAAAACCTTCAAGAGAAAATAAAATTACAGACCAATAACTCTTAAGAATAGAGATAAAAAAATCCTCAACAAAATACAGACAAACCAAATCCAACAACATATTCAAAGGATTATATATCTTGACCAAGCGAATTTTAATCTAGAAATTCAAGGATGGTTCAACATATGAAACTCTATCAATGTATTAGTTGGATAAAAGAGTAAAACTATGTGACTACCTCAATTAATTTAGAAAAGGCATTTGACAAAATTCAATACCCTTTCATGATTAAAAAAGCAAAACTTAACAAAGTAGGAATAGAAGGACATGTTCTCATGCAGAAATTTTCTCAACAGAAGACATCATATTTAGTGGTGAGAGACTAAAAGTTTTCACTGTAAGATCAAGAAAACTACAAAGATGCCCAATTTTACCATTTCTATTCAACATTATACTGGAAGGTCTAGCTGGAGCAATTAGGCAAGAAAAAGAAATAAAAGGTAAATAAAAGTTAGAAAGGAAGAATTAAAACTATATCTGTTTGCAGATGATATGATGTTATATATAAAAATCTTAAAGAATCTACAGAAAAAAGAACTAACCAGAACTATTAAAAGTAATAAATTAATTCAACAGAATACAAATCAACATGGAATTTATATATTGTATATTGATACACTAGTGCTGAATAATCCATAAAAGAAATTAAGAAAACAATCTCATTAACAAAAGCAACAAAAAAGTTATTTAGTAACAAATGTAACCAAGGAGGTGCATGATTTGTAAATTGAAAACTACAAAATCTTGCTGAAAGGAAAAAAGATCTAAATAAATGGAAAGACATTCTATAATCATGGATTAGAAAACAATATTGTTATGACAGCAATATTCCCCAAAGCAGCCTGGAGATTCAATACAATTCACAAAACCGCTTTTTTTTTTTTTTTTTTTTTTGCAAAAATATAAACCTAATCCTATTTCGGTCATTTATTATATGATTCCATTTATTTGAAATATGTAGATTAGGTAAACCATAGAGACAGAAACCAAATTAGTGATTGACAGGGGCTGGCCCTACGGTATAGAAATAGGAAGTGACTGCTTAATGGATAATTTCCTTTTGGGATGATGAAAATAGTCTGGAACAAGATAATGGTAATGATCACAGAACAATGTGAATGTACTAAAACCCACTGAATTGTATACTTTAAAATGATTAGAATGGTGTATTTTATATTATATAAATTTTACTTCAATTAAAAAAAAATTAAACAAACAAAAAGATGTAGCCAGCCCTCTACTAAACCTTGTAAAGAACAAATAAACGCAATATGTCTTGAGTCCTCAAATTGCTACAGTATATTATTTATATAATATAATTATAAGCTGTATATGTGTGTGTGTGTGTGTGTGTGTGTGTGTGTGTGTGTGTGTGTACACTATACTCTCATATGGAGTAAAAGCATCGTACATAATAGTGTAATAGAAATCATTATATGCCAGGCCTAATTATTTAAAATTAGCAAATGTTTAGAATTGCAGTTTATTAGTGCTTATGAACAATTACATTTATTTTACTATTTTGATCTGACAAACTACTGCTAAAAATAGCCATTCCTTCCAAAATCTAGTCCCATTCACAAGCTGTATAGTACATCTTGAAGAAATACAACTACAGATTTATTCTCACATTAATTGTGATAAATGTATCTATGGAATGATTCTTTTTCCTTAACTCTATTTAAAAATTCTCTCATCTCTTTTTCTTATTCTTGGTTTTTGTCAACACTGAAAATTTAATGAATAATAGTACAAATGACATAATTTTCCCTCTAAGCACAGAATTACTGGGGCTAATGTGTAGGTCAAGCTATCTTGTTCAGTACACAAGTTAATGTTTTGATATAATTTCTCAAGTTTCTTATTTTCCTTTCTTCCATTCTCTCCTAAGAGCATGTTTTCACCTTTCACCTTAAAATTATCATCCAATAAGTCTGCCTTTACTTACTTTGCCCCTTGATTGTTCTCTATAAAATGCATAAAATAAATAAGCAGTTCATATTAATATCTACCTATATTCATTCATTCATTCAACAACCATTTACAGATGTCCATAATGTTCCATGCATTGCTCTATGTCATGAAGATGAGAAGACTAATAAGACATGGTATCTATTCTTACAGAGCATTACGATTTAGAGAGAGACACAGAAAGTAAATGGATAAGTATAATGAAAAATCACAAGGAAATATCATTTGAGTTCAGTACTCAGTCCTGGTTGTACATTAAATTAAGTTACATATTTTACAATTCAAATTACAAGACTGATGTCTGGCCTCCACATCCAGAGATTAATTCATCCAGGGTGCTGGATTGATTACTTTAAAAAAATCTAGCCTGATTACTTTAAAAAAATCTTTCCAGGTAATTATAATGTTCATTTGGGCCAGCTTCATGGGTGTGTGACATGTGAAGTTGCACAGGGCCCGACACTTTGAAGAACACTATGCTAGGTTTACTACTCTGCTGGTGCCTTTTTAAAATCCTTAATAATTTTTTAACAGAACATTCTCATTTTCTCTTTACACTGGGGGTGGAAAATATGTAGCCAATTTTACATGCTGTGAGGATTGATATCTATTGAGTTAAACAAAAAAGTGGAGTAAATAGAAATATATAGGAGAAAGAAAATTATTCATGCAGTTGCTGGAAAGAATAAATAGCTGTATGGTTTAAGGGTAAAGAGAGCATGGAGCATGAAAGATAGGAGATAATATCATGAGGAGCTAAGTTATAAAACAAACTTTTTTCCTATAAAATTCTGAAAAACTACCTAGATAAAATCACTATCAGTACTTCAATTCATATCCTGCTTAGAATGGCATTCTCTTTCCTAAGATTATTTTTCAGCCTCTACCTAAAGCCAATTTTGATGTGGGAAATGAGGTTCAGAATTTTTTTCCAATATTCTCCCTTTAAGTATTTTCTCATTATTTAGACATTGGATAAATTTGAATGTATATTTGGGAGAGAGATAAAGCAAACCAAAAGGAGAAAGACATTACTTGTTAATTGATTGCAAAGTGTAGTTGTTAATCGTTAGGATTCTGTTTCATATAATTTAGGGCAACAATTTGAGTTTGGAGGCTCTTTGGTCTTAGAAAGAAGGACCCAACATCAGCTATCCTTTAGCTCTACTTATATTTCTCTATAAAGAACAGAAATAAGCTGGTAGAAAACTGAATTAGAATCAAGAGCTGATTGCTAACTGGCTTTCTACCCTCATCCCACACAAAAGTGGATCAGATGCAACCTCTACAATGTTCTTGAATATGCATATGCAAAAGACATTCATAAGAAAACGTCCTTGTGCAATGATTATTCATCAATGATCAGTAGTAGTTAGCAGCATGTATCTGCTTAAAGTTCTTTTTTACATAATCAACGGTGAGCTTAACTTGCAGTTGCTGCCCTTTGTAATCAATAAAATCAACAAATGTTTATTGAATACTTATTTAAAAGAAAATACCCTGGTTTAGGACAGAGTTGCTTCTCCTAAGTACCTTTTAATCTAGTTGAACATAGGGAATTCACATAGAAAAATGTAAACCAGTAATACAAGTTTTCCTGTAAGCCCATAAGGAGTAAACGGTATAGATAAGAGAACCATTAGGTGCCAGCCAAAGGAAAGTAAAAATGTCCCCAAGTAGTTAGATAAATTATCCTAGCGAAAAGGCTATTAGAAAAATGGATCGTAGAATGAGTACAAATTAGATAATTGAGGAGAAATAAGAGCTTTTGAGGTATGGAAAATAAAGTGAGAAAAGAAGAATTTCACTGGCATGTGGCCTGAAGAGGAGGTACAGTGGTTCATAAGAGAAAGATGTTTATAAAAATGCTAAAAAGCCTTGGGGAAAAATAGAAAATATGAGCACCATTTATCACTTTTTAGTTTTTAAATTGCTTTGTATTCAATAGAAATTGTCACTTACAGGTCATATTATGCCAGGAACTATTATATTTTTGTCAAATTTTTACCTCTAATACGAACTTCAAGTTGAAATGGTTATTATCCTCATTATAAAGTTATGGTAACTTGCCCAAGAAAATTATCTACTAAATGATAGACTCAAAATTTGAACCTAGATTTTCTTACTTCCATTTGTCCATTGAACCTGCAGAAAAGCCCTTTTTCAGTTAGATATGTAAATTCAGATATCGAGTGTCAACTAAATGGAGAAAAGTTCAGCTCCTCTGCTGATCTTTGGTGGGTAGGCAGTTCATGGAATTGCATATGTTAGTAAATTCCTTCACAAATATCAGTGAGGATTTCAAATTTGTTATGGTTTAACCTAATGTTGTCCATAGTGTATTCTTCTTGAGAATTATCCCATAAGTTTTATTTTCATGAAAATTTTGCAATTAAAAATATTTAAAATTCTACATAGTTATAATTTCATTCCTTTGAGATATCTAAAATACATATGAACTTACTAAAGACTTGATGGTAAAGAAACTTAGTGAATTAGAAACCCACTACCTTCTAAAATCTATTTAGTTGTAGGGTGTGCCTGTATCATACATCTATCAGAAATGCGAAGCACACTGGAATTCTGATGTAACCTATTAATAAACAAGGAATGCTATTGGTACAGAGTATAGAAAGTACATGCTGTATTATGAAAGTAATGTTTCATTTCTAAGGTCACAGAGTATTGTATTTGCCAACAATTTCAAATTTAAAAATTCAAAAGAGGAAATAAAAATTTAAATTTCTTTAAAGAACACAAAGTTGTGAAATAATGAAAATAATATTTTGGCCTTTGGCTCTCATTACATTTGAATGCAGTATACAATATTCTTATAAAACTTAAAATGTTCTCCAAACAGCTATGTGGCAAAGGCATTTCTTTTCTATTAGTTCTCAGATGATGTGGTAAAAAGCCCTTTGTTTGTTTCACTGATATGAGTTTACTCAAATAAGGTGGTGAAGATGAATTCACAAGTTACTTTCTTTTAACCAATTACTACATAGAAATAAAGCTAAGAGATCTCAGAACATAAAATTTGTAGGATTCAAGTTAATAATACGCATTCTTGATTAAGTCTCTAATTAATGGCATGAATGCCTTATGAACAATACATTTAATAAAATACATTAACTGATAAATGGATAAGGACCTGGGACGCATTTATTATTCTGGATTTCTAGGCAAAAAGCACTCACTTTAGTGATGCCAGTAGAGCATATATGTATGTGCTTTCTGCCGGGGGAAGAGGTCCGCACTTTTCTTCTTGAGTCATTGTGGTGGGGTTAATTGAAGTCAGGATATAGCGTGTCATTAATAGTACCAGTTAAATCTCAAATAAAGAGAAACAATTAGGAATCGCTGTCACATAATCAAGTTGTGATTGAAAACATAAAGATCAGTACTTGAGAATCAGATATTGATCAGAAAGTGAAGTTAGGTTGGAAGTACTTGACATAATTCAGGAACTTATTAATCTTGAAAGTCTCATAATTGTCATCCATTACTTTCCAATATGGGTAATGGATGCTTGAGGCTGACTCAAAGGACAAAATATTTTTTTCTACCCCACTCTTCATCGCCTTGAATTTATAATTCCTTGTCATGTCACACAGAATACAACAGGATTTAAGACAAAATCAACAGAAATTTCAGAAAAGGAAAGAAATGTGCAGTGTTGTAGATTCACTAAAAACACACATGTGCTGCTCTCTAAGTGAACAATATCACCGATTCATAATGCTAACCATCCATCTATTTTGATAAATCCAGATATCGTCTCTAGCCTGGACCATTCAGCTACAGAACTATCTAACTGACAACCAGATAAATACACCATAGGAAAATTTAATGCAACATGTTCAATAATAAATTAATCTCACATTACTCCAATTCTGCTTTTTTATATAAATCTTTTTTCCAGCCATATTTACCAAAAAATAAAAATAAAATAAAAATCTTCCTAACCTCTGACTTCTTAAACTCCAGTTTGCAAACATAACTATATACCATTCTTTACCTTAAATATCTTGTGAATCTGATTTCCTTCCTCCAAATCCTTCAGACACTGACAAGTTTGGACCTTATCAAGTCTCACTCTTGCAACATTCTCTTGGCTTGTCTCACCAAATCCTATCTCATGAACTGCATATAATTCCATCTCAATTCTAATGGGGATTTTTAAAAATCCCAATTGATCATATTGGGATTTAAAATTCTTCAAAATTGCTCCATTATCAATAATATAAACTTAAATTCCTTTATGAGACCTACAAAGGCCTTCTACTCTGCTACTCTGTTGCCTATCTGCTCACTCTCTCCTATCATTTCTCTGCTACATTCTCTGTGCTGCATCTATGGTGAGCTACTTAGTTATTTATCTACTCTAAACTCTTTAACATGTCTGTGCCTTCAAACATATTTTTCCCACTATCTGAAATATCTTGTATTCTTTCTTCACCTAATAGATTTTTACGAATTCAGATATGTGCAGAAAATCACACGTGAGAGCTAACTGGTAGGTTGTAGGCAATGTTGTAAAAACACTGAGGCAAAGGCATAGACATGTCATCCTAAAGGGCTTCATTCTACTTAAGAGATAAGCATGCTCTAGACTGCTCTTAAGAAATAAATTGTATAAGCAGAGTAAAAAAAAAAAAAGGGCTGGCTACTGGGGATAAATTCTGCTTAAAAAAGAATGAATCTTTAAAATGGAAAATTGTACATCCAAAATTCAGACTATTTTCTTGTTGAGATATAGGTGGCACCACTGCCCCACAATTTCAATAGTGTGTTGCTATTGGCAGGACAGGGTGGTCAATTTGGCCTGCTCAGTTGGCCAGAATTGAGTCCAAATGACTTAATTCAGAGAATAAGTAGTATGCTAAAATCAAGAGGATTATTACATCAATCAAAAGTAAGTTCTCTACCCTATTTTCCCTTCTTGATTGAGAATGCCAGCAGCCAGGAGAATGTCAACCAAACTACACACTGTGGTATTCCTTTCATAAATTATGCAACCCAGAGAACAGATATATAAATATAAATATTTGTTAAGACATTCCAAATGAAAAGTCATATCTCTCCCAAAATATTCCATAGTTCAGTTCACCTGTTGGTTAATTCTCCATATGCACATTGAGTTCCCATTCCCTTTTAGAGTAACTTATTCTAATGTGTGAATGGACATTTAAAAAAATTTGAGTAAAGCCTTGAAATTCAAGACAGGAATAAAACAGGGTTGGGGGGGATGCCCACAAATTAGCAAGAAACAATATAAAAAATAGATGAAATTTTCATAAAATAAACTCTAGTGAATGCCAATTTAAAAAAAATCCCAGAATTTGTAAAATCTCTTGAAAATTAAAAATATAACAGAATTTAAAGTAAATAAAACACACTAGAAAGAATACGTTTCCAAGCCATGAAAAGACATGGGGAAACCTTACATGCATATTACTAAGTGAAAGAAGCTGATCAGAAAAGGCTATGTACTATGTGAGTCACATCCTGGAATGCAAAACTACAGAGACAGCAAAAAGATCAGTGGTTGCCAAAGGCTGATGGGGCAGAGCACAGAAAATGCTCTGTATGATACTCTAATGATAGATATATATCATTATACATTATTCCAAAGCCATAGAATGTACACAAAGAATGCACTTTGGGTGATCATGACGAGTCAGTGAAGGCTCATCAATTATAACAAATTTACCACTTTAGTGAGGGATGTCAATTATGAGGGAGACTTATGCATGTGTGGAGATAGGAGGTATATGGTAAATATCTCTACCTTCCCCTCAGCTGTGAACCTGAGTCTTCTCTGAGTGGACCTGAGTGGAGGAGGAGAAGGAAGAAAAAGAAAAGAAAGAGAAGGAGGAGGAGAAGAAAGAAAAGAAATTGATAAACTGAAGACAAAGTTGAGGAACTCTTTCAGAAAGTAAAATAAAAATTAAAAAAGATAAAAATACATGATGAAATTAGAGGATCATTAGAATCATCTAGGGACATTTCAAACAATACTAATGTCAGAGTCTCATCAATTAAACTAAAATGTCTGAGTATAGGACCTGGGCATCAATGTCTAAAACAAGCAACAAAAACTATTTAATGTACCCTTGATGCTAGGAAGTCTAACAATCAATTAACATACATTTGGAGGGAGAAAGATAATAAGAAAAAAGCAGAAGATATCATCAAATAAATAATATTAAGAAAAATATCTTAGAACCGAAGAACCAGCTTCCAGATTGAGCGATCTCAGCAAGTTTCTGGATCAGCACTACTGAATAGAAATATAAAGCAAGCCACATATAGGAAACACGTGTAATTTAAAATTTTCTAGTAGCCACAATAATGAGTGTTGAAGTAAATCATAAAGTTAATTTTAATAGTATATTTTATTTAACCTAATATATCCAAAGTATTATCATTTTAATATATAATCGATATTAATTTGAGATATTTTACATTATTTTTTATATAAAGTCATTGAAAACCCATGTTTATTTTGTACTTACAGCATGTTTTTATTCAATTTTGCTAAATTTCAAATAGCTTTATTGGACTGCACAAATCTGGACTCTAGAGAATGTTCATATAATGAATGTTTACATGATCCACACACAAGGGCATATCATTAGTAAAATTTCCAAGCTTTAGGAATAAAGACATGATCTTAAAACTGTCCACAGGAAAGATATGTATAAGACACATGCAAAAGATCAAGAATCAGTTGCACATCTGAACAATTGCAACAAGAGAAGACAAATGAAGCAATGCCTTCTAAAGAATTCAACCTATACTTCTATACATAGGAGACAATCTTTTTAGGTATAAAAGGTCTAAATCTTTATCTCTCATGTGACCTTGCTCAGGACACTATTTTATCCTGTACTCTAAAAAAAAAAAAAAAAAAAAAGACAAAATAATTCAGGAAAAATGAAATCATGAAATTTTTCATTTTCAGACTGCTTTTTTCTTATTTCTAGGATTCAGAAAATGGGCTCCAGCAAAGGAGAAAGGCAAATACAGTTCCCAGGATGATGGTGAAGGGAAGTCCCAGGATTATAGCTGAGTAAAAGGCCAAAAAATAAAAGGAGGCCAGGTTGCAGGAGAACACATAGCTTCAGGGTATGCTTCTAAAGGCACAAAAGAAATTCACAGCAAGTCTGGTAACTCTGCCAATATTGAGAAAAAAAAAAAATTTAAGTTTGGTAAGAGTATTTGAGGATGAATTGATATTTTCATAGAAAGCTGGCAAATGAATAATAAAAAAACTTTCCTAGACCCAGGCTGGCCAAAACAAATATATAAAAATAAATCACAAAGATAAAGGAAGTAATATTCTTGCAAACTTTAAAAAAGTGGAAAATAAAACTGGCAAACCAAAACTAAATAAATAAATAAAATTATGCAATGAAAAAATATCAAGTGTTTTCAAGGAAAAATGTTAAAATATTTAAGAATTTTATATTCTATTTTTATATAACCTATAAATAAAAGTAAAATTAGCAAACATACACTCTTCATTAAAAAAGAGAAAAGGTACTTATTGGCAACAGTCAAGTGGAGGGCTAAAGAATGTGGAAGTTGACATTTAAAAAAACCATGAACACTAAATTCAGTAAAACTAAGCTGAGTTTAAATTTCTCTCAATATAGTGAAATAAATGTGCAGACTTTAAAAAGACTTTCAGAAAGTATGCTTTTAAAATGCATTATCTAATGACTTTTATCTGGATTGCAAAGTCTGTTGTGGTTTGAGAGATGAAGATTCTGCTTGACTCCAAAGTACTCTGATGACCATTAAGCTATAGTACTATTTTTTTTTTAATTTTAAGAAACAGTATCTTCAAAGTATTTTTCAAAAAAAAAAAATCAGCCTTATGTGAATTTATCATTAAATAATTTAAAGTAAATAATGTAATAAATACGTAAGGGGGAAGAGGGTTATTAAATTTAGTGGGGTGATCAGTTTGTGAGTTGTACAGATCTCTAATCACTATGCTGTAAACTGAAACTAATATGTTATTGTATGCCAACTATCACTGAAAAAAACTCATTGAATTTTACAATGTAAATATGAGCAACTAATTGTATTACATTTAAATAAAGCTGGGGAAAAAAAGAAGTAATAAAATGAAGAGGTCAATAACCATAAAAAACTATAATAGTTATTAAAGAAATCTTTTCAGAAAAAACCTAAATACTGTAGAGTTTTTATTTTTAACCTAATATAAAAAAAAATAACCTCATGATACATAGACTGCTTTAGTGCATAGTAAATGCTGTGAAACCAGTGTCCCTCTTTTAAACATAATTAGCATAACAGTGACATTAAAGGCTAACAAAATGGTTATCTACTATAACTAAAGAGCAGTCACTGATAAATGTACTCGAAAATGGTATAGCAAATAATATATAGCAGTCCATTGAACTATTTTTCAACCATAATCAATAATACCTTATCTCTTGAAGCTTCATTATTTTAACTATTCATAAATTGAATAATATATTTATTAGAACAATAAATACAACTAGAAAAATTAATGATAATCTCTATATATGACCAATGCATTCAATAATATTGAGTGCCTCTTCCTGAAATATAATTAATTAGAAAACTAGAAATAAAAGTCTTTTTGAGAATAACTTTATTATAATAGTCAACAATAAGAAAATAAAATATCACAAAAAAAAAGGAAAACAGGCTCAAATGCAAATAAAATAAAACAGACAAAAGCAATTAAAATTAGTAAAGGAAGAAATAAAATTATAGCTACATGTAAGATGCATGATTAAATATTTAAACAACCAAAGACACTTAATTATAGACCTCTTAAATACAGAAATATTTTTATGACATGACTCAAGGTAAAGGAAGTACTCAGAAACAAAGTATTTTCCTGTATTTATGGCATGCAAACATAAAATCACATTGTTTGAACGCATAAATAGGGACCACAAATGTTGTCTTAGAATATAATTAGCAAACTGTTCCCATAAGCTCTACTTGGTGTATACTCTACTGGAATTATGGTATATGGTCACTTTTTAACTTTAGCTTATAATATCACTGTTTTCATTGTTTTTATGGGTTTTTTGTTTGTTTGTTTGTTTCTGTTTTTTTCCTAAATCTTCATTGAGAAGTTTACTGGAAAGTTAAAAGAGAGATATCTTTTATAGGGTTAATGAGGATAGCTCTCTCATTACAAACATCTAGTGAGTGCTTTACAGATTTTCAGATAATTCTAATTACTTGCTCTATAAAACTGATACCAGAATTAATAAAAAGGAGAACCAGTACTTAAACAGTAGATTAAAGATGAAAAATAGAATGCAAGTTAAACAGAAAACCAGGCTCTTAATGAAGAGAAATTATGTTTTGATCCTTCTGCTTCTGTTTTTCTTTAGATCTGATTTGGAAACATCGTAAATATCTTCTCTACAGCAACATTCAGCCCTTTCTCCTCTTTGACAGCTGGCATAGGTATGCCAGATCATCTGCCAAGTAAGGAACTAAGCCATGGTCAAACACCTTAAAGTGGAATGAAGGATCAATATTCGTGTCCTTACTTTTAAGTTTCCATCTTTGCCTCTAAAAATAGTTGGTTGTTCTTATGTTTATCCTAAATTGCTTGAAATATAAATATTATATTTTATTATTGAAGAAAATTTCATGGAAACATTTATTATGATGGTAAGAAATAATAGAGAACTTTAGAGCTTTATTCTTAATTAGCTACTTTTGGTTAATGAGTACAAAAAACGAATCAAATTTGGAAGATAATTTTAAAAGAAAAGAATTTTTTGTTTATCACTATTATGAAAAAATATTTATTTCAGTACTAATTCAGCTGTCATGTTTTATAAATTCTTTTAAAAGAAATTCAGAAGTACATTATACACAAGTGATTCATTTATAAGGTATTTGCATTCATTTAGAATGGTATTTTTAAACCTGATGAAATTTAATGAGAACACAATATAATTAACATTTGTAAAAACTGACTATTTGGTTTTATAGCTTCTTATACTATCCAAAATAGACAATTTAAGCTTGTAAATTCACTTCTTTTAATAAATACCACCACTGGGCATTTTTATCATTCGAAAGTAGTCTTGTTTTCTTTTACTTAGCTAAATTAAAGAAGCTTCATAAATGTATGTAGTAAACTTAGATCTTACAATGAAAAATGTCCATATATTTAAAGGAATTGGTTAACAATAAACTTAACAATTATAAGTAGTTAACAATTAACTACTAGTATTTCTTTACATTTTAATGATCATATGACCTTAAATTCTGCTAGAAAAATACATAGAAACTTAACTGGACAGACCAAAAAAATCTTCCAACTCACAGTCACAAGAAATGACCAACAAGGACAATAAGCAATAGATAAGCAAAAATAATAACAGCTGATTGTTATTACTTCATTGATAGGAGAATATTATTCAGCATTCGCTATTCCACTGCTGTGCTTTCACTGCTCTAGAGCTAAGAAAGGTGTTGCCATTGTCTGATCCTGGTCTCTCAATTTCCTTCTATTCACTAGAGTACTTAATGTCTGAATTCTGCCATCCCTAATTAGCATTCATGTCAGAAACCTATGGTACACTATAGGTTATCACAATTGCGAGTGAGAATATCGGGAAAAAAAAGTGAAAAAAATCTAGCAGCTACCATCAGAACAACTTAATGTCTTTAAGAAAAAGCAATATTAAGGATGACTGGTTGTTAGAATCAAAAAAACTATTAATAAGAGAGTCTTCATATGGGCTTATACATTGTTCTCTTGCCTGGAAAATAAACCCCATTTCGAAATCTCAAGACATTATTAAAAAAGCACTTTCACATAAACTTTCTGGATAGAAAATTAATAACTATCATAATCTGGGACTTATGTTTTAAAGCAACAACAAAATAATGTAGCAGACCTGGAGAGCAATGTTTTATCTTAATAACTTTTTAATAAGCCATATTTATTATTTATCTTTTGCTTTAAAAGTTCAAGTGCATTCTGAGGCAACCTTCAAAGTTTCTTTTCTTTTCTTTTTTTCTTTTATTTTGTTTTGCAATTCCATTAAGCAAAGACATTATATTTAATGACTGATTTGCACGCGCGCGTGCGCGCACACACACACACACACACTCACACACACACACATGCAAATCCTTTACTACACTACAGGCACAATCATCACATTTTTAGTTGCTGCAAACTGTGTTTAACTTCTTTCAGAAGAATAACTTCACAGAATTTACATAATATATAAAAAAAGTCTAAGTCTTTATTGCCCATAGTTATTTTAAGAAGAGTTTTTGTTTTTATTCCATAACTATAGAAAATCTGCTGGGATTGGGAAAGTCAGAAAATCTTCTTTCTCCCTGAACTATAATATTTAATCACCTAAAATAGTAGTGAATCCTATAGCAATAATGATTGTGTAATATGTTGAAATTTTTTTTTAAAAGGCTAAAGTTTTTCCAGTTGTGCTATTCATCAACATTTCAAGAAAGATACTTTTTGATGTCAGAACAACAAGGGTTTAAAGATGTGGCTTAGTAATTATCATTCATGCTTGTATAAAAAAAATCTTATTTTAGTAAAAACTGATAAGCTATTAAACATCTCCACTTGACGGAATTATCAGCTTAGATTGGAAGTGATGATTCTTACTGTCTTTCTGCTGGTATTTGTATTTTGGCCATTAACTACGTCATTAACTTAATTCACAAATGAATGAATAAAGGGGGAAAAAAAAAGCTAAAGCTGAAATCAATCAAATATGCCATTTCATTGCTCTTCCAGTAAAAGTTTTGATGAGAAAGGAAATCTCACCTATTAGCTAATAAACTGCATTTCATTTCTTAATCTAATTCATTATCCCCTTACATGAATAATCAAGATTTGACTACACAAAAGTTGTTGCCAACATCTCTGTTCATATATGGCTAAATAGGGCTCATTATTTCTGTCCCAAAACTCCTATCATGTTCTGTGGCAATGTTAACACCACTGCCTCTTAGGCTTTTTAATTGTGAAGTCCTCATCAGCATTTCTCAATTACTTTTGCCCCAAGTCTAATTCATCTACAAGAAATCTTATACCTGATTTTTCGACATTGCCATCTCTTTCCTCTTTCCAATAGGCACAAATGTCTTTCAAATCAGAATCTATAAATTTCCTATTCAGTGGTGCCCATGATCAAACCTCATCTCAATTGTTCAATATGTCCTTTGGCTCATTTCTTTGTTAAATACTCTTAGAATTATTGTGTGTGTGTGTGTGTGTGTGTGTGTGTGTGTGTGTGTGTGTGTACAGGGTATAAAGAGACTATCTAAGGTATCTAAGAAATATAGCCTCTGGCTTAAGTGACTAGAAAAATACTGGAACCATAAACAGATTTTGGAAATATATGAAATTTGATTTTCTGACCAGTATGCTGTACAACCAAAACAAATATAAAAAGTAATGAATGTCAACTGTAATTGAAAAAAAAAAGAGAAAGAAAGACACACACACACACACACACACACACAAATATATAGGAAACCGTTTCAAATATATTTAAAACAGATGTGCTAAGGCCTGAATTGAAGAAGGAAGTTTGATGCATAATAACTTCGATATGGGATGTATAGCAGGATAGTAGTTGTAAATTTATATACGAATCTCAGATTAAGAGTGTAGCTAAAATTTATATAATTTTACATGATACTATTGTGATAAAATCTTTAAAAATGAGAAAAGTAAAGCAAAATTATTTAATTTCCATGTAGTTTTCTGTGGTTAAGCTGAACCAAAAGTTTAAATTGCTTTATTCATTCATCTATACCAAATCTAAAATATTGTTCTTTATAATAAAATAATCTCAACAAAATTATAGTATTGACAATAATATTGGCAATAAAAAAGAATATGACAATTAAAATACTTAAGAATATTACAATTTTATTTCTGTTGGATTTCACAAAGGATAAAGGAAGCAGGTGTGTGTGTATGTGAGTGTGTGTGTATGTGTAATTATGTGGTAAAAATAAGATTCTGGTCATTTACAAAGCCTTTAAAGACTGAGAACCTAAGATTTGAAAAATTAAGCTTGATTTCACATTAAAACACACAGTTTTGTTTTTTTTTTTTTTCCTCTATGGTAACACCACCAATAGTTGTCTGTTTATCTAGCTAATCTGGGGATCTAAGAGAATATGAGAAGTTTTTTTAAATAAAACACATTAAGTTATTAAGACAAGATTAAAAAGGAGAAATGCAGTGCCAGTATAATCCTGGAAATAGAAGAAAAAAAATATGGTGAGAAAAGATTTGGTTGCATTCGAACAAGCTGGCTGCAGTAATAGAGGATGAGGAGACTGAGTTTGAATGAGGCACTCTCATCTCACATGTTAGCATTTAAGTAGTACTTATACATAAAACTGCTTAGAAATGTTGTAGGGGTTGCTAAGAATGAAAATCTATTTTCTTCAAGAAGCTACAGTGCCCAGGTTTCCAAGACCAAATGCTAACAACTCTCTAAGAACTCCATGCTTCACAGTTCTTTTGTGACAATGGAAAGAGAAGAATCAAAGTGAAAACTTATTGCAGTAGCAGATTTAAAGCCCTAGAAATCTGCTTTTGCTGATATTATAGAAGAAGCTGCAGAACCATTTAGGGAATGATTCAGTCACTTCTGACTTTTGTTCAGCAAGTCCTTTCATTGTCCTTGGGACTTTGCTACCAGATAAGCTTCCTGTATCTGTAGGCTGTGACAAAAGCTTTACAAGCCTAAGCAAGTAAACTCAGTGCTGAAATATACAACCTTCTACGAAGTGCTAAAAAAATAAAATTTAGAAAAAGACTGTTACAGATGCAAGCACATTTGTTAAACCATTGAGCAATAGGGAAGAAAGAAACTTCTTAAGAATAGGTGACTTTTCTGAAAAGTAACCAAATTCATAGTAATTTGCACACTAAAGTGCTTCTAGTCATCAACAGAAAGAATATATATGGTGGCTTTTAAGTGCTAGTAATCTTTTGATGGACAAAAATCAGTTATGATACAGGAACAGTACAGTGGGGAGCACTCAATATATTTAGACAGGCCTAAGAAAAATCTATTGAAAACCAAAAAAAAGAGAAAAAAATAGGCATTTCCTATATGAACTTCTTACATATACAGTCACCTAATATTGCCTCTAGTTAGTGGATCAACAGCAGTATGGACAACAGGATGAGGTTATAAACTGAAAATGTAGCACACATCATTCCTCAAAAGTCCTCAATATTTCTTTCAGAATTAGTATTTTTGTTATTATTTTTGGCAATTAGGAATATATGTTTTGACAATCTCTATGAAATAAGTGAAATCATCATTAATAAAAACATGATTCTAAGGTTTATATTTTTAGTTCCATTAATAATGATAACCACAAGAAGCAAAGGATTTTAATAACAAATAAACATAAAATTTGAAGACCAGAGTTGTAATATGAGGAATATTAAGAAGAAGGCATAAATAGACTTGCAGGTGAAGTTACAAAAATTTCTAAATTGTATGAGATCATGGATCTTAATTCAAAACAAAAACAAGTTAAGCATTTAAAAAATTGTTTAGAGATTCCTAAAATGATTTCATTCTATAATATAACTACATTCTGTACACATACTGTGTATCATGTGTAGGTTGTTGTTGAAAAGGAGTAAAAATATTTGTAAATAAGATGCTTAATTTCAATTCTTAAGAGAAAAAAATGAAATAAACCCCAATACTCTTTTGATTGCCCAGGAAAATCTGAGATTATGGTTTAAAGAGGCTAAAAGAAAACTGAGTACTAAATTAGGAGAGAAGAGAAATGAGAGGCCCAAGATATTCAAGCAAGAGTAGCCTAAATCCTGTCCTCTGAAGATGAGTACATCTAGATATTTGGGAACATACCCATAAGAGCATCATAGTGCTCAAGCATGTGTAGAATTTATGGATGAGAAGCATTGCTTTAGGTGAGCAATTCTTAATCAAGATACTATTTTGTTCCTAAACTATAGTCGTTAGACTTTTCCACGGTGGGCCGCTAGAGCTTTCATCTTACAAGTACTGTTTGCTCAAGTTAGCTATACAAATTGGTTGAAAACCCACTACTCTACTTTATAGAAATGTGACCATGAGTAACTTAGTTAAGCAATCTGGATATCAGCTTTCTTATCTGTAAAGTAATATTAATAATGGTATCTAGCTCGAAAGGTTATTATGACAATTAAATAAGTAAATTCATGCTTTGAACAATGCCTAGCAGATAGTAGGCATACAAAAAAAAAGTCTTCTCTTATTCTTTAGTAATGGACCATATTCATATAATCAAATTTGATGAAGCTGAGAAGCAGACCAAAGCACCAGCCCCAATCATGGTCTTCTTTCAATTTTGAAAATTTTCCAAGATATTTCTTGCTTGAGAGCTCTTTCACATGCTCTTCTCTCTGCCAAGAATACTACTTTTCCCTTTCTTTACCTTGCTAATTCCTTCTCAAACCTCAAGTGTCAGCTGTCTATTCTTCTGCAGTAAGGCCTAACCTGACTTGTTCCTTCATTCTTGATCCCAGTATAACTCAGGACCATCCTGTAAAAGGCATCATTCCAATTTTCTTTCTCTTATATTCTAATCACAGGGGTGTATGTGTGTGTAATTCTCCCTATAATCCTTACCATTTTCTAAGCTCCATGAGGAAAAAGACCATGTCTATTTTTTAATCAAATATAGCTTTTAGCACAATGCTTGTTATATTGTCATCACTGAATATATATTTATTAAATAAAATAATGAATAAATAAAATAAATAAATGAATATATTCATGTGAAATGAAACTGATTATGATTAATACACTGATACTGTTGTATTCTAGAATATCTTACTGCTTTTTTAAAAGTCATGTAAAAAAAGTGTTGAATAAGAAGCATAAGTGAACTTCTCTTTGTGCAGATGTTATTATTCATAACACAGCCAGAATTTTCTCTGAGATTTTCCAAGAGAGAAAAAGACAATATAATCATAACATAAATCAAATGATCATTAACTCCTTATAATATCAATTAAATATCAATAAATTACACCAAGCATAAGGCTTACATAAATAAGGTAAATAATCTCTTCAAGTCTGTTCTTTTGTTAATTGTGGATACTTTGTGAACAGAGTATTCAGAAAAATAATTTATTTCAACTAAGTGACATAAAAACAAATAAAGTAATTTTCATTTTAATAAACATCAGGATCTCTTAGAAACCAGTAGAGTGATATACCTTAAAATATAAATAACCTATTTATTAAAAATATAAGCTTAGCGTATGTTCCACAGTTGATCCTACATCTTAGTTATATAATGATCTGAGCAGTAGTTCTCAACCATCATTATAGATCAGAATTACTTGTGAAACTAAGAAAAAAATAAATATGTCCAAGATCTGAAGCCCAGAAATAATATTTTAAAGGTATGGAGCATGCTTTGGGTAGCAGTAATTTTTTAAAAAGCTTTATACGTAGCTCTGATATGAAGGTAATATTAAATACCACTTGTTTACTGATGCAAAATTATTTACTGTTGAGAAAAAATGTCTGAATTTTTCTGTCTTACAAAACAACCCTAAGTAATTAAACAAAATTCAGAAATTATATGTTTACTCTTAATCATCTATAAGAAGTTTGCAATAACTTGAAAAATATTTGAAAGTAGTCTTTTGGAAGTTGCTTAGCTCCTCTAATTTTCCATTTAATTAAATACCATTTATTTGATTAAATTTGGTAAATATTTATTGAGTGCTTTCTGTGCCTAAAGCACTTTTTTCTGAAACTGAGAGATCAAAAAAATGGAAAATTTGATCATTGGCCTTGCACAAATTCATGTCACAGATATTTTCTAAAATAAAGAAAAATGCTTGGTAAGTATCATGATAAAGTATTGTGACACATAAAATGTATGTATCATGTACCCTCCAACCCCTGCCACACGCAGACAACTTAATGGAGAGATCAGACAGTTTCATGGAGTGGGTGTCATTAGAGATGTGTTTGGAAGAATATATAGGATTTTCACAGGGGAACAGAAAGAACTGAGCAAATATCTGGAGCCGTAAAATAAGTGATAGATTTAAAAGTTTGACTGGATCAAGGAGAATATAGAAGAGTATGGAGTGGATTGCTGAAGACCACAGATGTCTCCTGCACAGTATTCTTTATGAGTACTGTAGAGGCACATGTGGTATAAAAATAAAAGATATAGTCATACCCTATTCTTACATAGAATGTTCAGTCGTCTGGAAAAAAAAATTGAGGATGTGAAATAATTAAAGAATAGCATAATATTAATATTAAATATAAAGTGCTGATAAGTACTATAATATCTCAGAAATAGAGAAAAACATATTGCAGACAAAGGGAACAGAGCTAACACAATCACGATAGTCAGGTGACTGGTTATACCAGTTCAATTAAAACACAGGTATCCTGAATAGGAGTAATGGACAATGAGAATGGAAAGGTGAAGGAAGACAAGAATATAGAAGGCTTTGAACATCAGGGTCAATGTTGGGGAATTTTTAATGGTTAATATGGATACACTAAAGACTTGTAAGCATGGAAGTAGAGACATTACAATATAAGATCTTTAAGCTGAAGAACAGGGTGCATTGCAAAGGAGAAAGGCCATCTGGAGGAGGGACAATTACGTGGTTACTGTAATAGTCCTAGAAGGAAGTAATGAGATCCAGAACATACCGGAAGAAAAAGGATGTGCTAGCATCCTGAAAGAACATTTCAACTAAAGAATAGAGCTGGTGGATTGATAGGTATGAGAATTATTTTTGAAAAGAGAGGAAGATATAAAGTTAACTTAAAGAGAATTTAGGAAGTTTAGATATGATAGGAAGGAAGTATTCACTGAGATTCCTAGCAGGAAAGTGATTTTAAAAACATATGAGATTCCATCACTGTCATTTAGTGATTAGCAGCTTTCCTTCATTATCAAGAGTCTTTAACCCAAACTATTTTATTTTGACATGCCTAGAGATCTGACATCTTTGTTGTTACTAAAAAGACAAGATTATAAATTCCTCCTGGCTTGATTTCCCATCATAAATCAAATTTAAAAATTATATAAATGCTAGAAGTATGTGGTGGTTTGTTCAGGACATTAATCTCACATTCTTATTTGCTACCTGGGAAGGTACAAGAACTAGCATCGATAAGCTTATTCTGTAGGTAAAATCACTGACTAAATAACATAAGAGCCCCTAGCTTATGCTAAAATTAAAATTCTCATTTGCAAATGGTGTAGTAGGCATACGTGAACATTACTGTGTGATCTAAGAAAAATATATAATTGTGAGAGGGACAAAAATATTTAATATTAATTTCATTCTGTTAGTGGTGAAAGTATTTCTGGCTTAAAAAAACACTCATCATTTGATTTCATTATGGAGGTTAGCAAAGTAAAAGTAATTCTTCATGTTAAAAACAATTAAATTGAAAGCAAGATTAAATATAATTATTATAGAAAAAATCCTGAAAATTACATAGCACACTCTCTGATATATATTTGCAGGAAATGAAATCAGAAGCAAAGTTCACATGCAGGTCCTCACATAATTATATTTATACAGTTGCATATCTATGTATTTTTCAAATCTTAACACTGACAATTCTTCAATAGTAACTAATTTTGTAGAAATGTAAAGATTTCCAGTAATATATAAAGCTATATTATTAATCAATGTAAGCAGTCCAAACAATATAATTTGCCTCATTGAAGACTAACAAAATAAAACTGTGACTAAATTAACATTGACTCATCTGTTATGCAGTAATTGCTAAATAACTGTAAAATATATTACATTCTGTTCATTATTGTTCCGATTATAATCTCCTTTTCTATCCATTTCCATGGTTATCTAGATATTATCTAAAAAGAATAGAAAAACATATACTTACCAAAATGGTGGTGACGATCAAAGAACGATTAGATAAGGAATCTGTGATGTTGGCTGGCTTCCCTTTTTGACTTTCTGTCATATTCAGGCCACTGGCTGGATCCCAAGTTCCAATCTATAAAATAGCATACGTACTTTGTAAATTGTCCAGCAAGCACCTGAGACAGAGTACCACCAGAGAAAGTTAAGACTGCTAACGCTTATTATTCATCTCTGCTGCATTATCCACTGTCATTAAAGTAAAGGCTGCTTGTTTTAAGCATGATCCACCATTCTGTGAAGTATGTCCAGTGAAGTGTGACATTAAAGAACAAAATGATCCACTGCACTTCGACAGTCAGTGTGGGAGTTTAATTTTCCATTCAAACTTTCATTCACCAAGATAAACCACAGTTGATGATACCTTGATAGCTGGTTAGAAACTCATTAATAGTGCATATCTTTTACTATAATAGATCTGTCTCATCTTCTCATTATAAAGATAACATGTCATATTACATGGACAAAGCTAAAAGACAGCAAAACCTGGGGATCCAGGATAAATTAATAGGTAAAGGCAGACTTAAGAGAGGCATTGATTGGTATTCTGCATAACCCCCACTAGGGCAAAATCATACCTGGAATTACCTTTAGAGCTTTTAAAAATACACATTTGCAGCTTTTAAAATACTCAGAAAAAAAAAATTGTAGCACAATCTCACCTTTTAACTCATTCCAATAGTTACACCTGTGTTCTATCTAATATGTATTTTAATTTATCTAATACTCTCTGATAGATTAGGCCATATACTTTCAGTGTTCAGACATTTTATACTCACTGAACACAGCCTATGGAATGACACAGACACACATCTGGGAGACACATATAAACATGGTATGCTACTAAAAGCATAGATCAGATGCTTTACGTGCATTTTGCCATTGCACTATTATATAACAATGGTCATCACTAAAGGGGAACAGAGGCAAAAGGAGATGCAGAGTCAGTAGTTCTTTTCCCCACCTTCTTAAACCTGGGAGTCATTGATAGTGACATTTGTCTTCCATATCACCCCTACTCAATTATCCAAGTTGTTCTCATCAAAGGAAAGGAAAATTATAAATTATCAATTTATCTTCAAAATAAATCTTTATATATGGCTATTCACGAGAATAGATATGTCATTCTAATACCTGTATATAAGTGCAAACTCTAGTATATTTTTCTTAAGAATGTATTTAATTATACTAGAGACTCAATATAAATGTTTTAGTGATGTCTGAAATTAAACCTCTTGCCATTTTCTCACGCTCAGTTAATTTTCTTCTTATTAAAAACAACATATTACTGATGTTTGTGTCAACAAGAGAAAAAGTCAAATAATACAGTGAGAGAAAAAATATATTGATTTGGTATTCTTTCCAAAATAAATCAACTATGGGCCAATTAAATTTCTCTACTTTAGACTATAACTACCATGATGTCCTAAAGACATTCAAGGTCAGTAAGGAAAGGCATTCACAGGGCAGATGGGTAACAATATGTGAAATGGAAGGGCATAAGGCAACAGTGAGAATTTCCAGGCAAGTGTGTGCAGTTTTTAAATCTCACAGTCTCAATGCGGAATATGAAGTAGGGAGCCACAGTCCTGATCCTGCACAGAGCTATGTGCCTTGGGGTTGCATGTTCCCAGAGCAGGTGCTTTTTCAAGTTACCAGCAAGGCGTCACCAGACTAGGAGAGGCCCTGCTGGGGATCTGAGTGGGAACAACAAAGGGGATGTCAAATCTGGAATGCTTGCTGACTTACTTAAAGTGTTGCAAATTCAAAATCCTTAAAAATGCTCTGTTGGCTAAACAAGACATCTACAGATCATATTTTGCAGTGATTGCCACTTTTCTCTCCCTGGTCTATAATTAATACCTAGTATGCATTTATTTCCTTAGATTTCTTTTCCCCTACCATTACTTAAATAGCTAGATTTTTCAGATATGTAATTCTCTCAGCAAAGCCCTGGCATCATTTGTCCATTGTCATCTGCCTAATGACATTCTTAAGCTTAGTCAGTAAGTTTTTTCAACTTTCTAACTGAGTCACTAATACAAAATATTGCCCATTTCACTTACTGTTGTCTTCCAAGATTATTTGTATAAAAATAATTTAGCTAAATGTTCACTCATCTAAACATACTTATTTAGTTTCATTCTATGTTAGTTGCTTTAACTAGTACTATTTGGATGGGTTCTGGCTCATAGCACATAAATCCAGAATTTCCTATAATCAAAATATTAGATATTCCCTTTTGTAAATCTCAGGTTTCTGAGCAGAAAATTATGAAGTGTCAAAAATTTCAGTAGCATAACATTTTAAATGAAATAAAATTTTGTATAATTCCTAGATTTTAAATCTCCTGGAACTAAATAATTGAAAACTTCAATTGATTGAGAAAATTGTCACTATGGAATTTTTTTTTGCTTTGTTTTGTTTTAATCATAAGAACCAAGGACTATGCCAAACAATTTTTTTCTTTTAATCTATTTTCAGAACCATGATTTTTTTCATCATATGATTTAATCATCTTTAAATTATTATTATTTTTTTCATTTCTAAAATGGAATAAAGATATCTAGGCACTTGTGACCTCACAGAGTTGTTTTAATAGAATGAGTCTATATCTGGTTTACTTGGATATTTCAAGTTGACAATTATCTTCTCAGTGTAAATAGTAATAGCACACTCGAATAATTTAAAAAGTCATGGTTTTGATAATATATTATAATGAACCCTAATTATAAGAACATATTTAATAAGTAATATAAAAGTGCTTCAAAAACCATATAGAACTATAAAAAAAAGTATGGCATTATTCATCTTATTTTATGTTCCAAACGGTTCTTAAAATAAATTTTCTTTTCTTCATAAAAAAGTATGTTTATCATCAAATAATAAAATATGCAAAAGAAATAAAGAGAACATTTATTTAAATTTCTAACCTATGCACATACCTGTCGATCATGGCTAATGCTTATCTATATGTATGTTCCTCGTATAACTTACATTATAGCCTTCTAGTTAATGACTCAGACTCTAGAAGAGGTAAAGATTGCCTCAACCCATTATATTTCTACCACTTATCATCAGGTGACTTCTCTGTGCCTCAATTTTCTCATCTATAAATGGGGAAATAACATTATACACCTTATAAAGCTATTGTGGGATTAAATAGAAAAGAAGTCTATGTAATGTGTTTATAAGTATAATTATTATATTGATTAAATGTATCCTATTTGTACAATATTATGAGTATTTTACTTGGCATTAAATAATCAATTGATAACCTTAATGATTATGTGAAATGAACATCATTGAACATATCATGATTTAACTATCATTGTTATAAGTAAAGCTTTAATACATAGTTATTTATAAATATTTGCCCATGTATTTTATTATTTTAAAAACAGATTCTCAGAATTAGAATTACTGAACCTAAATAATATGAGTTAAGATTATTAGTACATATTACCATATAGCTTTTGAAATTGTTGTTGTACTTATCTTCCTCGTGAAAGTTCATGGTAGTTCTCATAATATAACTGTTATTCTAACAATTCATTTTTTTCCTTTTAATAGTTGGGCTTTCATAATTGAATGATACATGATAGTTCAGGATTATCATCTTGATTTCTAGATAGTATGTTTTATTACATAAAAATAACTTTATTTTAGTTAATTCTTTTCACATAATCTTCTAGCATCTAATATTAATCATGCTTACCTTGCTTCCATTATTTGAGCATTTACATTTGCTGATAAATCATTATCTGTACTTATACCTCCACTTTCAACATATTTCTCACTTTGTGAGTTTCTTTATAAGCAGTTCATCAATGAATTTTTTAAATGTCTTTTCTTTTTTCCCCCAGATCCTATTTTTAGCCTTCTTCCTTTCAAACTATCTGGTTTTCACTATTTCTTTTCTATGCCTGAGTTTTTGGTAGACAGTTTTCTTGTGGTAATTTGGGAGGTAACTGAGTTTTAAGTCTAAAATGGTTACCATTAACTTTTCTCAAACTTTTACAATCACACTCTTAAATCAATATTGAATTATAAAAATGAAAATGCATTGTTTTTATCCATTGTTCTACTACACATAATGACTCATAGTTTTTGTTAATTTAATTTGGGGCTGTGAGCACTGCCTCTTTTTTTTTTTTTGCTTTGTATATTGTAGATCATCTCGCTCCAAGAAAAAAAATTGGAATTTTTGATATAATCTTTAAAATAATTCTTAAAAAATCCTTCCATTTATATGCTTTAACTGCTTTTGATGTTACTAGGATTTCTAGCTACAATTTCTTCTTTGTTGAGTGATTGCTTTTCATTCATCATTGTTTTTTTATAATTTATTTGTTAAGAATAACTATATAATATGCTTCTGTTTGCAAATTTGAAATTTTTTTTGCATTTATAAATAAAAAATTGACTAAATTAAGACATTGTGTCATGGTCTTCTTTCAGAGCTCTGTCATATTTATTGTTTCTCTGTTGGTAGATATTTTTCTTGAAAGCTTCTGGTATTCTCTATTTAGAAGTTTGAGAGAAAAAGAGAAAAAAATTTTATTGTATTTTCCAGAAATATAATTCATTTCTGCATTTTCTGAAGGTAGATTTTATTTTAGTCATAATTTTCTTGAATTATTCCTGTTGTCATGTCTTCTATAAATGTCATTTTCTTTATATGGAATATTTTCCCCCATTCCACTACCTTCCACCTGTGTCTTGACCACTGTTTCAACATTTGAGAACAGCAGTTCCCTCTTTTGCATAGCAATGGCCAGAACAACTTAGGTACGTTTCCAACAAAAAAGTATCATATTACATTTTAATTGTAATTTTTTCTTATCCCTCTCCAGTTAAAACCTGAATCTCTTGAGTACAGAGACTGTCTTACTCATACTTTTGACCCAAGGTCTTTGAAAGTAGGACATATTAGGAGCTTTATGTGTGAGAGATCTAAATACATTGATTGAATGAAGAAACAAATGTATATTCAACTCAGAATTGCCATTTATGTTTTGCTTTGAATTAAAATTATATTTTATTTTATTTCTCTTATCCTCCTTTGTTAAACTATAAGTGCCTTGAGGGAAGAATGCCACCACTTTGAATTACAGATAATAAATATCCAATGAATATTAACGGAATGAATAAATGAATAAATGAATGGAATAAGTGAATGACTTATTACATAATGAAAATTTTGAAATATTTTTAGGTTGTCAATTTTTCAAACTTATTTATTTATTCATTCATTTAGTAAATATTGAATATGCTATATATCTATTCTTCTATAATTATATGTTTTCTTTTCCATGTTTTGCTATTCATGTTTTATCTAAGCTCTATCTTAATATTATATGTAACTTTGGTAGTATTATGCCATATATGCTATTTATTTGCACTTTTCTTAGGCTATAATTTATATATGTTAATGTGAATACTTTATAAAACATAAATATGTTATGCTTTACTTTTTATACTTCTCAGGAATGTTTAAATTTTCTAATAATTTTGTTTGGTAACTGTTTTCTCTTTGATTTCTTTGTTTTATTTTTGTGTAAAAAAATTTGTTTTTAACACTACAGTGTTAAATTGAGGACAATAAATCAATATGTATGTAATCAACTCACAGAAAAGGATGTCAATAAGAAAGCTATTGATTATTTTTACCTTTAAGATTATTATTTTTATATAGGGCAATGTCAACCCTAAATATAATTAAAGCACTAAGAGAGAGTTGCCTTCTAGTTTTGATGTTTTAAATAAAATTTTAATCAATGAATTAACTGTTCTCAAATATAACAATGTGATATAATTCAATAGAAGGTCATTTTTCAAAGGATAAAAATGCAGTTCAGAGATTACTTTGAAATCAAACACTCAATTATAAGTTTAGTATATGTACATGTTTAATTCAAATTCAGTAGTTGAAAAAAAGTCAATATTTGATATTTTCTGATGGGAGAAAAAAATGAAATTGTGTGCCCTCAAATCAGGAATATTATTTATTTCTAAACATAAACATCATCCATAAATAATTTTCTTAAATATTTTACTATATTGAAGGTATCAAGCAAAATAACTGTAAACACACCGACGTACAACCAAAATATGTCATTACAGTTATGGGACAAGGTGTATAATAAATTCCATATAAGAATTAGACAAATGAATGGTTAATAGCTCCAAAGAAAGACACTAGGCTCAGATGCTGCCCAGGATGTATTTTTGTCTTTTAAGAAACAAACAACACCTTTCTGACTGGCTTGAAGATTACTAGTCAACATCACTATTAGAACTGCCTTCCTATAGGGAGACAAAAGAAATCTCAGTTCCTGAGAAAGTTGGGGGTTACTGTTGCCATGGGGACAAGAGTGTAATGTATCAAATGCCATCAAAGACAGGAAGATAAAAAACCGCTATGCATCAGATATCCAAAAATCTATCAAAAAAAATAGTGCTCACTTATCTAGTGTGGATTTTCAGTTTCACAGGGAGTTAATGAGTTCGGGGTTCTATAGGCAAGAGAAAGTTCAATAGCAAAGATTTCTAAGAAATTACTATTTTTTCTTAAGAAAATATATACTACACAAAAAATTCTTTAAAAAGCACTTTGAAACATGTTCTAATTCTGAAATATATATACTTGTAAACTCAGGAAGGCAGGGTTTAACTCCTAATTCTCACTCTCTCCATATATTATCAAAATATTTAAGTTTTCAGCAAGAAGCCTCTGGATGACTTATACCAATTTCTGTACTGGTGAATATAAATGCAAAAGTTAATATTCAGAAAGTAAAGACACTAAAAGTTGGAATAAGCTTCACTTGGAAGTAAATGTGACAAATTTAAACTTTTGAAGGTTTGCAAGCATAAATTATCATGCTTTATATTATTTATTTAAATCCTTACTTTGTAGAAATGGTAGCTATTTTCCTTTTTCAAGATTTTCTCTAAGGATGCACAGATTAGGAGCTGATTTTATTATAAAAGCATGCTAAGGCAAACACATGGTATAATTGTTCATAGTTGTAAGAACTTCCAAGTGCCTTAGCACCATCTCTGGCAAGAGAAATGTACTGGTTTCTTCCTTATGTTTTTAAAAATTAATGTAATATTAATATACTAAGCCGATTTTAATAAGAATTTATTAGATTCTTTTGTATTGAGGAGATAGAGAATTCTATTCTTCAAGTTCTATTTTAATATAAATGTCACATTCAAAAGAATATCAGAAAAAATAATCAGAACAGACAGCAAACTTTGATGCTACAGAAAGAACGAGAGAGGCACATAAGTATGATTTTTATTTAAGACCTCTACTTAGAAGCAAATATTCTCTAGTATAATAAAAATCCATTTAAACTAACAAGGTGAAATAGTAACAGACTGATTTTTTTTTTCTTGTAAAGCACCTGATGATGTACATACTGATGACAAAAGACATTCAATAAGAATACTCAATATGTGGTAGGACTCAGTGATTATATTTTCGCATTACAGTTTATTAGAATTTTTTTAAGTCTATGTGGTTATTTTTCCCCAAAATGGCCTCTAGATAGTTCATCTTGCAATGAAAATGCACCATTATCATGTAGTGTCATTAACAGTTCAAAAATATCTTGTGTAAAATTCTCCCAATTGTTTTTGTGCTAAACAGAACCCTTTTGAAGTTATATTATAAGAATCTTCTAAATATTTCTTAACATCTTATGTAATTATTTATATGTTTTGTTCCACCCAAAGCTGGTCTTTCCTTGGCACATATCTAAGCTTTAGAGGACTAGGTAAGGTTAAACCATTTCCAATGGTAAACCACATCATACTTACACATTCTAAAAACAAAATGAAACCTAAGAAACTCATTTTATTGTCTATTATGAAGGCATTTTTATATTTTCTCAATTTTCCTTGGCCTACTACTTTTGCTATTTTTCCCTTTTCTTCCAATGAAAGACTGAATATACAAATAAGCAGTCAGACCATGTATGGCCACAGAACACTGATCCAGAACCTCTGGAGTGACCATCCTGGGAAGCCAAACTACCTCTGTAGCAACATGCCCAGAACGACTAAAATTTGTTTGGTTTCTTTCAGCTTTCTTTCCTTTCCTTTTCTTTCCTTTTCTTCCCTCCCTCCTTCCCTCTCTCCATCTCCTCCTCCTCTCCCTTCTTCATTATTATTGTGGTAATTACAAAAGGAATAGTCGTTCCTTCCTTCCTTCCTTCCTTCCTTCCTTCCTTCTTCTTTATCCCATTCTTCCAACTTAGGATCTACCAGAGAAAGTCAAACATGCCCTCCAAACCAATCCCCCAAGATGTCCCACTTCTAGTTCATCCACCTCCAGTGTCCTCATGCCAACAATCGACAATCAGAACATACCTGAGACATTCTCTTTTTTCTATTCTAAAGCTTTTCCACTCTCCTGTCCGCCTTTGAATCTCTGCCAAATGCATGTGAAGGTGGCTGCCTCCCTTGCTACAGCAAGCTCAGAATAATAAACTCTGTTATCATTTGATTGGCCTTTGTTTATTTTCACACCATACATTTATAAGGGAAAAAAAAAAGGAAAATTTTTAAATCGATAATGATTTTTACTCTTTGATATAATATGGGAGTGTCAGAAAATATTACATTATACCACAAAGGGAACAGATTTGCAATGTGCATTCTTGTAAATTCAGATTTCAGTGCTGCCTTCTCCTGCACTGTAAAATCCTTTACTCTTTGAAGCCTGACATGCAACCCCAGCCTAATGACTATAATCATTAACTATTGGATTTCTTTTTTCCCACATTCTATAGGTATGGAGCAAAGCTGGGGAAAAAAAACTGATATTCTATAGGAAAACGACTTTGCGCCCGACACTTGAGTAAGCACTCTATGTGAAGTATCTCTTATAATTCTCATAGCGATCCTCATTCATTCAACAGTCAAGTATTTCTTGAGGATGTAGTTTGTGCCAGACACTTTTCTAGGTCTTGAATATGTAAATAGTGGGAAAAGGGACATTTTTTTTTCCTTTTTAGTAGAACATGTATTCTTGCTAGGAACACAGCCTTTTTAAAATGTACATGTAAATACATAATTCCCCATTGTAATAAGTGCCAGGTAAGAAAGCTACAGAGTACTCTGAGAAACTCAAATTTGAAAGGGACTTAGGAGACACCTATCTAAGGAAGTAATATTTAAGCTATGATTCCCAGGATGAATAAGAGTTAGCCAAGCAAAGTGGGTAGGGATGGGTATTCCAGACTGAGAAATTCTGTTGTCAAAAAATAGAAATCTTTGAATCTGTGAGAAAATGAAAAAAAGTCAGTGTAGCTGGAGAAAACATCGGAGAAGGTGGTGAGAATTAAGAGAGAGAGGTAGGGAATGAATTGTAAGTGTAAGGGTTTAAATAGAGGAATGACATGAATGGATCAATTTACTTTTAAAGACATCGGCTGGCTGCTGTGGTTTGGAGAATGGATTACAATGAGGAGTAGGACAGAGAGGATTTGGGGAGCTCTAAATTAAATGTCAGGTGAAAGGTCTCCTGGCTATGATTGCAACAAGAGATGTGGAGAGAAATGGATGAATTCTAAACATATTTTGAAAGTAGAATATGCAATATGGTCTTTGTACTGAACAGAAGAATTCAAACTGAGGGAAGTACTTATTCTGATTTTCCAAAGAGGAAAATTATTTTCTAATTATAGGTACTAAAGTATCAGGCTCTTGAAACAAATTGTCGTATTATTGCCTGAGGTAAACAAAGTCACTTGCTGTGTATTTTTCCCCTCATCCCCCCTCCACCCTCTGTTTCACAGGAGGCCCTGCCATGGCCCCAAGAGCTTGTTTGGACAGATGTGTTTGGCTGTGTATGTGGTATTGGTGACCCTTCTTGGACCATGGCTAACCGGGCTGAGTTCCAACCAAGGTGCCTATCAACAAAGAGTGGAAAGGATTCACACTGATCTAATGGGCACTATTTAAGTGGAGAAGATGTGTTCATAGTAGCATTTTAAGCCAAAGGTTAATTCCCTGAACATGTCCAACCTCTCTCTGTTTGTCAAAAATATAACCTGTTTCTTCCTGGTTTATTTAGTCCACAGTTGTAAACAACAGAGAATGGCTTTCATCCTATTAACTATTGAAATCCTAAGGTTTACATTCCAGAAAATGACTCAAAATCTATCATTTTTAATGACATATAAACAAGATATATTTTTTTAAAGCACTTACTACTGCCTGATCCAATATTATAATTTTATGAGTTCGTTTATTATTGGCAGGTTTCCTTCACTATAGTATACCTTCGTAATGGCATAATATAGATGTTCCCTGCATCTCTGCTAGAGAATTAATCACACAAATGAAGTATGCTGGTCAAAAATGACCAAGACAAAATTAAGAAAAGACAGTAACATGAGAAGAAATAATAGATAAAGCCAACATTTTACACATTTTTTTCTTCATTTTCCTCACCCAGTCATAAGATAGAATTGAGGATAGTTAAAATTCTTAGTCTCAACTCCTATAGATATGGCATATCAGGGCTCCTTTACAGACCATGGTATTCTCACTTCAGCCTGTCCAACAGGGAAACCCTTTGCATTCTACTTTTTTTGAGATAAAGAATTTGGCACAGAGAAGCCAGGTGGAAGGATGAAGCTCACATGCTTATGATAGAAATAGAATTGTAATTTAAGCCTCCTGAATCACTGTGTATTTTGACTGAACCTTCCAAACTGTGAACTCTATCAAGGTAGAAATCCTGTCTTTTCATCTATGAGTTAGTAACTATACTTTTCAGGAAAAAATAAAATAAAAGTAAAATCAACAAGATTTATTAGTGTTCATGAAACAAATATTGCTATTACCCATCTTACAGCTGAACGCTCTGTTTCAAAGGGATTATGAAACTTGTTCGTAAATAATAAATGGCAGAGCAAAGATTCGAGGCCAATTATGTCTGAATATAGTCCTTGATCTCTTAACCATTCTACTAAATTAAAAAAAAAAAAATGACTACCTTTTGCTACTTAGCAGCACTTTATTTCTACTGAGTAAAAGTCATGTCTGCCACAATGGCACTTTCAAAACATTTATATTATTCTTAAGACCTGCCTAAACTAAATCCTACCTCCATTTTTTAGCTGATGATTTCATGTACCAATTTTTAAAGATATCAAAAACATTTATGTGAACTCTTTTAATTCTCTTTCTCTCTAACTTGCCTTTGCTTATTCTCAATAGTTATCTATCTTCTCAGGAGATTTGTGCCAATTTCTTTCTAATGTTAATATCTTTCACTAATTTCTTCTCTAGTCTTTGATTTCTATCCTTTATCATTGACTTCTCCCACTTTTGCCACCTGGCTTCTCTTGAAAACAGCCCCAATGCTTTGCTATTTTTTGAATTAATAAGCTTTCTAAAGGTTCAGTTAATATCTTCTCTCACTGTTTATATATCTCTCACTTACACTCTCAGAATAGTTCTAAATTCATGGCTCCATACTGAAATTATTCCAAACTATATCCTCCCAAGCAACCATAGGTCTTCAGGCTATTCTCTCTGTAAACTCACATTGTATACTGATACATTGCAAATACCTTGACACGGTGTTCACTGAATGACTTAAAATTAGCATGTTAGCTCTATTTCCCACTTTTGCTGTATGCACATGTGTTCCATTTATTAATTAAAAGTAAATAAAGTGAATGCCTGAAAGTACCTTTTCCAGACCTTCTTCTTTGAGGCTAATCACATCCAAATCAAAATCTGTTCGTAAGCCATTGGTTTTGTTGAAAGTTATTCTGCCTGTGAGACCTTCCCAATGTGCCTATGGGAAAAGAAAAAAAGAAAAAAAAAACCACATAGATTAGTATATAAGTAAAGAAAGAGAAGAGAAAATATTTTTCCACACAAAAAAACATATTATTTTCATTACTTCTCATAAACTTACTGCTATAGATTTTTAAAACATTTCTTATTCTCTTCTGAACTTTGAGAGATTTTTTTCTAAATAAATTATTCTAGTCTCAGTGTGAAATTTATTGTACCTTTTTCATTTTAAATAACCATATTTTCTAGATATAACTTTTCTTTATGAAAAATTTGAAGATTATGTTTTAAACAGCAAACTTCTTTTAGCAAAGTGGAAGAATTTAGTCATTTATGATATATGAGACAGTGAATATCTCACTGGAGATTATGAACAGAATTACTATAATAAAATACCACTGCTAAATTCATACTAATATGAAAATACACTTATTTTACTACAATGAAAGAAACTGAATCTAGAAAAATCTACCTTATACAATTTTGATTATATACTTTCCACTTAGAAAACTAACATAACTGTAGTTTTCCTTAAGTGAGACTGGGAGAAATATATCAAAATAAATTTGCATCAAGTTATACTTCCTGTAGAAAGAAGTGAGAATATAATTTTCTACTTACATTATGGGTTCACCCCTCAAAGTTGAGCAAACATCTGGGCTTTTTCAAAAATATAAAACGTTTCCCATTCTGCTGGCTATATAGCCAAAAATATATATGTCCCATTATATGTCATTTGAAAATAGCTTGGGATAATTGTTATATATGAAAAATTTAAATAATGTAATATGTATTCACAACTATCATGTTTGAAAGAATATATATCAAGATCCAAAAGAGGTAAAGCCCAGTAGATCATGAGGCATATTTCAATAAGGATTACAAATGAATATTACCATTACTATATTTCTTAGGCTTCATGTGTTTCTTGGGTAGTTATGTGTAAGTATTGTAAAATAGTTTTAGGCTGATAAATTACAAGTAAAATAGAAAAAAATTATAATATATATCTATATTCATATTGCAAAGTGTCATCACTGAGCTTAAACATGTTAACCGATCTCCAACAAGAAAAACAATTATTTTTAACCCAACTGCTTCCAAAAAAAATAATTTCAAGTAATTAACAAAAATGCATATTAGTATAAAAATAGACAATGCTATCATAGGGTATAGGAATAGAAGTGAAGAATAGTAAAACAAATCTTGGATAGAGATAGTACAAGGAAATATACATCAGGTGAAACTCTACAACTAAAAAAATTCAGTCACAAATTCAATTCTGAACTTCCTAGCAACCAGAATAAAGAAAATATGATGAAAACACAATATGTGGGGTCCATAATTTAAGACATACCAAATACCCAGGAGAAGCACAGCTTTTCCTGGTACTGAGACCTGAGAGAAATGTCTCCTTTTGGTGCTCAGAAGGAGGACAGTGTAATTTAGTGGACAAGGTCCTCAGTAACACCCTACAATAAATACAATAGTGAGTTTCATACAACTGCTTTCTATAGGGATGTTTGACACATGCCTCATTAATCAAGTGCTGCATTCCAAAAAATATTTTTTCAACTAGCCCAACCTGTGCACTGTTTGCAACTCTCTGATGCTGTTTGTTTTAAACTAGAAGTAAATGTATAATGTGGAGTAATAATTGAAATGTATATTCTTCAGAGAGTATCATTTTACCATCTAAGAGTTTGATAAAAATTAGACAAGGAAAAATCATTGATATTCTTTGCCAAGGACCTGGAGAGTCTTAATTATGAGCCTATTTGCACTTTTATTTTCATGATGAATAATTTATTGTATAATAAACTGATTTCTTATATACCATTAATGAAAAATCTTATGATAAAAATACCTGTGATTTTTCATAGCAAAGATTAAACTTTCATAGTTAAACTTTCATATAAATACTCCCATTTTAATCAAATGAAAAGTATCCTAAGTTGACAAAGGAGTTTCCTTCATGATAGGAAGAATATAAACAATAAAGACAATATATATAATTTTATGTGTGTGTGTGTGTGTGTGTGTGTGTGTGTGCACGCACTTTACTTTTAAGAATTTTCCCTTTTTTTCTCACCATAGGCCTGCTTAATTTATAACTATAACAGATGTAATAAGAAATGATGTATGGCCATAAGAATGGTTGTATTATGCAATATGAAGTAAGCTTTGCATTTTTATGAATCCATATATTGTTTTATGTTAACTGTTAATATAATTAAAATAACTAGACACTATATCTAAGAACCATAGATCTAAATAATAATTTAAGATTTACAGCTTGTTTTTAATTTAGTGCGAATGGCATTCATACTAAAAATTCATTACATATTTTGTTGCCTAAAATATAAACAAACATTGTTTAAACATCTATATCTCCACATAAATGAAAAAAAAAACGCACATAAAGATTCAGGAAAGGGAAATTAACAATATAATAAACTATAGATCACAGATTTTCATCTGTTTACACAATTATAGATATTTTCAAGGATGTTCATTTATTTACCATGTAATTTTCCCCCTTTTATGCCATATTATTTAGTAAAAATGTTAATTTTGCTTGTATGGAAAAAGAAAGTTTAATTTAAATGGTAACAGCAAAAGGTCACCGATTAGGAAAACTTCAATACTCTTAATGCAGTCATCTTGAGGACAAAAGAAACAAGGCAGACTTGCATTTCCTAACATACCTCTTTAATTAGACTCATAAAGCGGGTCCCGAAGCGCCAGGGTTTGTGTCGATTACACTGCAAGGAGCTGACTGTCATTTGGGGAAATTGTTGCACGCCCACAGACACCACGTGAACAGCATCATACATGAGAGCGGCATCCGTCTGAAAGCCAAGAAAAAAGGAAATATGGAGTCAATACAACATGTGAAACCCATGATGGGCAATTTGGAAGTAGAGAGAAGAAAGAGGTGAGAGAAATATGTACCCAGTTTTTCTTCATATTAGGAAGAAAACAGTATTTTCGCATGCTCTGGTTCTCTTAGATAAGATATTATATGATCCAATTACTATACCAGCTCCGTTAGAACATTTGACCGACCCTTCCTTCCTGGAAGTGATAACCCCATTTTATATTGTCTAGTATCTCTGTTGATGTTAGAAATGTGTGAAGACATTCATTATTCCATTTTTGTTACTACATCTGTCTCTGTCTTACCCTCTCATTACACAGACATACACACAGTGAAAGCAACTGCCAACATACTGAATGTCTACATAAAATTACATATTGTATATAACAATAAATAAGTAACCAATTTCCTTGTACGGGAACAAAAAAAGAGATTTGATGGGAGATTTACCTAAAAACTTAAAAATATAAACCCTAATCTTTTCGATTCAATTCTTCAAAAGCTTCAATCTCAGAAATGAAGCTACAGTTCTGAATCTCAATACAAGTATTAATCCCTTTTCAAGAAACTAAGCTTAATCCCCTCTACTGTTTTCTTTTCTCAAAATTTCCATATGAATGAAAATTCATTTTGGCTTCTCAAGTAAAATGAATATGAATTCTACTGTGTTTGCACCTGCTCAAATGACTGACCACTTTAGAGGTTGATGCAAAAAGAAAAAAATGTTTATAAGTCATAACAAACCAGAAGCTCAGCGACTGTCAGATTCTGTGTTAAATGGACCCTCACATTGTGTTTGACAGATCGATGCCAGGCTCACTACCTACAGAAGAGGGCCACACTGACAGTGCTGGGAGCAATGAACTTTGGGCCATCTGCTTGGCATGCTTCAGAATAAAAGCATATATTTCCTCTTCTCATTCACACAATTAGTGAGCTGTGAAATGAATTACAAAATGAATAGGAACCCTGTAGATTATAGCGTTTACCACAATATAATACAAAATGAGTACACACGGTAGCTTTCATGCAAATGGATCCTAAGGAGCTCTATCACATAAAATGGAAGAGAGCTAAATAGCACAATGCAGTGACAGAACATAATAATAATGCCATTTTATAGTTCATAAATCTTGGCGGTAGATAGCTGAGATTCATAACCTTTATTTTGTAAATATCAGCTAACTACTTTCACATATTCTGATGGCTGCATAGTGAAAGCCAGAATAGTGGGATTGATACAGGCATGCATCATGAGCCTGAGGTTTAGACTGATATTTGTCCTTGGCTTGAGTTAACATTCAGAGGACATATTTCATATACCACATAGATGGTCATATAAATAGTTACCAAGTTATGAAAGATATATCAAAATAAAATGAATATGTTTTAAATATCACTGTTAACAAAGTATAGAGAAATAAACACTTGCAGACACTACTAAATGAAAGATAAAGGGCAATTTTGCAATTTGAACCACAAAGGAGCCTTAAAAAAATCTATGTTCTTTTTAACCCAGTAATTACTCTAAGAAAATCAGAGATAAGAACAAAGCCTACATACATCACTCAGTTAAAAAAAAAAAATAGATAAAAGTGGAAACCTATTGAATGTTCAAAATGAGAAAAAATAAAAATATCACAATGATATTTTATATAATCATTAAAAATCATAGTTTGAAAAATAGTTCGATCAGAAATTGCATGTGATATGCTAAATGTAAAAATAGATTATACAGAATTGTATTTCCAGTATAAACCATTAAATATATCTTTATAAGTACTCAATATAGGCTTTTTAACTTATTTAACACTCATGATAATGATTTAATAAAAACACTACTATTGTTCCCATTTTACAGATGGAAAAACCAAGGTAGAGAGAAGTGAGATAACTAACCAATGTCACACAGTTAAGAATTAGAGAGAGGCCTAGATTTAAATAGCTTCTCTGCTCATAGCTTCTATTCTTAACCACCATATTGCATGCTATATGAACAAGAACTAAAAAAAGAAATCAAAGAGAAGAAAATACACTAAAATGATACCGGTGATTACTCTTTGAATTAGTAATGAGAATTTTAATTTTTCTTTTTCTTGATTTTTTAGCTTAAGATGGAAGTTTACTAAACACCACTGCAGTTATTCCCAAGATGAAAATTTTTATCTATTTCCACAAAAGAACAGACTATGAATATCTACTATCCTGCCATGCTTTACTACTCACTTACATGATCTTATGTAAATTTTATATGAAAACCTTAGAATAAGAATTTATCTTAAATGACAATCCTAGGAAGGAATTATACCTAATTCAAAATTTAAAAAATCATTTTTGGTACATAGTTTCAACTTCAAGATCAGAAGAAATACTAGTTGATAATAAAACTATTTGAGATTTGCGATTTTAAGTGTAATTATAAAAAAGACAGTATTTATGAAACTATAAGTTAAATACTGAAGAAAAAATAGCAAGTAGTTAAAAAATTGTTGACCGAATTACTTCTTGAATTCCCAGTTTAAAATATGCCAATTTATGTTAAAGCTATAAATGGAACTTCTGAAACTGTGCTGTATGTATTTTCATCAGTTTAAGGTGCTTTTCCTTTTCCTACTTTTAGACTAGTTGTTTTATGTGATAATATGGACTTATTTTCCATTTAAATTTGATATCCTGTCAGACTCACTTTTTTTCTTCTTTGCAAAATTGTACATATGCAAATTGTTCCACCTTTGAAAAGTTGTGAGAAAATTCTAGTGTTTCAAAAATGTTTTTCTTATTTTTACAAAAATGCATGTTTGAAAATCTATCTTATATTAGTAATGGTATTAATTAACATTTGTTCAGTATTTACTATGTGTGTGACATTCTCTTTACATCATTTCCTTTATTTCTCATGACCATCATCCAATTGAAAATCCATTGAGTTCTTATCAAATAGGAAATTGAGGCAGAGAACAGTTAAGTAACTGGCCTAAGATTATAGCATGTGGAGGTGAATCTGGATTTGAATTCAGGCAATGTGTCCAGAGTTTACAACCTTCTCTCTAGGATTTTGCTCAGTGCTCTACGTTTAATAAACCAAAATAGTTTAAGTGATTTTGAAGTTATAAAATATAAGAAATTTCAATAAATACTTAAATGTATTAATCTGTATTCCTTTTTATAAGCAATAAATATTTACATAATAAAAATGCACTGCCAAGTAAGGAAAAGTATAGATTGTAAAGAATTGATAAATATAAATTCACAAAAAAGAAATACATCAATGTATGGGATTGAGTCAATAATAAGTTAGTTAGGAAGTTAGTAAAATTAACCAAGAACAATTTTATGAAAGGAGATTTCCTCTATACAGTTGCTGCTCAGCAGATTTTTTTAGAAGGCAGAGGTCCTAGAGTATGTTTTCAAGATCAGATTTAAAGGGCCTCTCTTACCCTTAGCTCTAAATTGTAGAGATTGATTGAGCTGCTCTTGCTAAATCTTCCACTCTCTCATACTGACTCTATAATCCCTTGCCTTGACTCTTCTCTTGGTGGAAAATAGGAGGAAAGAAGGGAGAGGTAGAACAGAAGAGGAGAAAAGTAGGGGAGACATATAGGTTAATTATTTTGTCATCACTTTTATATTACTATTACTATTAAGTCACATTGCATGCTTATTCTATGCCACACAACTGTTCATTTCTTTATATGTGTTCTCACAAAGACCATGTTTTAGGTGATCTCTCTATTACCATTTTAGAGAGGAGAAAACTGAAACGGCAAAATTAAAGTAATTCTCTCAAGGTCTCATCACCTTGAGAAACAAGACTAAGAAAACAAGACTCAAGCAAAGTTTAGCTCTTAGCTACCATTCGAAGTATCATAACAAGACCCTAGCAGAAATAAGATTCAGAAACAAGACTTTAAAACAAGACTCAGGCAAGGCCTATTATTAGAACCACCTATTATTAGAATCACCATCCAAACTATCATAACCAACTACCTCCCTAAAGCCATATTCCTAAGCCAAAACTGTAAGAGACAACGGAGGGGAAATTGATGGTAGCAAGTCTCATATTCTTGGAGGCTCTGCTGAATATCAGACAATTATATCCCCAGGTCCCATAGAGAGTAAGTATGTCTCTGAGCTGAGATTCAAGTTAAAGTTCACTTGGTTCTCAAGTCAGATTCTTTTCTTTATACATCAAAGATATCTCTAAAGAAAGCTTCAGGGTTCAACATAACTATAATTTAACCAATGAAATTAAATGAAATGTGTGTTCAATAGGGCTATTAAAATTCATATGAGGGGGTTAGGTAAAGTTGTAGTCATTCACATTCTAAGCTGCAAAGACAAACGCTTAGCAGAGCAAAAAAAATCGGCGGTGAAGACAAAACAATCTGTTCTATTTTCTGTCTTCCAAGTATAATTACTCATTGATATATAAATAGATCACATGTATCAGAAAGCTAGAACATCTGTTCACCCTGGGAATATAGTCCAGAAGAAAGTGCAACTAGATAGATAAAGATGGCTAAGTGCAAACTTCCACGCCTCATTGCTAGGTTAAGCATCTAGCAATAGCAATTGAAGCCCCCTTGAGAGCCTATCTCAGACTAGATTGAAATTGGAACTTTATTTCTCTTTCCAAAGTAAGTTAGTTAACCCACAAAAATTTCTATCAGTCAAAAACTGTTTTGCAAACTTTTGAAATTGTGCAATATATTCCTACACATTTCACTAAATTTGTAGTGATCTTTCTACACGGTGGCTTAAAAGATCATAAGTACCTTTATATACATTTTAATTATACATTAACCATGTCACCATCATATTGCTGCATTTATGTTATACTTAGTCTAATTACTTTTAGACATGGAGTGTGCAACAGAGACGCAAATGGAAGAGTGACAAATGCTAATTTCTATAGCTGAGCTATTGCCACTGAAATTGGTTTAGTCACCCAGCGCTATTTCATCTATTTCAAGTAACCTCATGTCTGATGAGACTTTAAAGTATTGAAAGAACAATGAAATATGCCTACATTTCTTTTATGCTCTGGAAAAGTCCACTATACATTTTTAAATAATTGAAAAATCAGGGAAATCAGATGTTCTCAAACATTTCAAATGATAAAAATCGCCACTGTTTAATATTTTTGATTTTATATGTATAATCGAACCATTAAACAATATGTAAAAGCAGGAATAATAAAGAATGCTGTGAATAGTTAAAATGTAGTTAGAGTTCATTTACAGAAGAATCTAATGCTAAGCAGCATTACCAAGTATGTCCATGTTGAGTACATATGTTATTTCTGTTTCTGATCACTATAATCGTCACCATTAAACATTTACTTTGTAAAGTTCTAGGATAGATATTCTAGGAGTTAGAAAAATTAAAATAGCTTTTATTTGCATGGAGCATGAAGCAAATACTTAGAAATGACAATTCTGAACTACATACAATCAGAAGAGAATATTGGTACATAAAATCTCTCAGATATACTAAAAACTTCAAAAATTATCAAAGTTATTTTCCTTTCCAATGAAAGGACAGTCTCTTGGAATGCTCTGTCTCTCAGGTAACAGCCTTTTCAACTTATTTTCTCTATATTGACTAGCAGAATTATGTTTGTGACTGTCATTTTGCTTAAGCACTTCGTGCATGTTTGAGTCCTTAACCTGGGCTCCAAACACACCCAGTGCTGTACGCAATAATTTACATTTAAATGTAATCAATCATTCTTAAGAGTGTTGTACTATCTGTTTATATTTTGATTGTAGTGACAGTAAAATGGGTATATACATACGTCAAAACTTATAAAATTATATAATTTAAATTTGGAAAGTTTATAGTATGTCCATTTTACTCCAATACAGCTATTAAAAATAAAAAAGTAGTCATGCACTTTTCTGAGAAGATTTCATTTTATTCTAGAACCCTCCAACTTAAGCATCATTTAAACTGTAAAAGAAACAGGTATTATGGAGTTCTGAACAACAGTCATACTTTGCCATCTAGCTAGAATGTATTACCTCTCGGAGGTACGGTGAACCAAATCTGCCAGCAATTCAGACCTGGAAGGAATGTGAGTACAGCTTCTATCCCATTTCTAAGTGAATTTATAGTAACAGTTCTTCGAACACATTTATCTTTCCATTAAACAAGTGCAGGCAGGTCTCCTTTGAGATCTGAATGCTAGCTGGCAGGTGGCAGATCCATTCTGGAACTCCTACATCTCAGATTTTGTTCATTTATGAATTCCCATCTGAAGTATAGTTCATAGCACAAAGAGCAGAACAATCTAATAAATGGGATTTAAGTTTATGAATTCTGACTCTTTCATTGACTTGATCTTTTATATAAAACAAATAATCAAAATAAATTTAAATCCCCTTTGCCTTGTTTCCTCATTTTATAATTGGAAATAAAAAATGATGATCTGCTATATCAGTTCCTTATTGGAAAAAATCACTTTTAAAAAACAGACAGTCTCAGGTGGAAAACTATTACAGATATTGATTCTTTAATTAGAAGATGCAGATATTAAGGGTGGTGGGGAAGTGGTAAATTCTGACCTCTGAAGCTTCTTGCACAGTCAGCACAGGGCTAAATGGGACAGAGAATCACCTACCCTGAGCAAGAGTGAGGGTCACACATGGAAGACAGGCTGGTGTTCACTCATTCAGCTGGCACACTGTACCGAGCACTCTGCCCGGCACAGAGCAGGTGCTAACTGAAGTGAGGGACTGATGAAGAAATGCCCTCAGACCCAGTCGGGAGCCAATTGTCAGAGACAATTCTCCCAGTTACACTGCAGCTGCCATTATGCTTTCTCTGTTGCCGGTTCTTTGTACTACTCTGAAACACAGTTCTTTACCAGCAGCTGTGTGGACTGCACAGATTGCATGAGATAATACATTAAAGCAGTATGCACAATCCCTGGTACATGGTGTATAGGCAGGTGTTAGATGATGATGATGATGATGATGATCACCAAAAGAGCGGTAATCTCTTCAACATGGATACTATCCAAAACAAGGAATTGGTTTAGAAAGTATAATGTTTCAACCTTTTTACACCACTGTTAGCCTAAATGAAGGAACAGGCTTCATGCTGTTCAAGAAAGTAGATCAAGTTCTGGAAGGAGAAGGAGCAGAAAGGAAATTATCATGCAACAATATTTGATTCCTATAAAATGTGGTGTGTATACAACACCACAATTCAGAGCTCAAAAAAAAAATTACTGAATAATAAGCATAACCTGACATATTTAGAATTAAAGAATTAATATGTGGTAAAATATTATAGTGTCTTGCATTTGTTACTAAACAAAGGGCTACTGTTGGACAGATAATTACACACCAGCAATGTGAACTTGGATAAATTTGTGTTGTATTTTTTTCTAGTCTTCACTTTTTTCATTTGTAAGAGGAGGGGCCAGCACCAGTGGATTTTAAGATGTCCTGTGGCTTACAGTTGTATTCTAGAAAACACATTTCATTCCTATTTTATTTTGGCTTTCATAATATAACTATAAGTGTAATTTATCTATCTTTATCCCATAAATTTTTATGCTTGTGCATTTATATAAGCTTTTGTCTCAACATTTCATACAAATTAATAAATAAAGGAAATGAAAAGTCATTTTCTTCAGCTATTGTCTGTGTTGACACTTAACAAAATTCCTGTCTAGCCCATTAAAACCTGCCAATACTTGTATTATAGTCTATTTATTTTAACTTCACTCTTAAACTTCTCACCCATATTAAAACCCACCCTGGCCTTCTGATACTCTACAAAGGAAAACTAAAACCCTTTCTCTCTTATTCGAAGTCATTCACTCATATGCCAGTATTTTATCTTCTTTCATATCCACTTACAGAGTCAGAACACGGATATACCTATACTTTGCATTTTTAAACTAACCAGAGAGATTTCTATATTGCCAATTAGTTGAATAAAAGGAGATTCCAGAAACTGCGTGATGAAATATCTTTAAAGGGAATATAAATTTTGTAGCTACCTGTGTGGGATTCAGGACCCATGAGGGCTAAAAGGGATAAAAGCTTAAAGAGAAGATAAAAGAAAGGAACAGAAGAAGGGAAAATAATATAATGGGTTCAGCCTCACAGTCAAATTGATGAGTTAGGAAGAAAATTCGAGTTCAGCAATGCTCTAAAGAACAAGTGAAGGAGACAGTACTGGATGATAGTGTTGCTGAGATTCAGCAGAGAAAGGGCCAGGGCCTGGATTAATGCCATCAATAATTAATGGATCTATTTGTTCGATGTTTCTTTGAATTTTTGAATTTGAATACATGTCTATGTCTCTTTAAACATATGTCCTCTGGTTCAAGCTAAAAGCTACCAAAAAAATAGCGATAATTAATTAACCTATTTTGAACAACTAGTAAAACATAGCCTAAAATATGGCCTATGCTAATTTTGACAATAAGAGTTTTCATTGGTCCTTTATATTTGTATTATACAATTTTGGACTTTCAATCTTGCAAGAACTCTTGCTGGATGCCACTTTCCTTAACAACATTCAACAAGATAATTTTACAAACCTCATTATTTCCCTGAAAGCGTTTAGAGTTCTATAAAGTAAGAAATTCAGTCCATGGAGTGTTAATGTTGCAATTGTGAAAGCTTTACCAGATGACTATTTTGCATTCTTTCCAAGAATTATATGTATTTACCATAAATATTTTCTATATAATTTTCTTTCTTTCCTAAATATATCTTTAAAATGCACCATTTCCAAGCAGAAAATCCTATTTGCTTTTACTACCACACTTTCTAAACTTCTTTAAACATTTATATACAGATTCCAAGATGTTTAAATGTTTCTCCAACACCATGTAGATAAACTCTTCACTTTTTAAATATAAATGTTAATGGATAGCTGTGAAGCAGGTTAGAAAATGCCAACAGGTTTTCAATTAAAAGTTTCATTTAATTAATGTGATTATTATTACCTAATTAAATTTTTTCCACTAAGATCAGTCCGTTGAGATACCTCATTCTCTTTTAAAATGTTCCATGAAGCTCTTACTAACGTCCATGAACCACACTGTATTGATGGGATTGTTAGTGAACTCTCTAGCAACAACATACTAGCCTTAATAATTTTGGCCCTGTTAAATCTTGCCTGCTTTGTGCTACATTTGGAACTGCTATTGATCTAGAGAAGAGTCAATATCAAAGGGACGTATTCTTTGCACTTCCAGCTGGTCTACAATACATCTAATTATCTTGATATTTGGTGCTTAAATTAATTTTGTGCATTTAAATTTATATTTATCAATATTATTTATATTTACTATTTTCAATATGATAAATGAAATAGATTTTTATGTTATTAACTGATTGATTTTTTCTAATTTGATATCCAGGAGTATGTATACCAAATATAAATACCAGAAATATGGATTCAGGAGTTTAAATGTTCATGTAAATGCTAATTCTAAATGCCCGTGAAAATTGAGAACTTAAGACTTCCTATAAAATTTATCCAAACTAAAAATTAAATTATAGTACAGATCTATTTTTAATCATGATTTGAAGAATATAGATATTAATATAGACATTTCTTAGAAAAATAGAACAGTAGATATGCAATCATATTAATATATAACCTTTATGATTTTTATGTTCTCATTGTATGTTTAGCTTTTTATATTGTACTTATGACTCTATAAAGAAATTGGAATAATAACTTCTCAGAGAAATGTGAGAAAGTAAAATTTTCGTGGAAAGTTAATGGGACGTAGAGCTTTAGCATTGTAACTTATTGGTTGCCATAGGAAGTCATCTTTCTTAACTTCATTTCCTCATCTTTAAAACAAGCAGGAGTTGTAAAGATTAAGTAAAATGAATTTACAAAAGTGTAAACTATAAAGATTTTTAAATATGTCATTATAAAGCATAGTGACAATCCCTAGTAGGTTAGCAACTGATAATATCACTTTTGATTAGGCAGAGGTGTCAGAAAAGGGTACATTTTATTTCTCTGTTTGTTTAGGCTGTATGCAGAACATATCATATGAAAAATTGGGCTAGACTCAGAGGAAGGAGGAGTGAAATTGGTAGAAGAAATATCAATAACAAGATATACAGGTGATACCATCTTACTAGTTGAAAGTAACAATGATTTGAAATAAATTCTGTTGAAAGTGAAAGAAGAAAGGACCAAAGCAAGACTATATTTGAACATCAAGAAGACAAAAATCGTGACTACAGAGAAAATACACAACTTTAACATAGATAGTGAAGATATGGAAATTATTAAATGTTTTACTTACTTTGGAAAGGTAGCAATGGAAGAATTTGAAAAGATCACCAAGAGCAAAGATGTTATTAGAGACCAAAGCTAAGATCATTCACACCTTTGCATTTATGATGTGTGAATGTGAAAATTGGACAGTGAAGGAAGCTGATTAAAAATATATATATTCATTTAAAATATGGTGTTGGAGGAGAGCTGTACAGATACCTTGGACCACCAGAAAGACAATCAAGTGGGTCCTAGATCAATTTAAGCCTGAAACATTGCTGGAGTCAAAAATGACCAAACTGAAGCTGTCCCTCTTGGGGAATACCATGCCTTTTTCTTCAGAAAAGACAATAATGCTGAGAAAAATAGAGGCAGAGAGAAAGAGAAAGACCAAATATGGGACAAATTCATTCCATAAAAAAGGAGCCATAGGGATCTACAGGAGCTGATCAAAGCTGTACTGAAAACAGAACTTCATGGGCATCACTCATTTATAGGGTCGCCAGGAGTTGAAGCCAATTCAATAACATGTAACTCACAGAGGTCTTTGAGGAAAAAACTAAACATTGATTTTCATATTCATATTTTACAGTGTATCTTAGATTCCTAACTTGAAGACATTCTATCTCTTCACTACTTTAACCAAAATAATTATTCCCTACTTTGAAAATACATTGATTTAATTAGTTATTGTTTTATTGTCACAGGAAAATGCCTTTGCTTATATATTCATAGGATTCTTGAATATCTCTTTTCCCATAAGAACATATACTTTTCAATTGTCTTTTTTCATTTGTCTGTAGGTGCTTTACAGTTTGATTCACTCATTCAATAACTTTTATAAGTGTCATTATTGTGTTATTGACATCAAATACAATTAAGACCTTGGATAATAAAAATGAGAATCAAAGGTGATTTAGACCTTTGGGATATTCATAGCAGGTGGGAAAAACAAACAAAAAAAGAACATTCTTAATATAATGCCATATGTAGGATAATATAGAGGAATCTAATTTTGTCTGAAGTCATGCTTATCTATTGATATATTAGAAAGAGTCATTATTTGAAAAATTTTTTCTGCTAACATCCATAACTTCAAACACAAAAGGAATGAGAAAAAGCTATGAAAACAAAAGTCGGAAGAAATGATGGGGTCAAGGATAAAAGGCGAACCTTAATTCTCACTAGCTTTTTTTTAATTTAAAGATTACTCATATTCTAAGATTTTTAACATCTCCTTTCAGACAATTAGAATATGCTTGTACTTTTATGGAATTAATTTAAAGATTTTACATATCATTTTATCTTAAAGTAATCTAAATATAAGACTAAAAGAGTAGAACACGACACTCAGAAGACCAGAAGTGTGATTCTAATCAAGTCATATAACATCTTTGATGGGATTTATTGTTTTGTCTCCTTAGCATCTCTTATTGCAGCAGAACCTTCTTCCCCTGAGCCCATTTCTTGACCCAAACTCCTATTTCCCAGACTGGTAACAACCACTGCTTCAGGCGTGGCCAAGTAACACAAGCTTGGCTCATCAGTTAAACTCAGGCCTTTCGAAGGAGCCATTGGAAAAGTGGCACATTTTTTTCTCCTGTAGCTCTGTACCAGTAGATATGCGCCTTGAAGCCACCTCTGTATCTTTGTCTGAGAATGAAGCCAATAGAGACAAAAGTGGAGGTGAGAGACAAAGGAATCTGTTCATTACTTTCTTTGTGTACCTAGATTCAACCATATTTGATGACAGTTATCCTGTATTTTACAAACTAGAAGAACAATGTGATTTTATTTTACTATTAACTAATTTTAACAGAATTTTAGATAACTAGATTGAAAAGAACCTTGAATAATACAGTTTTAGGCTTCAGTTTTCTTAAGGCAAAATGAGATTATTACTCTCCCACCTCTTCACAGAGTTGAGATATACATAAAAAGAAAAATAAGATGTATGTAAAAGCAGGCCATATATAATTATGTACATGAAAGTACTAGAAAATATAATTGTTATATTAAATAAATTCACTAAATGTATAACTATCGTCATAATTATTAAGATCTTTATTTTTTTGTAGAAAAACATTGAATAGTAGGAAAATGTTACATAACTACTAAGATATTGTAATTGGTTACACTTACAAAAAGCACAAAATGAGACAGCTGTGAAATGACATAGGAGTATACCCTATGTGTGCCAAAATACATGGATCAAAGTTTATCTGAATCAACATTATCTTACCTACTGTGAATTATACAGGTCCAAGGACAATTGGAATGTGAACTGTAGCAGAAAACTTTAATGGTACACTGCTGTGAACATTATTAAGGCAGAAATCATAGAGTACTCCAGAACCAAATGCAAACTAATACTCTATGATGCCCTTTAAGTCAGTAGGTTAATAAACCGACATCAAAATTGGAAATGACCGATTAAGCTATAACAGTTAACTCTTGACATTTATATGTTTGAGTTTTATACTTGATGAAACAAATTATAAATCAGAAACCAAGACATAAAATACTTTCATTTCAACAATTTTTTTTTTGCACTGAATTCTATGCCATTCAGGAAATTAATTCAAAGTAGACAAAGAGCGTGAGGTAAGGGTGATAACACTTTACTCAGGAGAAAAAATAGTTTGATATTTTTCACTCACTGGATTTGACAACTGAACAGCTACAGCCAAAGTAAGAAGGGCGTATAATGTTTGGCAGGGACTCAGAAGAAAGCCAGAAGGAATAGCAAGCAATTCCTCAGAGAAATTAACAGCAAGAAGATATTAGAAATTTCTTGATAGGTATAGTAAGAATGATCACGAGAGAAACAAAAAGAAGTTTTAGAATTAATGAGGCAGTAAAGACAGAAAATAGCTTAAAATTATTCTTTCTTTTTTAGTTGAAACACGGAAATTTGATAAAGCTGTAAGAAAAAGAAATTCAAATTAAAAGACATTCAGAAATTGTTCAACTTTATCCTTGAGTTTAGCTCATGGCCTAGATTTAGGGGATCTCATGAAAGATTGTCTTATAAACAAAGCATGCATATACTCAAATCTTAGGAGGGCATCTGAGTATGACCAAGGCACCTCAGTGCAATGCTGTTAACAAAGAGTGTCTATAAACAAAGCATGCATATACTCAGATCTTAGGAGGGCATCTGAGTATGACCAAGGCACCTCAGTGCAAGGCTGTTAACTACTGAGTAGACGCCTGTTGTTCTAGAGTTCATGACATCAGATGATATTTTTTCTGTTCTTTTGCATTTCTGATTCTGAGTCCCTCCATTCCTGTTTTATACAATCATATATCCTACAGTGTCTTCCTTTTCCTTCCTTACCTCTTAAATATGGGCTATCTAATTCATATTTAAATGTGATTGCATTTTTAGGAAAAAATTACAAACTTAAGTGTCATTATTCTATGTTAAATGCTGAACAAAATTCAACACATTTTATACTTAGGCATTTGCACCTACTTTTGTTCCCAAGGAAACCAGTACAAAGGTATTACACATACTCATCATGCAAAGTAGAAGAATAATGTTTACTTTTATTTTATTATTCTTTGAAATTAGCTGAATCACAAGGACTATCTTTAACTAAAATTTAAAAGAGTGAAGTTTACTACAGATATGAAAAGCCACAGTAAAAAACATATTAGCTATCACTTTAGCTTATTATATCAGTTTTTAACTATACTCCATGGATAATATTGCCTTATTTTTTTTTTTAATCAGAAAGAAAGTAAATATTTTACAAAGAAGTTATTTGGTCAAAAGATTACTTTCTATAAGGCCCACAATACGGCAGTATGCTAGGCACTTAATAGATATTATTTGACTTAGTTTTCTTTAAAAATCTAATAATGTAAGTAATAGATTCCAGAGAGCTGAGGCTCAAATCACCCAGATGTGAACCCAGGTCTATCAAATTTCAAAGATTTTGAATTTGTTGCTAACCCATGACACTTTATAATATAAATTGCTACTATGTATAGCATGCCTAAACAGCATGTTAGCATCTACTTTAGAGACTAGCTCTACTCATGTTAAGACAGTGCAGTCTGCTCTATGAAACTAAGATCATTGAAAAGACAGCTTCATCCAAAGCTTTTCATTATTGAAAAGACACTTTTCATTTGATGATATGAACTTACGTTCCTGATCCAAAGGTGAGAGTGAATCAGTAAAATTTCTAGTACAAGAAATCACAACTTCCTTACCAGATACAGGTACATAATAATGTGTTGGTTCCCATAGTAGGGTGCCAGTAAAAATAGGTAATACCATTCCGGAAAACGATCTGGAAATATGTGTCAAGCACAAACTAGGACACTATTATTTCACTTGGGGAATTTACTTCACAGTAACAAAAAGACAAGTACACATAGATGTACATACAAATACGTGCATTACAATGTGGTTTATAGTTTTAAAAAATACAGCATCCTAAATGTTCCTCATAAAGGTAAGCAATTTATGTTACATTTACATAACCGAATATTGTAATACTATTAAAATTATTTTCTGGAGCTATATTCATTGATATTTACAGACGAATGTTAAAGTTTTTATACCCATATTACAAAATAATACATTTCTATTATAATGCATTATAATAGTTTAGCATTCCATTCAGTAAAATATTTTAGAGCCCACCATCTGTGCTCCAAACTTCTTCAGAGGTAATTATTCTCAAAAGCATAAATCTATAAATATACATACACACAGATATTGTGTTTACTTTAATTGCTTTAATCAAAAGTGCGATGTATCACAATTTGCTTTCAAGAAAAAACAACTATACTTTTCCAAGATAGTATTAATAAACCTACCTCACTATTTTTAACAACTGAATAAATTTTAATTATAAATATTCATAATATATACATGGTATAGGTATAAAACAGAATGTAGCTTATACTCCTCACATTAATTTAAATATATCTATATCTGTCTATTTTCATAGATACATAAAAACAAATTATAATAAATCCAAAATGTCACAATTATAATGGGATTATAGAAAAGTTCACTTTTGTTCTTTATATTTCTATATTGTATGAGAACAATACTCTCTTAGGTAGAAAAAAGTATTAAAGTTATACCATTTGGCATAAAACTTTAAAAACTTAAAAAAACAAATAAAGTACAATTTTACTCATGCTCAATATTTAAGAATCACAAGCACTGTACCTATAAACACAATTAATGGACCAAGAGCAGATTAAAATTTCTAAGGAAAAGTAGCAATTGTTTCTTCTGAATTCTATATAATATTCACTGTTTACTTGAGCCACTTCTGATTTCCCTGAAGTTAAACTACACATTTTCCATCTACTTATAAGTAAACACCAGAAATAAGATTAGGCCCCAAGATTGCCAGATGAGATAAAAAGAACTATTAAGATGCCGTATCAGTCTAAAAACAGTCTCTTTTGGACAACTACAACCAACCAGGCCATCTGCTGCATCAGGGAACAAAAATATATATATATATTTTCTAAATACAGGCATCGAAAGGAATAAGTGATTAATCAAGTAATATCTTAAAGCTTTTCTACAAGCATTGTTCTGTTAATTAACATAGTATCTGCTTCTTGCAAATGAGGCTCCAAGCTATTAAATAAAATTATAGCAGTGCTAAGAATGGGGCCCATTTGGAAAAGCACTAATGTGCATTTTTCCCCTGACTTGAGCAGAGTCAATAGCAGGCAGCTCAGTTCTAGAGGATGACACGCCCAGAAGTCTTTTGGTTATAAAGATATACTTTATTTACCTAAAACACAGTTGGACAATTACATGTCAAAACTAGATATTTTGAAACAGTGGTTTTATATATTTTTTTATATCCAACCTTATTATAAAAGAAAAAAAGAATGAGGTAAACATAGCATATCTTATTCTCCCATTGAATGCCATGGAAATTCTAAATGTTATTACTTATGTCAAACATGATTTCCAGGGAAATTGCAAATATTTCAGGAACTGCTTAGGATATCATTTTGATATCCTAAATGATATCAAATCAGTTACCATAAGATTTAGAAAAAATATTCAATAGTAATTATTAGAAATATATAATTACTATTATGGTTACTTCACTTAAAAAAAAATACTAAGTATTAAGATTGACTTTCTCAGATTGCTCTAAAAGCAAATCTCCAAGTCACTGAGCACTTATTGTAAGAAGAATAAGTGCATGAAGTTTTTCAGGCGAATGTTTCAATGATGCCAGCCTCTGTTTATAATTTCTTAAACAAAGAATCTCTTCATATTAAAAAATGTTTTAAATTGGTATTTGGCTCCTTATTCTAATCAATGCATTTTGCAAAGTAAATGAAGTTTAAAATGTTGTTTTTTTGATTGTTTAATTTAAATTTTAAAGGGTTAAATTTGCATACAGTATTTTGAAATTTAGCCTTTCTTTGTGATGCATAAAAGAAAAAAAAGATTTAATAAAAATGACTCATAACAATTTTTTGGAGAAACTAGATATCAGTAAATGTATAGGAATACCCAAATTTGACACATTTCTAATTTCCAAATAAAGAGTCGTTTTTATCTCATGCATCCAGATTAATCTCATTTAAAGGCTGTGGTAGCCATTTTTATAGAATTTCAGGAACAGGTTACAGGATTAATTTCTGCTTCATGAAGAAGGAGAGACATGGATTGATTTTCTTAAAGAAACAATTCCTGAAGGAAAAATATCTTGCCTCTGTTTTCATGTGCCTTCTCTAGGTCATACTATATCTGGCCTCTACCTCTGAGTTAGGCAGATAAACTTCAAGACTAGCTGAGACAGCTTCTGCAAAAGAGGAAGTAAATGTACTCTCTAAACAGGAACATAATCCAAAATAAATAAATCACTCTGCTATTCTTCCTATAAAAAATTCCAACTATTAAAGACCCAATATGATGTGCCCAATTACAGTCAGCATTTGTATTTACATAAAAGGCAATAATACATACATAATACCATTTAGATTCAGAAAGAAATCAGAGAGAGACACAGCAAAATAGTACACATGCATTCTGCAATCAGCTGCCCTGCGCTAGGCTCTGTGCTAATACTAGAGACATAAATATAAACTAGATAGATATATGTTGCCTGTCTTTATGGACTTTATTACCCAGTGAAATGTAGGCAACTGAAAATGCAGTAGAAATAAAGTATGCTATGAGCTAAAATTGAAATAGGGGACAAGGTGCCATAGCAAGCATATACCAAGCACCTTAATTTAATTTGGATTACTCAGACAGGCTTTCAAGAAAAATAAAGTAATGGTGACACTAAAGAAGTATAAGAGGTGAAAAAGGAGAAAGATGTGTGGTAGCTCAGGAATGAGAGAGAGAGAAATGATTTTGAGGAGCTGAAGAAAGTTCCCCATAACTGAAGCACCAGTGAGGTTGTGGTTTTGCAGTGATAATGACTCAAGAGGAGCTGGCAAAAATCAGAAAATTGGGGATTTTGTCAACCATGCCCACAAATGTAGATTTTATCTGTGGGATAAGGAGATGCCATTAAAGTGTTTACAGGGGAGAGATATGCTCAGATCCACTTTCAGGAAGGACAACTCCCTGTGAATGCGAAGAATGACTTTTGTGCTTTGGTACAAAACTAGAGACAAGGGAATCTTCAGAAGTCTTGTTAAAATAATTCCAGTGAGTGATGATGATGACAGTAGTTTATTTGAGCATGTTAAGGACAGAGATAAAAATAGGTGAATTCCAGAAATATTTAGAAGTAGGCTTGATCATTGATTGATTATTGGAGATATGAAGAGATGGGTAGATGGGTAGATGGTCTTGATAGTGAAATAAAATAATGTAGACAAATGCTATCAAAAATATGCCCTCCCAATCACTCTGTATTCTCTTATCTTGCCTACTTTTTTCAGAGCACTTATCACTATTTGACTACACGCAAACACACAAAGTATGATAATCTCCCCTTCTTTAGAACATTAACCCTATGGGTACAGAGACTTTATCTGTTGCTGTATCTCCATCAGGAGACAATCTGCTTCAGGTTGGAAGATGATAAATTTGAGTGTCTGGTATACGGGTTCAATATATGAGTTCATGTCTCAGCAGACAGGTGTGGGTTGGGATGCACATTTGAAAATCATCAGTTTATGGAGCAGGATTGAAGCACAGGAGCAAATGACACCTAAGAGTAAGGGTAGAATGAGAGAGACACAGAAGGACTGATAAAGATGAGTGTGAGAGGGATAAAGTAAATAGAGAGAAGCAGAAGATAGTGGTGTCAGGGAAGCCAAGGCACAGAAATTAAACTTTTTGTAATTTTCCGAATTTCGGTTGACCTTTCTTAAAGGAAATGTCTATCTCTGCTCTGTCAAATCAGACAAAAGTTCATGTTATTTTGCTCTTAGATTTAGTTAAACGATGTAAACGATGATTCTACTAAAATACTAGCAGCAATCAGAGCCCAGTGAAAAATAAAAATATGTGTTCTGTGTTCAAATATTAAGAATTACAAAATGGGGTTCAAACAAGCATGGGGCCCTATGTTACTACACAAGTCACACACCCATGAAACGAGTCCTGGAAACAACCTTTATCTTTTAGTTTCAATCAGGTTTAAATGAATCGAACAAGAATATGTTATTTTCCATAAAAACTTAAAACTATTTCATCTGGTCAAATTTCTTAAACCTCAAGGGAACAAGGAAAATAATCCTCCCTCCACCATTTACTTTAGAATTAAAGGAAGCAGGAAATATGGCACCATCAAAAGGAGATTGATTTAAGTAGAAAATAGAGATGATTTTGACTGGTTGAATAAATTGAACATGATTATAAGATAGTAACTTATTTTTAACTTTTTTATATTAAGAAAAAAAAGAAATGTTTATCTCTGTATAAACATTCATAATATATCCAAAGAGCTAGTAATTTAAGCTGTTTAACCAGATAACTGACAGTAAGTGACCAAATAACAGACAGCAACTAAATAATTCTATTTTCATATTTCATTTCTAGAAATCTCCAAATCAGAGTTGTTTTTAGGATTGAGTGAATTAGGACAATTACACTAACCCAGAGCTTTGGTGGTAGAGGGATCGTTCAGTCGTTAAAAACAAATCCTGTGACTCCAATGTTCTTACCACACTGTCACCGAATCAAAGCAGTAGGGACAGCCCCTTTGATTTTCTGCCAAGGCTCTCGATCTGTACATTGCCCTTTTGTCATTACTTGTTCCTCTGGAGGATGGCCTTGATGTTGTTTGAAACATTATTTCATTTGTGCATGAGCCTCTCCATGGAACGCCCAGCATGATTTGTCCTGGCACTGCAGCCTCTTGTAGACAGCCCTGTGATCTGTGTCTGCTGCTGAGGCCAGCAGGCTGACTCTAGGAGATGCACAGTTAAAAGCAAGCTCATTATGTCTGATGATCCAGTTATAAGGAAGTTTCTCAGCCAAACGATTACACAAATAAGGAGAGCAGAATCTATTGAAGACATTTCACTTTGATGATGACTTTAGTTTGCTTTGAGATTAACTAAAACTGACCCATATGGCATATCTACTTTTTAGGTGAATATTAACTGGGCAAGAAAGCTGTAATTAGCATCCCAAATTTGGGCAAACTTCAAACCTTGTCAAGTCATGTATGTGATGACATCATTTAGGCTAAGTCATATATCAAACTAGAAGAGGGAAATGCTGGTCTTGTCACCCTGAGTACCCAGATGCAGAGGCAAATATGAACCAAAATCATCCCTTCTCATTCCAAAGAAGATTAGGAAGCACCTAATTACCAAAAGAAATGGGAACACCATGGTAAGACGTGATTAGATAAAACCTTTGTATCTGGTTTTGTTAAAAATAGAGACCTGAAATATCCTGGCCAGAAAAGTTTTTACTATAAGTTTGAGGAAAGGCAAAAGCTCTTAAGGTCATATTCTAGTGAATGATTTTATAAGATGTGGTTGTGCTACAAGTATGGAGTTTTGCTGATATTATAGTTAAGAAAGGAATATTTCAGAATAATTGGGAAATATAAGCATAGCCAACAGGGATAGAGCATGTATACTATCAAGAACCGTCTGCAAAATGAAAGGATCACAATTACAAAAGTTTGCTTCCTCATCCATTTTCTAATAGGTCAGTTATATTTGTCTTCAGGGAACCTGTTTTAACCTAGATTGCTGCTTTTAAAAAAAAAGAAGAGAGAAAGAGAGAGAGTGGCAGATGAAATCATCAGAATTACACAGATATAAATGTTACTGCTTTTCTTTCCTCCCCTTTATAAATCATCTGCACTAACATAACTAAATAGTCCACCCCACAATTGCTCTTTCTGTTTGTAGCCATGGAATACAATGTTGCTGATCCTAGGGGTGACCTCTGCATACAGGTGTACTTGAAAAGACTATACGACCAGCACTCTTCCCCTGGCTGAGTGCTATGATCTCTCTAAATGGAGTTAAAAGAGGACACTCAAAATTTGAGTTCTTGGGGGCATTTAACTGTCTTTGAACAGTGTTGTTAAGGTTTACTACTAAAGTACAACTGAAACTTCACATCATCCATCAACAGCTGACACTTGATTCACATTATTGTTTATCATGTATTAAGTATCTCATATGAGACAAATACTATACAGACGATACAAAAGATAACTGTCAAAGTGATAAAAAAAAATTTTGTTACTATTAACTTTCTCAAAAATTGAACTTGCTAAGCAAAAAAAGCACAAAATAAAATGATATATAGCACAAGAGGCTTAGTTTGTGTTAACCTTGTTACATATGTTTTTAATTTTAACAGCTCACTCATTTAATTAAATACTGTTAAAGTCATATTGAAGTAGCCTATGAAAACATTCACAAATTTTCATCACTCAAGGATGTTAAACAATTTAAAATATATTTTGTTTAAAAAATAAAGTACTGCAGCTATCTAGCTAGTGGTCATTAAAAGACAGACTTTATTCTAATAAAATAAATTAGCTTTAGAATTACAATTTTTTAAAAATTACAAATGACTCCAGTAAAATTCTTTAAATCCTCAAAAACTAATGATATTAAATGTTGCTGTTTAATATACAGCAAATGACCTTAATGGTATTTTGATAACTTGAACTCAAACAACCAGGATCAAATGTGTTCTGCACTTAATAGCCACGTTTCCTCTGGTAAAACGCAACCTCTCCAAACTTCCCTTTTCACAGCTATAAAATAGGGGCAATAATACCTGCCCTCCTTACTGCCCAGGGCTTATTGAGGCAAAAATGGCACAATGTGTGTAAAAAATGGTTGTATCTCTACATAGTCCTTTGCTGCTTTTGTTATAGAAATCAAGAGATGTCAAGCTTTGGAGTGGTTTTAATCATAAAAAATGTTTTTCAGTCTTACAGTGGTATATAGGGCATAAAGAACTTTTAGGACTTTCCATGGAAGCCATGACAGTAATGAAACTTGCACATAAGGGGAACACCTTTAGGATGCAACCTCAACACCCTTAGGATGTAACCACGAAAACGTCGGCCCCCACCTGCAGGGTCAATAAGCATCAGGATCCTACCTTGCAAGGTCTATATAAGCTGAACACCTTAGATAGATGTTCAAGATTAAACTGAGAACATCATGGACAGGTGCACTAGAGCCAAAGACTCTGACCTTCTGACCAGTGGTAGCCACTGGCTTGGGACCAACGTGCCGGTCTCCAAACCACCAGTCAACAGAGCTGGCTTTGGAGACGCTAAGGACTTTCATCCCATCGCTCTGTCATGTAAGACTCTGTACCTTGCCCACTCTGTGTGTTGTGTGTTAACCTGGTTTAACTGATCAGGTTTATCTGAGAAGGTTCCCCTCAATAAATCTGGCATTGTGGAAAGACACAAATGCATTCATAAGTATTACTTCAGTAGCCACTTTTCTTGCTTGTAACAAATGGTAACTCTTTAATAGCATGTTTATATTATTTAAACCTTCTTTAAGTAATATGACAGGTAGGAAAAAATAAGTTAAAAAAATAAAATGTCCATTTATGACAAAGCTTCAATAGACTTGATCATTATACTTGCAGGGAATATGCATAAGAATTTTTTTAATATATAACTTGAGATGCAAAAATGAAACCATCTGAAACTGCGGTGTTGTCAAACATCATTTAGTGTGGCGGCACTGTAAGTGGATTTTTAAAAAGAAAATTGATTAATTCTCTTTTAATACAAAATAATTTACAGTTCAAAATATTTCAGCCACAAGACTTCAGTGGGATAGTTTCGCTCTTAAAATTAAACAAGTGAAGTTAAGCAAAAGCTTTTAGTTGTTCCTAACTTATTTTGTTTGAAGAAAAAAAAAAAAAAAAAAGCTTTCCTATGTAAGGCGATTATTTCCAAAGAATGAATAAAGAAAAAATTGCTTGAAAAAAGAATGATTCCCCTACTTTATCAGGTAATAAAATCTATTACCCTGAAATCATTTCACTTAATTCTCACTTGCTCACATATCCCATACTCCATTTTGCTGAGTGAAATTTAATAAATCTCTCAGTCTAGGATTAAATTTTACTGTTTTATGAACTGTTAAATTGCATTGTATGCTTATTAAAGCTGGTGTTCTCTCACTCCTAGATACATTCCCATCTCCACCCTAGGGCACAATTAAACAAACAGCAGAGATTTTGTTTTCACCATTGGAGTGTTTTCCAACAGGGAGCAATGCATGAACATCAGCAAGTCATTTAACTATAAACAATGTGCACTTAATAATCTACATATGCCTTGAACTACATAAACTATAATTTAAAGAGGATAATACATCAAATGAATAATAATCCCCACATCACAAGCTCTGACTTAGTTAAAACAACATAGTTATTGAAATATAATGTACCGTATATTACTTATACAGTACACTTTTTGCAAGCAACTGAAGTTTAATTATTTTTTACACTTACACAATGTGTTTACCTCTTAATGCCAGGAACGAAACTAGCATGTATAATTCAGATGTCAATAATAAACAAAAGTCTACTAACTATATAGAGTTGCATGAGTAAAGGAAACAAAACTTTTAAAGAAGATGCATTTAGAAAAGAAAATGCATGAAAATGTTCTTTTTTATCCACGGATCACTGGAATTGCCTTTCCAAACTCCTAGGAAGAATCTCAATTCTATTAATGCAGAAACTCTAAAATTCATGCCTAGACATACAAAAGAGAGTCTTTGGGAACTCAGATTGTGAGACAGGAGGAAAAATAAGCTTCATTGTTTGAATCTTAAACTACATGACCTTAGGCAATTTACTCAGCCCCACAGAACTCCAGTGTACTAACATATGAAATAGGAATGACAATTGTATTTACCTGAACTGGACTTTAGGAAAATAAGTTAAATTCAGTACCAGTTTGAAAATTTAAGTGAAATAATGCATTAACGTGCTTCACTGGATTACATACTCAAGAAAACTAAGCTATCATTATAATCACTATGTGTAATGGAAGAGTTATCTGATTTTTATTTACTGTTTACACTTTAGTAATTTAAGATATTTGTGATTTTCCCTACTTACTATATTGTATATTCCAGAACTAAACTTTTTTGAATTTTTGTATTTCCCCCAGAACACATGTTATATATTATATAAATATTTATTGATTTACTCAGAAAATGGTATCCTAAACCTCAGTTCCCCTGTTTAAAAATATATTTCTTCTTACAGTGTAACAAAGGGTTTTAACAGACATTGAATCAAAGGCTGCAAAAGCATGATAATTCAGCAACATGACATCAATAACTGGGCAAATGTTTTCTTTCCTCTTTTCCTGATAAACCTATATGTCCCATCAGCTATTTAAACCAATATTCTCTGGAACTTTTACATCAGCCAATAGTTCTTAGCAAGTCATTATTTGCAAGATTTCAGGAAGTCACTCTTCAAAGTTAAAGATATCTTTGTCTTTAAGAACATCCATTTCATTTAAGAACTATGAGGACTAAATCCTTAGTAAGTGCAATAGCAAAAATTAATGTCAATTTGTTGACCAAACTTCATGAAAATCGGGCAAATTCATGAATAGCGACTGATGGACAAGTTAACTGTATTTTAAACTAATACACATATTAAGCTTTACTTGTCTTGCCTAATAAGTTCTATCACTCTGGTATGTTCAACTAACTCATGACTGAAAAACGAGACAACTTTTTTAATTCAAATGTTGGCCATCTAATGAAATTGTTTTCAAAGAGGGACTAAACATTTATTTTTATACCATGACCTCACAAACCTGCTCTTCATTAAGAGTCTATAACAACCTTCCAAATGATGTCGGAACAGCCTCTGAATTTCATGATGGCATGAAGCTTTTAGGAGAGAATGTCTCTTCTAAACAGAGTTGGAATAAAATCCTTAAACTTTATAAATGTAAGCATTTATTAATATACATTATTATAGGAAGAGGAAATTTGTTTTCTTAAGAAAAATTATCATCCCTGTTTCTTTTAGGACAGTGACAGAAAGGCCACGCGGCAAACTCGATTGTCCCATAGTGCTTATTGCTCTTTTTGTTCTTGACTGTGTTTGGTCATGACTCTAATTTGTTTTCTAAATATCCCAGTGCCTCCCTCCATTTAATTAATTTTCTAACTATTCCCTTGAGGAAACTTACCCCTTCCACTAGTCTTGTCTGAACCGTGCAGCAGCATCACTAACAAGGAATGGCATCACGTTGGCCTCAGATGTTATTAAGGAACACAAAACCTGGAGGGAGGGAGCTTTATATCTCTCATAAAACTCCTCTAGAATAAAACCTTCCAAATGAAGTGCCTATATGCCCTCTCTAAATAGAAACCATTCCTGATAAACTTTTTCCCCCAAGAGTTAAAGACTTCATGTTCAACAACTAATTGAAAAAAATACAATTTCCATTATAATAATGTTTCATAAATTGCTTTCCTAAGATGAAATGCACTTTATAAATCAGTTTTGCCAATAGGCTTGGTATACCTTTAGACATATCTAGAAGAGAAAAAAAATATTTCACAATATTTAGCTATTATTTTGCCATATTTTATTAATGTTATTATCATGCTGGCATCTGATACTGCCCTGCTCCAAATGACTGAAAATCTGTCACACACACCCGTTAGATAACACTTTCAAATTAGGTTTTTAATAGTGTGTAGTATGATTTCTGATCTATCTAACAAGCTAGGACAGATAACATCTAGTTTATCTGGAAAATAAAACTAGTTTCCTCTCATGTCTCCATGGGTAAAAAGGTTGAAAACTCTCTAGCATATAGGCTAGAAGAAATTTTAGATTCATATAATGTTAGGAGTGCTTTTAGAGATGATTTACACTAACCCTGTCATGAGGGACAATGAGTTTAAATGGCAGGTTTTCCTGTCTTATCCCTGGCTTCTGGTACTGATTTGTTCTCTCTACATTTAAGCCTGAGTGAATTATAAAACTCTTTAGTAGTACCTCATTGCTGACAGAATCAAGTCCATAGTCCTCCATGTGGCTTATAAGGTCCTTCATAGTCTAGCCTCCTTTCATCTGGTCCTTTCTACATCCCGCTATCCCTATCTCCTTGATTTTCATGATCCAGTCATATTGAATGTTTCACTTCCTCACAGGACCCACATCATCTTACTTCTTTGCACATGCTGTTCCTACTACGTAGATCATTTGTCCTTATTTCCCACAGTCCAATTCCTAATTAGCATAACCTAACTACTCAAGATGTAGACTAGGAACCTCTGCTATGTGTTCACCTGGAACCCTGTCCATCCTTTTCACAGCACTTATCACATTGTACGGAGATGAACTATACATTTACCTGTTTCCTTCAAGAGACTTTGAGGGTTGTGAGGAGGATTATGGATCCTTTGTTTACCTTTACATCACAGGTTGGGTATCACAGGTCTGATGCATGGTAAGTGCCACTAAATGTTCAATAGCTTATTAAAAGGCCCCAGGTCAGAGTGCTAAGTGAGCCAGAGAATCAGAAGTAGAACCTAGACCCTGTATCATAATCCACTGTACTGTCTTCTATACCACAGTATCTTTGTTTTCTCAAGCAAATTCGAGATTGGATAACTGATTACATATAAAACTTAATTTACGCAGCTATTCATTTTTCAAAAGGAAATTACTTTGATACAAATTAACGTAAGCTTTTGAGGTGGGATTATTGTTAAATTTTTGTATAAACTAATTAGATTATATGAATATCTTTACCTAAATCTCAAATTATAAAAAGATTCTAAAAATACACATTGGAGGAAGATAAATTAGTCACTTCACCAACATAAACTTTCTATTATCAAGATCGTATACTTATAGAAGAAGGAGTAATCTATATAGAGAAGAGAAAATGTAACATTTTTCTCTATCAACTGCTAATTTGATATCTTCTATTTTTATTTAGCAAAAGTAACATCATTATACTTCATTCCATAACTCAACTCAAATAATTTCTAATAATATTTGATGACTTTAATTTATAAAAGCAAACATAATAATTAAGACTTTGGTCTATAGCCATGCCATCCTGAGCAAGCCCAATCCTGTCTTATCTCGGAAGCTAAGCAGTGTTGGTCCTGGTTAGTACTTGGATGGGAGACCACCTAGGAAGACCAGGTGCTGTAGGCATAAAAAATAAAAAATAAGTGATTGTAAGCTGACAAGGTACTTGCAATCTTTGAGGTCAACCAAGGATTGCCTCGCTTAACAAAAAGAAAAGAAAAGAAAAGACTTTAAAAGGTACTATGAAGAACATTCCTAAAAATTAATAGTTATAATTAACAAAATTTTAGTAATTTGAATTTTTTATTTTATTTATATATATTTATGTACTCAGGTTATAATATTATAGAATCCTATATAGCACAATTTGAATAAAATTCTCAAAAACATAGCTATATAATTACGTTAGCAATATATGCTGAATTATAATATAGAATGTTTCAAAAAATATGACTAAAATAGAATTGTAAGAGTAAAAAAGTAAAAATATTACATACAGTACCATAAGACTTTTTCAACTGATTTTATTTGTACTATTACTACAATGTATTCTATATTTTCAATATTCTATATAACTTTATATAGTAGAAAACGTCAGCAACATCCCATTAATATATCAGAAAACTATTAACTATCATGAGGTAGAAATACAAGCCACAAATTTTCAAAAGTCTAATCCTTCTATTTAGTTCTCTTTGTCATATTAATACAAAAAACCTAATCGATCATTAATTTTTAATAGTTAGAGTCTTTTAAAAGTGAATACATAGAAAGAAGCTGAGTGTTCTAAAATATATCTAAAAACAAATACTTATCTTACATGTCTTTCATGGATTGTGCTCATGATTGTATAGCAAGTTCGTTTTCTCTAAAAAGAATTTTAACCTTCAGTAACTCCATGTAAAGAACATACCAGATTCTTCTGTGAATTTAAATTCTAGATCTTAGGGGAAAAAAATAGTTTTCTTCCCTTAAAATGCTCTTGCATCTTTTGAAATATTATAATGCTCATAGAAAAATCATAACAAAGAGTTTTGGATGCAGAATAACAACAATAGCCTTATTATTTTCTATGCTGATTTAAAATGCAATTTTACAATGAAAAGTTTACTTTCTAATATCTGTGTCAGTCTATATATCATATCTAACAATTTCCCCCTTTGGAGACTAATAGAACTACTTCCAAAGTGTGTGTGTGATTATATATAAAAACAGCTTTATACAAATATTTGGATTTATAGAATACTTGTACATATACAATATTATCCTTCATATTTATTAGCATTTCATATGTTAGTGTTGATGTTGGTATTCTGAGATTAATATGTGTGTATGTTGGATAAGGCAAATGCCTTACTTTTCTAACATTCTAATAGTCTATCATTTCTGATATCATTGAGGAACTGGATTCTCACTATTAGAGAAAGGAGATAATAGATATAAAATAGAAGAGAATAAACTAAAATCCTATAGTACTAAATTTGACTAACAAAATAAACTCATGATGTGTTTTATCTTATAATTAAAAATAAAATAAATATTTCCCATCTATTTCTATTATTAAGACCTAGAAACAATGACCAACTCAATAGCAATGAGTACCCTCAGTGTCCATTCTATAGTCTTGATATACCATTTCTCACTAAAAGAAACCAGGCTCCTGGATAAACTGCTGATTCTAGGCCTGGGGCAAAATAATATACAAAATAGGCCTGAAAAATCTTGTTAATGCTTAATTAAGGATGCTATCATTGAGAAACAGGTCTGAGTAAAAATTATTTAGAAGCTCTCTTGAAAAGATTCACAATAGAATAACTTGAAAATTGAGAATAATAACTGAAATGGATTTAAACATAAAAACATATTTAATTATAGTGATAATACAAAAAATTATCAGTGTCAACAAATGATAATGAGCCAACTATTAATTTAGAAACTGGTAGGTAATGGGAAATAATTAAGCTTTTCTTTTTTTTTTTTTTTGGTACATAAAATTATATGACTGGGAAAACAAATAGCAAGTAGGAAAGATATTTCTTTTAGAAGTATTCCAGTTAACAAATGAAGAAATGAGAGAAATAGAATCTCTTCATTTGCCTCCTTTGAATTAATGAATCTTGGCATTGAACATTATTGGTTGCTAAAACCACAAGAGACAGGCAAACATTAAGTGTCTTCTGATGGAAGAACACAATACCATCTATAAAGTAGTTTTACCCCCCAAAAAACAACCAATCAACAAACAAATAATCCAACCTTATTGTGATTAAGTCTTTAGAACCAACAACCAATTTACAGAGAATAGAGAGGACAGATCAATATGTTAAAGATTATCATCGGGAAGCCATCAGCAAAATCTAGACAGTAGAATAATGTCAGCCTATTGTAATGAATGGTTCTCATTTGAATCCCAGTTCTGAATTTTCAACTGTAAAAAAAAAGTGATATATATGAGTCTATTGGAAATTGGAACATTTTGACAATGTTAAAGAATTATTAGTTAATTTTATGTACTATACTGTTATTTTGGTTATATGTGTTATTGAAAGAGTCCTTCTTTAGTAATACATAATTTAATATATCCAAACAAAATGATGTAATATATAGGATTTACTATGACATAACATAGAAGGTGAAGTAGGAGTGGATAAAGATAAAATAAAATGGCATAGCAAGCTGATAATTTTTGAGGCTAGTTAAAGTACATAAAGGTTTGCTATTATTATTCTGTCTCCTTTTGTACATAATTTAAATTTACTATAATAAAAAGGAAAAGGGAAAAGAAAGGAACAAAAAGTTTAGAAAATAGAAGTAACCTTAGGGATTTATAGTGAGTACATGGTAGAAGAGAATCTCCATGTTTTGCTTCCAAATCCAGTATTCTTTGAACTGTACCACAATATTTCACAATGCTAAGTGAACTTGAAAAATTTGAAATTAAATGAAAGTATCCTTTTGGAAAAATAGTCTTGAATCACTTGCCCTATTTAGCCTAGAAAAGGCATGAAAAGTGAATGAAAAAGCAGTTAAAGGAATAGCCAGTGGGCCTGTGTGAAAGAGAGCATGGAAGTCTACCATTCTTCTACCAATCATATGCCCTACAACAATAGTTATGAGATTTCTTTCCCTCTGACCATTCAGCTGCTAACTACCCAAAAATAAGATGCTTGGAACTACTGAAAAACAATGGCATCCTTTGTCCTCAATGCTTTTTCCTGCCATAGCATTGAGACATTGATGAATCTTGTTACTGTAGTTGCTGCTAAAGATATGTGCAATAGCCATGCGCTTTGTGTGCTATTAATCAGTACCAATGGAAGAAATATTGGTTATGCCAATGAGAGGAGAAAGGATTCTGCTACCAGGTCTGATACTTTTATTTTCTATCCTGTTTCCAATAAATATGATTTAGCGGTTTTCAAACACATTTATCTGAGCTTCTGTGAGTTAGGTAAAAAAAAGAAAGCATGACGTACACATCAGAAAATCTGGTTCTTATGAGAAGGGTAGCAGTATTTATTGTGATTACAGAGTACAAGCTTTGAATTCTAAGAAATTTATGTTCAAATCTCAACCCTGCCACTTACCTACTGTGTGACCTTAACCAACTTAATCTCTCTAAGCCTAAGTATATATAACTGCAAAATGGTAAAAAAAAAATTCAACAACCAGGAAAGTATGGGTTAAATGAGGTAATTTTAAGTAAAACATTTATCATAGAGGCTGGCACATACAAGTGTCTAATAAGCAATACTGTCTGTGTTACCATTGCCATCGATATAGAAAGAAAACCAAGAAATGAATATATCCTGAACAATTGCCTTCATTAAGGAGTCCTGCTTATTCATATCAAAGGGAAGACCACTTTTCTTCCTACTGATCATATAATATGCTTAAATATACAAAATAACTTTATTTTTAAACCCTCATTGATAGACTACTATGAAGGAATAGTATCATTAGCCTCAGTTAAGGGAAGCCACGTTAGGCTGCATCATCGGAACAGATTTAAGTGAGGCTCTGTATCCAACTTCTCAGAGACTCTGCTTTGAAATTTGTTTAGCAGAAACAACACTTCTTTTGTAGTGTATAAAGTAAGTAAATAAATTTATCTTTCTTATTCCAGGCATTTAATAAACATTGGTTCCTTTTCAAGCAACCAATGCAATATTTTAGACTAAAATTTGGGAGTTTTTCTAAGTCAAAGTCCTCCTCCTAGACCTAAAAAAATCCTTTAAAAATTTCAATACATGTATTTGCTTTATGATGTACATAATATTGAAATGAATTAGAATATAATTCATAACTAAATAAACATACATATATTTTGAGTCATAGCCAAATCAAAATGCTGGAGATGATTCAACTGGAGAATGGTCTCATGTTTTTATTCAACTAATAACTTCGAATCAACATTTTTTTTAGCACTTACTGGTTTCAGGTACTTTGATATATTCTAAGGATACATGTATCAGTAATCCTGCTCTAACAGAACTCATAGCTGGTGAAAAGGGAGAAATTTATGTAACTATTTATGATGTAAATAATTACCAAAACTATTTAGGTTGAAACATATGAAATTATAGATACCAACCATTTTCAACTTAAAACAATGGCAATTTCTTATAGTTCAATTAACATATTTATAGTCCTTTGTAAAAGAATTTCCTAACATTAATTCATCCTTTAAATGAACAATGATGGTTAATTCCCAGAATACAAATTTTGTAATTACTAAATAATTTTTATTTAATTATCTTCTTTGTGCTAAATGGATCAGAGGAATGGCAGAACTAAATTATGACTGTATCCTATGACATTACCTAAGAGATAATACATCTTAGTCCATTTATTTCTAACAACTTCTAGAATAAGAAATAGCTAACTCCAAAGTATTCATTTATTTTGCCTGAATGCATGTTTTTCAGTTATTTACTTTCATTTTCATATAGTCCTGTAACTTACATTAACCTAACCAGGATTCGTTCTGGTTTTATATGGTAAGTACTGTGGGAACATCATTTTGTTTATTTTTGCCTAAAATATTAACATTTTCAGGAGAAACTCTAGCAATTGCAATGCCAGCCAGGTCCCTTTGGCTGGTATCTCTTTCTGACTTGGCAGTATTTGAAATCCTCCTGGCTGCTGGCCTCTATAGCACGTGGCTTGCCAGCCACAGAACAAAGTAAGATATAATTGTTGTCTAATAATATCCAAAGATAAATCCTCTATTGCGGTTTCTCTGTTTCATTCACTGTGGCCTTAAAAAACCACAGAGATGGTCTTTCTCCCTATTTTCATCTGAATTTAATTAGTATCCAGATACAATTTAAACAACTCAAATAGTAGTGAATGATGTATCTACCAACATTAGTGTCTATATTGTTATTACAAAATAGCATTATTAATCCTTAGATTATTTTTTGAAATTCTATTGACTCAATAAATTAAGCTATCTCATATATATATGTATGTC
>NW_006494614.1:365861-387178 GCF_000325575.1 Pteropus alecto
CATATATATATAAAGATATCTCATATATATATATATATGAATTCACAGGAAATTAGATAGTAATCACTTATGAGGAAGTAACACTCTATTTTCAAGAAAGAATGAGGACCATCCATTGGATAAAGCCTATTACATTCACCACGGAGGAAGAGCAAATTTTATGCAGACTTGCAAAGGCCACATAGAAAGTACATTGTCTTTTAAGAACATGTATCCAAGACAGTATGGAAGAACTGCCAAGACTTATCACACCTACTGACAACTACCCATGCCTGTTGGTTCATGTAGATGAGTGATGCCAACACGATACATATACAAACCATTTCTAGAAATCATGATGTCCTAGGCAGGAAACTAAAGGGCTCCTGGGACCCAGATGTTGTTTTAAACTCTTCCTCCAATTCAGTGCGTGGCTTAGGAATAGAAAAAAATGCTGAGCCACTCATTGATTATATAGATAGTAGCAAAATCATGATTTATGATACCAAAATTAGTTGGCATTGGCTAAGTGTGAAATGTATTTTTATAGGAAAAAATGTTATTCTTCTGGTGAACTGTTGATCTAATTCAGAGAAGCTTAAAGTAGAACTTACAGAGAAAGAAAAAATAATATCAAAATATCAACGAGGATTATAAAAATTATATTAAATATGACACAGAAAGAAAGCATTAATGAGTTTCCTAAAGTGTTCACCAAATAAAATAACTGGATTATAGAAAATATCTGTGTCCTCAAATAACTATATATCAAGAGCCAGAGTATTATAATAAGAAGGATATGCATGTATGTACCCATTCACTGTGTGCATGTATATTTGCCAAGAGAAATTGAGGGACTCAATATTAGAATGCAGCAGTGCAAGTGTAGACTTTAATTGGAGAAACAAATCTTTTAAAAGGAAGGCTAGAATAATGAAATCTATCATATCTGCCGAGATAGAAATTTGAAGGTAGCATGACATTGACAATAAAAGGAGACTGGGTTGTAAATGGCACTATTTGTGAGGATTCTTAGAAAAGAAGCCACAGGCCCAAAATGGGTTACTTGTACTAAGCCACAACTTAGTACCTAACCTAATTGTAGTTTCAACCTCTCCCAGGAATGTCATTTTCTTAATTGATCGGAATGGAATTTCCAGGTCAGCACTAGGGAGGTAATCCCTGAAGACCCTGACTGTTCTCAAAGAAAGGTCAACTAAGCCTGAAATTACCATTCTTTGCTACAAATTTCCATTTCCCACCCGCTTCTGTCTGTAAAAACCTTTCCTTTTCTGCACCCCTGTAGAGCTCCTTCCTATTTGCTAAATGGGATGCTGCCTGATTCATAAATAAAGTCAATTTGATCTTTAAATTTTCTGTTTTGTTTTTCAACAGAATAATAGAAACTATTTGGTTAGATGATTAAAATGTGGATTATTCCATATTCATATCCAAAAAATACTAGGGTGATTAGTTATACAAATGATAAGAAGGGAAGAAAACTCTCCTTGGAGTGTTATTCAACTAAAGTAGTTAATTTCTTCTCTTGCCTGACTGGCAGTTTAATGCTTCTGATGCCAGAGGAAACAGTACAATCACTTTTGATCAATAAGAAACTGGTGGCAAAGTTGGAATGGTGGAACCGCATGACTATGATTTGTCATTCTAACATTCAGAATAATCTTGGGGAAGGGTGGTTAGGAGATGAGGATTATGAATTACAATTATAATTTAGTCCATGTTTTAAGAAATCAGATTTCAAAACTTTCAGAAAACAAAAACAGCTAAGATTCTTATATGGTACAATAGCTCAATAGGAAAGTATTGAAAAGAAGTCCTCTGAAAATCATAATTAAAATGTTACAATCATATATGATCCTGAGATGGAAACTGGAAAACTAAAAATACACCTGCATGGGGAACAACCTGAAGAGCTGAAGTTTAAAACACATATGTTCATAAAAGACAGAAAAAAGAGGATAAGGCTATGTCTCTGTTTGTTTGTTTGTTTGTTTTACTTTTTAGTATAAGTGGCATTAAACTTTGAGACAAATTAGAAGAAAAGCTAAATTTTACAATATAATCTCACACTTTCCATCTATTCACAAGTAAAGTATCCCTCTGTCCACCTTGGTAAGAACACCTATCAGCATTTTTAACGTGGGTAACTTTGTCAGGTGCTTTGTAAGCACTGACTTTACTGATAAGCAGCGATAGAATAGTAGGCCCATCATGTTCAGCTGTTTGCTATGTGGGTACTCTCAAAAGTAGAGAGGGCATTCTCTGTGATATGTGGGTACTCACTTTGATATACTCTCTAAGTTGTAAAAATCTAAAATTTAGATCTTCAAAACCTAGAGATATAACACTTTTTTGCTACCAGTAGATATTCTTTCATTGAATAACATGTTGATATTAAATCCTCAGCTTTCAACAAAAAACTAAACAACTATAAAAATGTTATATGCAGTTTTTTAGGATCACTTTAATGTTCCTTATATAAGCATTTACGTTTAATAAATTTCCCTTAGAGCATAAAAATACTTATCTTTTCAAATAAATTAAATAAATATTTCCCTTTAGTTATTATAGAAATAGCATAAATCATTGTGCTTGCTTTTTGCCTTACCTACAAGGAGGCTCAGAATTAAATTGGTATTCAGAAAAAAGCAACTATAGTGTTTATCCTAACATTTGCCTTAAGTAGCACTTACTTTTTAGTTATTTTTAAAGAAAGAAAAAATATGGAAATGATAGAACCTACCATCTTGGACACTTGGTATTGCGTGTTCAAGTAAGGTTGGTTTTGATGGAGTTCAGGGTATGCTACCCCAAAAATATGACACCTTGTCATTGAATAGTTTAAGCTGGAGGAGTTTGATAAAATGGTGAAAGGTCACTTGACCTCCTCCCCTCACCCTCTTCTTTCCTGAAACATCATAAACCTTTCAAGTGGGAGGAAAGAAGCATTTTTATCTCCTAAAACAAAAGGATACCAAAAAGAATCCTAACAAACAGATTTGGCTAAGTTTCTCACATTTTACTACAATTACCCCATACTCCTTAACCTATCATAATCCTCTGGTACTGTCCACTCTTCAGCAAATCTAGCATAAACTACTTGAATCTAACTGTTTCTTTGGGTCTTCATTTTCTTATGAAATTTCCTGTGTCACATAAAATTTATATTAAATAAATTTGTATGCTGTTCTCTTGTTAATCTGTCATTATTAGTTTAATTTTCAGACCCAGCCAAGGACCCTAGGATGGTCGAGTAAAACTTTTTCTTCCCCTACAATGTTAATGTTAGGGACCAGAAAGAGAACAGAAAACCACGGAACTCCAATTTTAATTCCTTTTTCTGTGGCAAGGAGAATAAGGTTTAGATTGGAAAAGACTATGGAACGAGACCCCTAAAGGCCAAGATAGAATCTTTAGGAAGACAGCTCTTAGCTAAGTTTCTGTGCTCCATGAATTGTACCCCAGTATGCTAAGAAATTTTTCAAATAAGATGATCAAGCTCATTTAAGATACGAAAAACTATAAAGAGGCATTAATTTGCTATTTTCAAATATAGAAAAAGTTATATTCTGATAATCATCCCAAGTAAAATTTTTATGATATCTTTTTAACCTGATTGGAACTGTAAAGTAAGGCAGTAATCACTGGGGCATATTGAAAACAGCATGGTATAACAGAATTTTGACCTTGGAGTTAGGTAAGCTTGGGTTTAATCCTGGCTGTGATATTTATTAGCTGTTGACCTTGTGAAAATTATTTGGCCTAGCTGAACAAAATTTGGACATAGTAAACAATTATGTCACATAAAGATACCTTGCTTTTTTGATGCAGTTATGAGTCATTTTATACTTTCCAGTTTTTAAGAGTTATCAGATGAAGGGATCACAGTTTTGTCATAAAGATTATTAAAAAAAAAAAAAAAACATTTGAACTACAGAAGATACAGAAAGAAAAAATCTTATCTAACTAAATCAGAGTGTCCTGAAATTTCAGCTGCCATTAATCTAGTACAAGAAAGTTTCTTGTGAATTGAGCTGCCATGTACACAGACAACCCATTATATTAGTATTAAAAAAAAAAAAAAAGTCCAATAAAACCTTCCATACTTCCCATTGTTGTCCTAAACCTTTTTTACTTTTTTCTTAAAATGGTACATAAATCTTTAGTTCTGGCTATTCAGGGATCTATGGTTTCACTTTCCATGGTTTCAATTACCCACAATCAACCTTCATCCAAAAATATTAAATAGAAAATTCGAAATAAACAACTCACAAGTTTTAAATTGTGTGCTATTCTGAGTAGCATGATAAAATCTTGTGCCATCCCAGTCTGTTTGCCACGCAAGTCAATCATCCCATTGTCCAGAGTTTCCACGCTGTATATGCTACCTGCCTGATAGTCACTTAATAATATCTGGGTTGTCAGATTGGTTGTTAGACAGAGAGGCCACATACACATAACTTTTATTACAGTATATTGTCATAATTGTTTTTATTTATTATTAATTGTTAATTTCTTACTGTGCCTTATTTATAAATTAAACTTAATCACATATATGTATGTACAGGAAAACATAGTATATATAGGGTTTTGTACAATCCAAGGTGTCAGGCATCCACTGGGGGTCTTAGAATGTATCCCCTGAGAATAATGGGGGACTACTGGATTAACATTTCATGAGTTGAGCAATTAGTAAAAGTGTCTAAAAAGACTCTTTGGGGATTGGAGAATGATAATAAAAAAAAGAATAATTGCTTCATTGCTCTAGAACAAATGTTTGAACAGTCTCACTATAGTTTGCTGGTTTGGCCACACTTTACAGAAAACTATTTGAATTTTTTAGTGGAAGATGATGGATGTTGGCAAACTGGGGGGAAATTTACCAGGGTACTGCAGAGATCTCCACATTTTGAGTAGATTAGATGAGAATACTGGGTAATGAGAGTAGTGACAATTGCTTCTCCTGAGCCTCAAGAATATCTTAGAAATACAAATCATTCTGAATATATTTACTTGATCAAAAAATATATTTTTATAACAATTTAAGAAATGATTTTATATTTACTATGTCATTTTTTCATAGAAAATCATAAAGTAAATAAAGAAAGTATGAGAGTCCCCATTTAAGAGAAGGTGCCCAGAGGTGAAGCCCAGCCAGTTAATAACAGAGCCTGAACTAGAGTCTACATCACAGTCCACTGCTCCTTCATTTATCACAGTGTCACAGAACCTCCCATTCAGAGTTCTGACAATTCTGAAAACCATAAAAATGGCAGACTTGCTTTATGATATATTAAATAATGTAATGAACAAAAATTAATGGAATGGTTTTAAATAAATATACCTTCCAACCACCCACTGAGGGCCTACATGACTTATTGATCTTCGTGTTTTCCAGTGGAAGAAACAGGACAGTGAAATCAATAGTGTACGATAGTCCATTTGAAGTTATAAATGCTCTACTCAGTTGAAGTACTTGACATATTCAAAAAACATCTTACTGTGACCGTGGCATTTTGTAAATAGTCAAGAACCAGAAATAATTTAATCGAATAAATAATATATCGGGCTCTTGCCTTAATCGACAATTTCATAGGCTCTCAGACAAACATCTGAGAAAAGAGAAATAAAGTTTCTTGCATCTGTTCTCTATGTAGACTGCTGCCCTCGATTAGCTGCCTTTAGAGCTCTTGCCCCTGCTACCTCTCTGACCACAGTCTCAGGTCCTATTTTACTTCACAGCGCTAGTGACCACTAATATTATGCTATGTTATGTTTCTTTTAATTTTATTTTCTATTTCCTCTTTCTAGAACATTTGTTCTTTATAGATGTGATTTTGCTACTCAAGGGACATTTGGCACTGGCTAAACATATTTTGGGGGAATACAAGTGGCATTTATTGGGTAGAGGCCAGGGATACTACTAAACATCCTACATTGCCCAGACAGCCCCCCACAGCAAAGATTTATCTATCCAAAATTGTCAATAGTACCAAGGTTGAGAAACCCTCTCTAGAAGGTAAGCCTTGTGAGAACTAACACTATCTCTCTGGATTAATAAATATTTATCATATGAATGAATGGATGGATGGATGGATAGACAGACAGACAGATGGACAGACAGATAAATGCGTTAGCGTCTCAGGTGATAAAGAAGGTAGGGATAAAAAAGTTGCAAAAATAAAACAGGCAGGAACATCAGAACAATTCTCAGGGGAAAAATACAAAACTGAAATTTGTACTACATCATCACAGAACAAATCCTGAACATAGTCAAAAACTGACATTGTGCTATTAACCTCTTAAGAACTTACTTCATAATTTAAACTAATTTTGAAAATAATTAAAAAGGGAGGCAATTTTTGAGTATATACATACTCAAAGTATATACATACACATACATCCAAAGCATCAATTGCATTATATTTTGCCTATCAAGGTATGATGATTTTCTGAATCTTCCACAGAACATTTTAATTCTAACTTACTCAATGAGAAGTGTTATCACTTTTAACCAGGGAAAAAGAAAAGTAATATATTTCAATCTCTATGTTCTTAAACTTGATATTTCTGAGTAATCAATACCTCATTTGCCTCAAAAGCTCATTTAATTATTCTCGTCCTAAACATCTTGTTGACATTGGACCATTTTCCTGATTTTAATCAATTCTGAACCGAATTGATTTTTTGCTCAACCTTTCACAGTGCACCATCTACTTTCATATCTATAGCCAGAGTAGCCAAAGTAGACCTACAGGCTATAAAAGCATTTTGCTGACAGATACAAAAAGCAACATAAAAGCGACATAAAAGTTGAAACTCTTATTAACATATAACCCAAACCTAGAGATCAAATGTACTCATGGTTTTTGCACATTTTTCACCCTCATACCATTTTTGGGGGGATGAACCCTGATGCTTGAGATACTGTATAAATATAAAGCAATTATCATTCTAGGAAAAAAAAGCGTGTGTGTGTGTGTGTGTGTGTGTCTGTGTGTGTGTATACAAACAACAAGAACTGGAAAATGTGTTATGTAATAATTTGTACAGTCAAAGATTCTGTCTTTTGTAATGTTTATGATATGCTGTTCATTACTCATTTGAAGATGATATAATGAATATTATTATGGTTCTCTAGGTTCTTGATCTTACTAATTGAGAGAAAACATTTTTAATTCAAAGTGAAATTATGTATTGTCTGTAGCACTCTTGACCATGGCAGGGCAAGATTATATTTCTATGAAAGATAGTTTAAAACTCTGCAAACTGTACATAGAAATTCTGTCTTATGTGGTAGAGGATCCATTTGATTTCTCTCTCTTTTCTTGTGGAAAAACAGTTTTGCTTCTATTTACATATTACTGATCTATAAATGCATCTGTTCTTTGACTTTTCTTTTAACTGGTTTTAACATCTGCCTGTTTCCCTTGAGAGTTAAATAAAAATATTTAACACATGTTCATCTTTATATATGTGTGAGAGTCATGATTTTTACCTTTTTAAATAATATTATATATTTTGTGGTTTATATAAAAGGTGAGTTTAAGTTCTGTTTGCCAAGCTCCTTAAAAGAAATTCTAAGTGAAATATTTTTGTGATGTGTCTCTCCAGGCCTGTCATTCTGAAATTTACACTGTATTTAAATGCTGTATTTGTGTAGTCTTCAAAGTTTCTCATTAGTTGTATCATCATGTCTACCTGTTTGCCCAATTATAGTAAACTTGGGCAGAGACTTTGTGTATACTTTATTTTCACTCCTTCCTAAAGTTCTTAGAACAAAGAGATTCTCATGGTGGTCCTCTCTACAGCCCTCACCAGAAAAGCAATAGAGTAACTGAGAGCAGGGATGAGAAAGAAGTAAAAGAAGCAAAACAGTTACTTGGGCAATCAGTTTAGGGTGGGGATTGTTCATTTATAAAAGTCACAATTCACTTTTAGTTTGAATTCATGCCTTCCTTAAGATGTGTAATGCTCTTTTCACTGCTGGTATAATTTCTAAGACTTGTTAGCTACTGGGACCTAAAATGCATAGAAGTACTTGAAGATTTGCTTGCAAAGAAAGCTGAAGAATTATGAATAGTAATCAATCATCTACTTTGCATTTCAAAGGAGCGATAAGATATGATAGCACTTTGAAAATGAACATTCAAGTAAATTGCAGTATGTGAGGCACAGAGTTTACTAACACTTCAGACTCAGACAGCTTTTTCTCCATTCTTTCCTTCGATCTTTTAATATTAACTTCCCATTTTATTCTCTCTAGTTGAGCCTCTCATTTTTGCTTTTTTTTTTAAAAACTGTGGCGTATCTGTTTTTTCTCTCCCTTTATCTTTCTGGTCTTCTCCCTTTGTATTTTCTTTTTTCTCTCCTCTGTTTTTCTCTCCCTCCCATTCTCATTTTCATTTGTTTCTTTTCTTATTTCTGACTCATATTAAGAATGGAGGTGGGGAGAGAATGGAGCAAAAGGCAATTGCACACAATTATACATATCAAGGGCTTAGTACGCATTAATAACAACTATTTTATAACTTTGTTGGGTGGTAAATAACATACTTGTCAGCACTTTGTTTTTGTTTTTGTTTCTTTTCAGTAGTCTTTGTGAGATAAGAGAGAATGCAATTTAAACATCCAGTGAGAAAGTTAAATAAGCTCCCATTGAGACTGACCAACTTTGAACTCATGAGGCCACCTCTAGCTGCCTCACAAAGTAGTGTTAGAGCAAATTTTATATTACATATTTTTAACTTACATATCAGTCTCAATCTCATTCTCACTTATATGTGAAATTTAGCTCTTTAGGGATTAGAAATTCTCCAGAGAAATTCATCACCGCCTCAGATTGAGACACGATAAAGCATATCAGCATATCTAGACTCTGTGGAAGGAAATAAATTATTTTTTCCCTAATGAAGAGAAAAAGCTAATAAAAGACTGCCTAGTTTATCCTTAGCTATTATTATGAAAGCCTCTAACTGACATTTCATTTATTAAAATTTATAGATCTAAAAAACCTAAGGCATTTTATAAATAACTTGCAAATGATTAAGTGAACATTGATTTAATAGTCAACTAATTGCAGTTCATACAGTTTATCACTGCTGTTTAGTAGCATTATCATATAGATAATGCCTGTTCTCTTTAAAAATTTTAAAATACAATTATTATTATATTAAATGTAAAATAACTATAAATTTCAAATATTCTATTTCTAAACCAATAGTAGATGAATCCATTTTCACAAAATGAAAAACAGAATTTAACATCACATCAAAACTGTTTCAATGATTAATCTTTTATGTATGAGAAAGATCAGAATTGCTTTTTTTTTCTCTTTACACAATCCTATTGCAGTGATCGGTAAACTCAGTAGTTCAGGATCTGGCAAGTTTCAATTCTTTGGGATGATAATCAAAAATAATATTTTAGTTAGTGAATAAAGATATTTACTAAGGTAAAATATATCTGGAAAAGCCTATAAAATACAAAATCGATTCTTGTATGTGTAATATCCAATCTACTTAGATAACATAAATTCTATAATTTTATAATTAATATTTCTATACATACTGCATGGAACAATTGACCTAGGAATTTTAACTCTCTCAAAACAATAACATTAATATCTAAGAAAGGCTTTGTTTAAATCTGCATGAGTGTGTATATATGCAGGTAGATAGAAAGATGCATTGATAAATTGATAGAAAAATGTATAAAGTGGGGGGAAATGTACTTCTCTAATTAAATGCATAATCAGGGATGCTGATCCATGTTACTGATGCTAAATGGTTTCCACTTTAATGAGCCATTTTAAATGAAATGGTTGCCTGCAATTAGACATCTGCAATCTAAGGAAAGCAAGCCAACTCTGTAGTCTGGCTGCCAGAATTACAGTGCATTCCTCAGCAGGACAATGAAGAAAAAAGATAATGGTAATTATAACATATACATCTTTAGTGTTCTGTGGTTGAAAAAGTGTGCAAAACAAGTCTTCTTAATATATTTAACTGCTCACAGTTAATAAAGGGTTGTCAAAAAGAGTTGCTTTTAATACATCCGTATTCCATTAGCAGTGTTACTACCCGATAGTCGCAAAGTACCTATTTCAACACAAGAACCTGCATAGAAAGAAATAATAATGGACTCACATTTTATGACCCTCAGCTATTTGTTTAGGGTCACAATTAAAGGATCAGATAGGTTATGATGTTCCTGAGTGAAGACAAATAAAACATTCCTTAAAATATTTGGATGAGTATCAATAGAGTTATAGATGTCATTGATAACTGAGTCATTTAAGGCAACATATTCACCTTATGATTAATAATATTGAGTGCTTCCTGTATATATTTTTACCCATAACATTATAAAAATGAGGAAACTTAAGATCACACAGCTATTACACATCATTGGTAGTCTGAATTTAAACCTAGGTCTGACTTACTTTAAAGCCCATGCTCTCAATTACTGTATTAACTTAATTAATTAACTTAATTACATTTTCTTTTTTAAAACAATGCCTGGTTTCAGAGATATAAATGCAGATCTTGGCTGTGCCACTTCACGATTTGGGTAAGCTGTTCCTCTTCTCTAAGCATCAGTTTCCTCATGTATCAAATGAGAATGCAAACATTTACAGTACAGAGTTGTTTATATAATTCAATGAAATATGTACATATTATGTCTAGCATACAATATGCACTCAGTGGTCTATTATTATTACTTAGTCTACGAAAGTTATCTAACCCACATCACTTAATTCTTACACCTACCATGCCTGTGATAAGTTAATCAAACTAATTTTAAAATATTCTTTTCAGATTATTACTTTTTATTACCTCAATAAAATAATTTATTGAAATTATTTTTTAAATCTAATTTTTAGTGCATTTGGGCAAGTATCATTTGGCAATGTATTCACAACCACACACATGAATCATTTTATTATTTTTGTTTTAGATACTAGTGTGTGTACAGTTATTACCTCTAAAACACACACACATGCACGCGCGCGCACACACACACACACACACACACACACACACACACTACTTCACATGCATATAGATAACTCTCAATTATCTACTAGCCATACCATTGCTTTATATTTTGAAGCCCTCGTCTCTAAGGGAGGGGCAATGGGCACTGTTCCCCTCTCACTTCACACTCATCTCTTCTCTGGTGCTGTGTACTTTGTATTCCTTGTGCAGCTTAGTAGAAAATGGACTGGGCCCTCATTACAGCAAAGTCACAAGGAAAAGCTCTGAAAGCAAGAGTTCAAATAGCTTCCCTTTCTTCCCAGGAAAAGTAGAAATCAGCCAGACAAATCATTAAAAGATAAAAAGAGTTGAAAGAGAGCATGCAACAAGTGATGTGCCTATCATGTACTAGTCTGGTAAGCAAAGCCAGCCGAACTGTGGGAAGCCAGCCAGCAGCAAAAGAGAGCCAGGCCAGGCCACCCACAAGCAATCTTCACAACTCACTTTCCTGATAAGGTTTTCACACATACCAGAAATATGGGATGAACAGTATTTGGCTTTATTCTTTAAAGTACATTCCCATATCAAATATCTTGTTCTATTTTCTACTAGCTTTGCATTATTCAAGACAATGTTGCTCAAAATATGAAATAATATCTATTTTTCTCTTATTCCCCCCCCAAAGAGTTGCTAATGTCTATGTATCAATATAAAGAGCATTAAATAAGAATTAGTTGTCTCATATTGTCAAATAAAACATATTCGAGAGAATTCATGTATTCACTTGTTAAATATAGCTTAGTGCTTTGTGTTCAATAAATATTTAAGTAATTGTACATATATGAATGAATTGATTAAAATATTGCTTACATTTTACCATATGCAAGATAATGTTTAATCTGAGAAATATAAAATATCAGATACTAAAAACAAAAAGGAGAATGCAGTTTAGGGAAAATATTGTTAAAAATTAATCTGATACTTTCAAGCAGGTGGTAAGTTTCTGTCTAGGCAAGTTGGCAGGCAGACCAATAGATGTAACAAGTTTAAAATACAATATTACTTGGTCTGCTTTTCTGGCTTGGTTCCTATGTTGTAGAAACATGACAAAGAATAAAATTATTAACAAGTACAGATTTTTCTTTCCAAAGCACAAACTTATTGTTTCATATCATCTATACTTTACCTCAGTTTTTGAAATGTAAAAGACATACAATTCAACCAAAGAGAAGAAAGTTTAACATAAAATGCTAAAAATACATAGTACTCATATACTTTTGTAGTCTATATACATTGTTCAAACATGCATTCATTACTTGGTATTATTGACAATATGTTTCTTTGGATATGTTCTAATTTCCACCAGTATAAATTTCTATCTTCATTTGTAGGTACTCCAGTCATCAATGTAACTGTCATAGGTTTGATGCCTATCAAAGCGAGTGATTATAAATGTTTATGCTCCTTGCTGTCACATTTGATTCTCGTTTGTATGCATATCTGAATTACAAGTTTATTATCAAAACAGAACTATAACCAATTCATGAGGATATTATACATTCAAGTTTTCTTTATGCATTTAAAAACTGAGCAACTTAGATTATCGATTCACTTTAGTACTTTCATACGCTTCTACGAATTCAGTGCCATAATCTTCTGAATCGGCAGACACCATCTTTGCACTAGCAAGTCCTGATTTTCTATTAAATGTAGAGACTAACCAAGCATAACCACTTTTAATGAAGGTTACATATTTTCTCCAGACACTGAAAGGTTATTCAACACATGAGGATTATTCTTCAAATCTTCTTATGTAGAGAAAATTACAATAATTATCTAAGGCCTGTCTTAGTGTTATGTATAAAAGTGCATTTTTCAATCATTATGAGGTTTTTAAGATCCTAAAAAACCAATGGTTCTATTTAAAATTGACTTGTTGACTTTAAGATTTAGATAGTTTTATTAACCAAATTCACACAGAGGCATTACTACAAATAAACCTCAATGAAAACTGGTTATATAGTCATCATGTAACTTATCTTATGAAAACCAAAAGCAAATATCATTTACAAATATACAGAATAAATAATCATTTTCCTTGTTGGGTTGAACAATTGGTGAGCACAATAGGTCACATTAAAAATATTAAAATCAAAACAGTCTTTAAACTGTCAGTGACTAGTACAAAGTGATGCTGTCTAGAATTATGTACAGAGACCCAGGGGCCTTACAAATATAGATTAAAATTTTACATTTAAGAAAGAATAATATAGCTAAGGTAAACATATATTAAATCCAAAATTAATCATTGAGTTATTCTTATGATTTGATACCTGTACAGCACCATAAAAATATTACATCTTTTCTCAGATGATTTGCTTATGAACATAAAAAAAAAGTCTTCTAAACAGAAATAAGTAAAAAATAATCAGTGTCGCTACTGTCCCACAGATGTACAAGGCAAGTACATGTAAATTATCACTTTCTATTTAATTTCCTGAGAAATTGAACTGTATCTTTTCCTATTATAAGTCAATGTCAGTTCAGATTCTGTGGAGGTGATTTAGATAAAATATTTCAGAAATTACAATAGTGATGACTTTAGATTTAACATTTATGGAATCACACAGAACTAAAATTAGACAACTTTCAAAATAAAGGGCAATCAGCCACTCATATGTTCTTCCTAATGGTGCTTCTTTTGGGAAACCCTCCCAAAAAACTATCTCCCCAAATAAGTATCAATATCTAAATACAGGAATTATGTCTTGATCATCTTTTGTTAGTGCCTTTCCACCTAGTCTAATGCTCCCATACACATTTTATGTACCTAATAAATTTATTCTGACTGGTGAATAAAGGCTATACTTGAGAAAAGTGATCACATAATTTATCATGCAAACTAAGGAATTTTTGACAAGGGGAGGGTGCATTATTAACTTTTATACTATAACAGAATGTCTGACTACCCAAACTAAAGTAAATGTGGCTACTCTACAATTTTATTAAGATTTAATATAAAGTCAAGACAATGTAGAAGGGACAATTGCTATTGACCTACCGGAAAGGATCATGTGCTTTTAATTTTTTTCTTTATAAGGAACCACACCATCCTCAACTTTAGTGGGAATGCAAACTTCTAATACTAGGAAGTTTAACTCTACTGAATGCCATCTTCAGACTAATTAAACATGGCATTGATTCTTTCACCCTTAGAATATATTAAGCACTAAATGATCCCAGCCCTGCTTTTAAGCCATTTCAGTTTTCTTAGAGTTGACATTGGCTTAGTCCTAGTATTTCTCAAGAAGATCAAAATATTGTAAAAGAGTTTATGCAACAGACATGCTAATGATTTCAGGACTGCTGTAAGTTCCTTCCAAGCATTTAAACCTGAAACAATTAATGGAATTATAATATTTTTTTAACAAAAAAATAATATATTCATTTCAATTTTTAAAAAGTAAAGGCCGAATTATTAGTTGTTTTAAGTCAATAATGATTATATTCTTAGAAAATTAAAAATAAATGATATACATTTATTTTTTAAATGTTTTAACCAATTTGGCTTTCTCTTTTTAATTTCACACTACCCTCTCTTCTGAAATAATACCAATTCACTATGGTATATTCAAAGTTTTTTAAGTCAAAGATTTACTTAAAATACAACACATTGACCCAACTCCCACACATATACCCTCGATTGGGCAAAGTAATAAAAAAAGTCATGTTGAGAGAGGAGCAATAACATTATTAGAAAGTATTTTAAATATATCAGTGATTGCAGAGACACATTTAGTAACTCTATACAATGTAAAAGAGGAAAAAGATAGCAAGAAGAGTTTAAAGGAGAGAGGCTTTATAACAATATATGTTAAAATTATCTGCAGATATTGTCTTCATGTGATATTAAATTCAGTTGGGAAGGAAGAAATCTAACTTCTCCACTAATGTCTCTTATGGTGCCCAACAGTGATATCGTATTTTGAATTTATATCTTTTTATTATTTATTATAAAAGTGTTGTTGAGTTTCTCACATTTCATTGGATTTCACATATTATTTATTCACTTAATTAGTTTTGTGTTTAGATTCTCAGCTGTAAAAAGAAGGGGTGACAACAATTGATAACTAAGGTTTTTTTTAACTCTATATTTATGGTCTTGTAGATATTATACTGTAGTGTAAAATGTATCTATAGCCATGGATACAAGAAGTTGTAAGGTATCCCTGAGATAAATACATTTTCAAGTTTCTAGCAACTGGCTTACTCAAAAAAATGTTGCTAGCCATTTTGCAATCTATTCTTATTTTTAATTTTTTATCCTAAAAATAAAATAATTTTTTTATCCTACATGCTACAGTGAAAATTTTTATCATTTTCTTGCTATGAATCATAGTTGAGTTCTATTATGTCTAAAACACAATGATAAACACTGTCTCTTATTTATGACTACAGGAAGATTTTACTTTTGCAGTTTAGAGAGATTTAGTTTCTGTGAAATCGACTTGTAAAGTAAAAGATAAATGTGAAACAGACACTTCTTAATCAGTCTTGTTGTCTTGTTATTCTTTTATTCAAAAGTGACACTACTGACCCCTTGAAAGTAGTTAGTAGATTTGTTTGGGTTCTTTTTTCTAAAAGTTACTATGGATTTAAACCACCTAATTATCTTTTCTGTTTAGCTATATCCAGGTATGACCAAGCACACCTTTCTATAAGATGTTTGGTATGATGATGTAGTTTCTGAATACGATGTCTTTAAAATAGGCAAGATGTAAGAAGGCCCAGCCCCTTAGAAGAGCTGGCAGTAAAAATAATTGCTTTCCTCAATTATTCTATATGGATCACATCTTAAATTGCTAGCTCCCACATTTTGTATGTTTGTTCTCACCTGTCAGTTTTGGTCCCAGACTTTCTTGGTATCTGCCCCTGGTGCCACCATCCTACTTATTTCCTTGGACTAGTAAATAAAGGCTTCCCTCCCCGCCCCACCAGCTCATAGCATTTCTATACCTTGGTTCTCAAATTCCCTAACAAATAACCCATTTTAAAAGTGGCTTTTACAGTTGTCATCCATTCCACCGTGTATATAGTCCAGGTAGACTAACTGGCTGAGAAGGCGAAGTCCTACAAAATAACACTAAAAATGAAATTTGAATCACTGGCCTTGTACTCATTAACACCACATGTAAATTCAAGAGGTATGAGTTATTATCAGATATATTCACTTTAATTATTTACATAAACAACTTCATCAGTCATTAAAAATGGTGAGACAAATAGATATAAACACAAACAGAATATATAGAGTCAAATGCATAGATTGTACATGAATCTGAAAATAAAAAGAAGATGGAAAAAACAGCCAGAATTAGTACATTTCAAATGTAGCACTATAAAGTTAAATCACAAAGGTTACTTTTTAAATGGACTATCTAATAGAAAAATTTAGGAGCTATAGATTCTAGTTTAGAAGATAAACAGTAAAATCTTGAAATAATCATTACTTTCCTCATATCGTAATCTTTTATCTATTTAAAAAAGAAATGTTATTAACTACTACATACCTTTCAGAAACATCCAAGATGTAGATGTAAATAATAACAACTATAACACCACTATATTTAATCCTCATTGCTAGTACTTTTAATAAAGTAAAGACATTACTGCCCCCTCCTGTTACTGAGTATACTGAGGCAGAGATGGATTAAAATAATATTTTACATAGTTTTAAGTTTTATAAAAAATAAATCTTAAGAAAATAGATGAGTGAAAATATTAAGTTCCTTGTAAAGCATACAACATAATCTTGGAATCTGAAAGTAATTTCTTTAAGGCTAGGAAAATAGATGATAAATACATGTTGTATATTAGACAATATAGGTGTTACATATAAAAATGTTAGCATTCTATACTGGGTATTGAAAAAGTTAAAGGCATGAAATGCTAATAATGAAAAGATCAGTGAAAAGAGGTATAATTTTAAAAGATATGATAAAGAAAACTGAAATATAGAATTTTTTGAATAAAGAAGAGAATATTCAAAAAAACAAATATTAATAGTTTATTTTTGTACACGTTGCCACTGTAAAACCTGCTTTTTAAAATAGAAAAAAGAAAAAAGACATTCACATGTTCTGAAAGCAAAAAATGAAGCAACAACCAATTGAACTATAGATTAGAAGAAGCTGCCTGATTTGAGGAACAGTAACATTTTAAAAATCTCTCATCCTGAAAAACAAATGAGCATATTAGATACAACCACTTTACCATTTAATTTTGCTAGTAAATTGGGAAATTACAAGATTGCTTAATGATCAACCTCTTAAGTCTTGGCATGAGTAGTATTTTTAAGGTGAAGAAATTTAAATGTAAAAATAATTCATCTCTTATATAAGAAATACAAATGCTAAAATTTGAGCTTTTAAGGATTTATAGTGAAATCTGAAAGTAATTATTAATATAAAACTATTTCATCCAGTAAAGATAGAAGTATCGTATAGTTTTGTATTTTAATTATTTTTTACTAGTGTACAAATAAAGTGAGTTAAACTCAAACTTTTTTTTTCTCCTTCTGGGCTCTTTTAAATTTGTTCTACTCTAATGCTATTTGAAGATTGATATTTCCATATCTAAGTAAACCCTAGATGACTGAATTATTATTTGTCTTATTATTTTCACTAGTACATAAAATAGATGTGCTATGAGAAAAGCGATATTAGTAAATAAAGACAAAGGGTCTAAAATGTTTTAGTAGGAGAATCACCAATACAATGCCCAAGGAGCTTCTAAGATGTAGGGTAGAAACCCTAGGAATTATTAATAAATAATGCCACAATTGTACATTTTAATTTAAATCTAAATTAAGCAAAAATCTGGTAGCAGAAAAGAATATTTGTTTCAAAAGAGACAAATTAACTGTTATGCTTAAACACATAATAAAATAATATAGGTATATTCAACCTATATACTATGAGAATATGGAACAGAAAGAAGATGAGAAAGAGGAAAATAATTAATGGGTAAATGATTTCAATGAGAGAAGTAAACTAGCTATCTCGTATACAAATAATACAAATGGCAGTTTGAGTTGACAGAACACAACTCTCTGAGGATGTTGGGCTGGGATTGTCTAATCACAATGGAAATCTTGAATCACATTCAAGTTACAGTGCCTTTTCCTGTAGTTCTGTTACAACTAGATAGAGGATGAATGACCCAGGTGGAAGAGGGGAGGGTGTACGAAGGGAAAAAAAAATCATCCTGAGCCATAGTGAATATTCGATAAAAACAAAACCAAAAATATATTTCTTAAAATCATTAAATTAATTGTATTTATCTTTAATGCAAGACTGTGTTCTCTCTCTCTCTCTCTCCCTCTCTCTCTCTCTCTCTCTCTCAGAAAATGTAAGAGCTCAAAAATATCAAAACAACTTGTGCTTCTTTGTGAAGTGAAAATAAAGAGCAGCTCCATCACCACGGTGGCTCTAGGAAGAGAGTCAATGGACTATTAAATGAAAAATCATCTGTTTTCAATTTTTACTTTACCATCATTACATTCCTCCAATGAGCTGTTATCTAGTAAAGGGGCCTTAATCACCTCCTATGTTGGCAGAAAACCTCCATGCATTTAATACAGCAATTCATATCGTAATGTGCAATCACCTCCACACAAAAATTTCAACTAAAATATATGCTTTCTCAGCACAGCACTGCCATTAGTGCATCTAACTGTCAGCTGAACTCCAAAGACTTAATGTTGTTCTATTCCAATTTATTGAAGGCTCATTACTTAATCTGGGCCTATTTGATGGCTCACAGTTACCTAGTTAATTTCCCCCTTTTTTCTTTCTCCTATTGGGTGTTAGTCCCTTGATGTAAGACATACACAGACATAAGTAAATCATATAAAATCAAATATTACACTAGGTCATGAGTATATATGGCTAGCAGTGAAAGTACATTTTGTTAATAACTCCTCTGCTCTAGTGGCTGGATAGTTAATGGTGAAAGGATATGAAAGCAAAACAGCAACCAATGGGCCTGGAGAGAATATGTTTGATACTTTCCAGAAACAGTTGCTATTTCAGTCAGGAAATCTGTCATGCAACAAATTAAAAATGATAAGGACAATTATTAAGTAATGAAAAGAAATACTGTGCAGTACGTTACACATTTCAGAACATACATTTATATGGCTTCTTTAGAATATATTCAAATAAAAATATTTTATGTATATATTGTTCTTGGGAATTACAGTGAGAAAATCATGGGTTTGAGGGAGAAGGAATGAAACAGTAACGGAAATATATGCTTTACAGATCATTACATTTATGTTTTGCATACTTAATAGTTGTAAATTTTTCATCAATTTGTATTTTCCTTAGGGATATAAATGTCTTATTGGACCAATTATATAATAAAGTGATGACTTTTTTCAGAGCATTATGACAGCATGTCAAGGTTAAAAACCTTAGTTGAGGGTCACATACCAACTTGGTATCAAAGTTCCACTTCTAAGAACTGGAAAAACTCAAAAGCCCTCCCTGGGCCTTCATATCTTCATTTAAAAGCAAAAGTGATAAATTGGATAATCTCAAAGACTCCCTCCTGTTACACAAGAGTAGAATCCTGTACACATTGGCACATGATCTCAAAAGAACTTTTCACAAATCCCTGGGAGGGGCACAGCCCAGATAAGGGAGTAAAGGCCATGATTGAGGATATGAAATTCATAATCTTTTCTCCTTCATAAAATTCTTGTAGCTTAGAGATAATTTGCAGTACTTATATATTTTCAAGCGTTCTTGGTATATCACTACTTAGTAATAGTAAAAAGACTTTTTACATTTATATTAAGGCCTGAAGATCTGACCCTTTCTCTGATATGTGATATTTGTCACTATTACCCATAGAAATGTTTATAATAAAATGGTTCTAAATTTCATCATAATCATGCATATGACACTCAGTTGTTGTTTTCTAGTGTAAATATCATCTCTCTTCCAAGATATTATAATCTCTTAGAAAATAGCAAATATGATTTTTCTTTATTTTTCTTAAAGGGCACCTAGAATAACATAAGTGAATCTGCCAATTGCACAGTTGAGCATTGCTGGGGTACTCAATTAGTATAAGTTTATAGTTATTTTTGTTTTGTTTTAATGAACAAAATTTGAAAACAAGCATTGCAAATCCAAAAAGAATTTTGAGGTATAGACAAGATAACAAAACCTGGTAAAGCAACATGGGCAGGAGGGTAAACAATACTTTATTAATAAATATATTTCCATTATTAAGAAGAAATGTTAATAGACTTTAACATGACATTATATGATTTATAGAAACCACCTACTAATGAACCTGGTAGCACATTTTAATAAAGACTAAAGGCTTTCCCCAAATACATACAACATTTCATTAAATCCATATATCAGTTTTGGAGGTTATGGATTTAGTATGTTATTTTGCATATCGTTTGTCTTAGTTTCAATGATAAATTTAAATTTGAACTATTCATTCATGTACTTATTCATTTAATACGTAGGTACTGAATTCCTTTTCAGTATCAAATATTGAAGATAACAACATTTGGGCAATAGCTTCAGTACCATCATGGAAGGAAGTACACACACACACACACACACACACACACACACAAACAGTAAACACACACACACACTCTTTGTTCCTAATAACACTAAACACATAAGGACAGAAGTTTATCCCATTGATTCTGTTAAAAACAAAACAACAGGCCCCAAATGGAGTTGCTTATGCTAAGCCTTATCTCATCAAACTGAGATTTACATTTTTGGCTCTCCCAGTAATGTAATCGTAAACCAGTCAATCAGCTCATCAGCACTAGTTTCATAATTTGCCTGATTGACCCCTGCCATCTCCTAAAGGAAAGTAATCTTGCAATAACCAGCTTGCTTCTTTGCTAGTATAATTTCCTTGTTCCTGCTTCCTTCTACCTATAAAAGACTTTCATTTTGTGCAGATCCTTGGAGCTCTTTTCTATCTACTAGATTGGATGCTACCCGATTTGAATAAATTTTTGCTGAAATAAACTCTTAAAATGTTTAATTGACTCAGTTTATCTTTTAATAACTCTCATTGCAACGAGTAACATTTTTAGGAAAATTCTTTTAAGATATTCAAGGAATCATTTTTTTTTCTTAATTAAAAGTACATCCTGTAAATTCTGAACCTTTAACAAAATTAATAATTTAAGCTTGAATAAATCCATTTCCAATAAATGATAAGTCAATGTTAAAACCCAGAAGTATGAGAGGAAACAGAACTTTCTTATTATTAAAGTTTTATTTTACT
>NW_006494614.1:387223-393883 GCF_000325575.1 Pteropus alecto
GCAGTGTATTCCCATAAAGGTTTGTCAGCCATTACACTTAAATTTTCCTGTCTCATCCAACGCCCCTCTTTTTTTCTCTGCTTTCATTGTTTGCTCCCACTCACGACTCCTTTTTCTATACCTCATTCACAAGGCTTGCTAAAGCAGAAACACCCCTAGAAGAAACCAAACACTTTCCATTCTTCTTTCAAAAATCCATTTCCTCCACAAAGCTACTTAATTAGATGGAAGTAAAGTGCTAATTTGCTAAGGGGAAAAGATCATTTGCATATCAATTTACACACTTTTCTCCAAGTATTTATAATTAGAGAGCAATCAACAAGCTTTTGAAGACTGGTAGAAAGGGGAAAATGATTTCTGTGGAGATTAAGGAGGCAGTAAAGTATAGAGAGGGAAGGGTGCTAGAGAAGGAGCCCAATGTCCTTACATTAAGCAATTAATCTCACCTTTTGAAATCTCAATTTTTTAGTTATAAAATGGGAATAATTTTCCCTGCTTTAAATGTGTCATAGGCTGTGAAGACTAAGTTTAACATGCATAAGGGCCAGTATGAAAGCATTGTCTCTCTATAGGTGGTCAATGGAGTCAATAAGAAACCATCTTTAACCCCTTTTACTCACAGTAGTTTCTCTGCAAATAGAAATTAATGCACACATCCTGGGGTGGTTAGATATTTAAATAAGATCAAAATATTTTAACTATCTGGACCATAATAAGAAGCAATGACCAGGTATTTATGATTGCTATTTAAGTTTCATATTTCACAGTATTAAAATGACTTTTCTAATCAATCAGAACATCACAACTTCTAGAACCTTCCTTGTTATTGCACTCTTCCATTATAGTTTGGTTCCTTTTGTCTTCATTAACTCCTGTCTCTGCTGAAGGGAAATGTCTAATTGAACCAGACTGTATTTTTTCCCATTGCCCCCCAAATTACCTCTTTACTGTGTTCCTTTGATCTCATTTATTATTAATTAATAATTAAACACCATTCAATTACAAAACAATATTGTATAAAGCATTAGAAATTATATGGGCAAATAATTTTCAAACTATATTCATGAAGCCTTAGATTTATCCATATATTCTCAGGAGTTAACATAAGAAAGTGGAAAAAGTAGAAAGATAGGAAAATGGAGATGGAATGAAGCAGGTGGAGGGGCCTCGGGTGAGGTGGTTGACTTTGAATTAGAATAATTGGACTTCAAAACTTCTTTCAGGATTTTTTATATTAATGTATTTCTTTATATTACAGTTGTTATTTAAACTTATGAAACACCTCAAATTACTTCAGTGTGTTTAATATAATATTCTGTTTGCTTTATATTATGGGTTATCTTAAACTTAATTCCTCTGATTTGAAATTCAAAATGACAATCATTTTTTAAAATTTTAAATAGAGAGGTGAACCACATTAAAAATAAAAAGAAACAAAATGTCAACAAAACAGAACTTGTGACAAAGCAAAATAAATTAAGGAGTGATAAAAGTGAGAGTAGGTATACGATAAAATTTAACTTGAGACAAATGCTGTATCAAAAATAAATGAGTATTCGTAGATGATCATGTCTGAAGTGAGTTTCCAAGGAGAAAAACCCAATGGACAATTCAAGAGATATTTTAAAAATTAATGTCAAAATAGTATTTTTAAAAGAATTTCGCTAGAATAAAATATTAAAGTCAATTTTTTAAACTCAAAGATGTTAACTGAACACACTTCTTATAAAAAGAGACATGGAGTAAGATACATTAATTCATTAAAAGCATGAGAGTCAAGGCATTAAAAAGCTTATTAATTTCTGGTTACTAAAAAAGACCACAAAAGTCTTTGGGAAAGTGTTTCTAATAGTTATTATAAAAATTAATTTGTTGCTTCATTTATTTTCTTTTTAGAGGTATAATTGACATTTTAATTTTGGAAGTATAATCTTTTTGATTTGCCTCACTTTAAAAAAAAACTTTTCAAGAGTTAAGAGAAACACCTCCTGTAAATGGACAATGCTAAAGTGCTTTATTAGCTTGGGTGGAGCACCCTGGCAAGATACCTCCACTCCGTATGACCCTTGTTAGTAACACATGAATATGCTATTTTAAAATGCATTAAATATTTTCCTGTGTTTCACCTGAAACAATAAAATGCATAGAAGAAAACATAGGAACTAAAATCAAGGACCTGAGACTTAAAGAGGATTTTATGAATTTGACCTCAAAAGCAAGGGAAGTAAAAGCTAAAATAAATGAATGGGACTACATCAAACTAAAAAGTTTCTGCTCAGCAAAAGAAATCGTCAACAAGGTAAAGAGAGAACCATCCAAATGGGAAAATATATTTGCAAGCAACACCTCCGATAAGGGCCTAATATCCCAAATATACAAAGAACTCATACAACTCAGTAACAGCAAAAAAAACAAATGATCCAATCAAAAAATGGGCAGAGGACCTGAACAGACACTTCTCCCTAGAAGACATACAAATGGCCTATAAATATATGAAAAGGTGTTCAACATCACAAGCTATTAGGGAAATGTAAATCAAAACCAAAATGAGATACCATCTCACATCTGTTAGAATAGCTATAATCAACAGGACAAGTCATAACAAATGTTGGAGAAGATGTAAAGAAAAAGGAACCCTCATACCCTGTTGGCGGGATAGCAAATTGGTACAGGCACTATGGAAAACAGTATGGAGGTTCCTCAAAAAACTAAGAATTGATCTATCATATGATCTAGCAATCTCTGGTATTTACTCCAAAGATTTGAAAACCCACATCCAAAAAGATATTTGCACACCGATGTTCATAGCAGCATTATTCACAGTGACCAGGACATGGAAGCAACCGAAGTGTCCTACTATAGATGATTGGCTAAAGAAGATGTGGTACATGTATACAATGGAATATTACTCAACCATAAGAAGAGATGAAATACTGCCATTTGTGACAACATGGATGGATCTCAAGATAATTATGCTAAGAGAAATAAGCCAGACAGAAAACATTGAAAATCACATGATATCACTTATATGTGGAATACAAACCTAAAAGCAAAAAATGAGCAGGACAAACAAACAGAGACTCATGGACATGGACTATAGGCTAATGGTTACCAGAGAGCTATAGACTAGTGGTTACTAGTGGGGTAGGGGAGGAAAAGAGAAGGTAGACGGAGTAAAGGGGGTCAAATATAGGGTTTAGGGAGAGGGTGAAGTGGGTAATGGGAATCAAATATATGGTAGCTGAAGGAAACTGGACTGAGTGGTAAACACACAATAGAATATACAGATATCAAATTATAATGTACACCTAAAAATTATATAATTGTATTAACCACTGTTACCCCAATAAACAATTAAAAATTTTAAAAAGTATATTTTCTTTTATTTCAATATAAGAAAGAAGAGGGAGGATTTATTTCACTAAAAATAAAGCTTTTTTGAAAGCAATAAACTTCAACTGACAGCTTAAATTTAAAAAGAGGTTTGAATTTTAACTCAACCTAACATAAAAGGAAATAAAGCAATTCTTAAATCAAGTTTAAGGTTTTTAGGGTATGATATACTTCACCCTTATCCTATTTTCACTTTTTAGATAATGGAAGAGAAGGGGACAAAGAATAGCTAGGTTGTTTTCTTTGCTTCAAAATAGGGAGATATTTAAAAAGACAAGGATTAGAAAGATTAACTTTCTCTTTCACATACATGACCATAAATTTGCTTATTTCTAATCACAATCATTAGGAAAAAAAATGAGAGCTCTTGATTACCTAAGAGATAGTTAACACCATACCGAGACTAGCTCATCATGCAGACTAAGACTGAGAAGTAGATGGAACAGAAATATCAAAGCCTTAATGAAAAGAAACTGATTTATCATCTTTCACTGAATATCTGTGTAGCTTAATAGATCACATTCTAGAAGATGATAAATCTCACTTTGTGTTTTTCTTTTGGTAAATATATTCCAAAAATAACATCCATTTATTTTTATTAAATAGAACTTATATTATGACATTATATATTTATAAACAAAGTTTTTCATTGTCTTAAGACTCCATTAGCCCACACATCCGAAGGAAATTAGCACTCTGAATTATCAAGAAAGCAATAGCACCATTTAATAAGTCCTTAAGGAAATGGCATTCGCATGAGTTATAAAATTTTAAAAAGAAAAGGTCAGGAAGTTTTTTTCATGCATACAAACAATAATGATGACAGACATCATGACTCTGAATAGAATACTGGTGTAATTTTTATTTTAAATTGAATAGTCTCACAACCTAAAAGACAGTGGGCCTTTAGTCTTAGCCGTTTTTTTCCTGACAGCTTTCCCTCCTACACTTAGAAATGAGAACTGTGTCCATGCTTCTCATTTTCTGTGTGTGTGTGTGTGTGTGTGTGTCTGTGTGTGTGTGTGTGTGTGTGAGAGAGAGAGAGACAAGTTTCCATTGTAAAATGGAAAATTAAAGGTTTTTTTTTCCTGATCTTTACCAAACATTTTAGAAATATGATTTTGGTTATATACTGAACCTTATCTCTATTAATATAGAGATAGGCCTAACCTTTGGAAGAACTCTACTGTCTATGAGGAAATATAAAGTACCTAAGGAAAAAGAGTTCTGGTTATGTAATTAATTTAATTATTGTATCTTTTATGTGAATTTTTAAAACAGATTACAATTCAATTGGAAACTATAAATAAGAGCTGAATGATGTGCTGTTAAACACTGGTTTGAGCAGGAATTTTCCAGTCAGTCAATGACATTCCATGCGTGTGAGATTACTGTGTCCCTCAGTGGTGATAAGAGTGAAAATTCAACTCTGATACCTTAATGCACATAATCACGTGGTCACCTGAATGAAATATTTAGATAGTTTTAAAGCTTGACTAGTAACAAAATATCGATACCTAGTTAGCAGAAAATACAATACATATTGCATAGCTCACTCTTGGGAATCAGGCTTTCTTATTCACATATAGATATAGAAAGCCTAATGGATATTTGACATTTTATGACAAATTTAATATTTTTATTGCAGCCCACCTCGGTAAGTAGTTCATATCCATTACTTACAAGAGAAAAATGAGAAAGTATATAGTGATGTTCTAAATCAGTGCTTCTTAACTTTAATGGGCATACAAATCACTGGGGATCTTGTTAGAAGGCAGATTATGTATGATTCAGTAGGTATGAAATTCTGTATTTCTGCATTGATATTGATGCTGCTGGTCAGTGCACCACAAAAAGAATAAAAAGGTTCTAAATGATAGCAGTCAGCTATAATCCTATGGCCCAAACAAAATAATAATGCATTGAGGTTCTAAATATAATTTTTTCTCTGACTGACTCCATTCGATTTCAATAATGTTTCTAATTGTGATTGAAAATTGCAATTTCAGCTTGGCTACAAATTTACTCAGCCATTTGGAGTGATTAATTTAACCTATTTATGGCATAATTTATAGTTCATATTTTAGCAGTTGAAGGAGATTTTAAAAGAAAATAAATACATTTTTAGTAGCAAATTGCTGTAGAAATATTGATAGAAACAACTACTCTAAGAAGCTTTTCTAAATGTCAAGCATGATGCCACAGTCTAGTATTTTTGAGAAAAATATTCTGCTTGCAAGCTTTCGTCATGTACTATTTTGGCCAATTGTTGCCAATTTGTGTGCCCAAAATCTATGAAAATGCCACTATATGCTTTTAGTTATGACACTTGAGTTCACACCTTAAGTGGAAATTTTTTACTGACTGCGATTTAGCTAACATAACACCTCCTCTTTAGATCTTACATGGAAGTCAATAGTGCCCTTTGACATTCAAATTTTCATCACAGCATTAAAGAAATGTTCTCTCCATGCTTTGCTTGAGAGGGTTTAGATATAAGTCGCTGACTTCCCAAGGAAAAGTAAGGAAAAGTAAGGAAAGAGCTATTTAAATTCAAATGACTTTTTTACTACAAATTACTACATTATGTAGTTTATTAATAGTTAATATTGCAACCACATGTATAAACATATGGTCATGAATATTACTCTCCAGATTTTAAATTATGAATTTTTGTATCTCAAATTATGGAATCAAATTTAGAATACAGATAGATGACATGTAAGTTCAGAATGATTTTAAAATATTCTTTTGTGAGATTTTAAAAATATATTTGGCATTGTTTTTACTATCTAGTCAGTGAATTTAATCATCACACTAAATTTATCTTGAAGAATGTTTTAAATCTTTCTAATTTTAGTCATAAACATTCAGTTTATCTTCTAAAATTCAGCAGCCAATTAAGCTGCCACTGTAAAAAAATAGCAAATGTTAACTAGGATAATTAGGTGCAATCATAAAAGCCAACTTAGAAAAGGTGTGCTTTTCCCTTGTGCATTCCCATCACTACCCAGTTATTGCTACTGTTTCAGAGAAACCTTATAAATGTGAAACCCACAGAGAAGTAGGTGGCCATCTGAGGGTGTATACATAGCCATACCAGCAAGATTCCAACCACTGAATAGAAGACTCAAGATTACTAGAACCCCAAGAAGGTGCCAAAATCAAGCAAGATAGGAGCAGTCTGAGGAAAATAAGATACTTCTTCACAATTATTCTAAGAATAAGATACTGAGTATAAATCTAAATACAGTCATTTAAGTCACT
>NW_006494614.1:393965-398277 GCF_000325575.1 Pteropus alecto
TCTTTCCCTTATCAATTTCCCTAACTTGTCTCAAAGAAAATAATGTTTTCACCGTGGTGTTTCAACTTTCCTCTTCTGGATAGGTGCTTTGAAAACATACTATAGGTCTACATTTCCCTCAACAATCAGGAATTTTTGAGTTCTTACTAGGCACTGTAGTAAATGCTTTATATATGTTTACATTCTTGCTTCATATAATTATTTTAAGAACCATATGAAGTAGTATCTCTATTTTTTAGGCAATAAAACTGAAGTTAATTCACTTATTCATTCAATAAATGAATTTGTTCTAGAGGCAGGGACTACAATGGTAACCAAAACAAAAGATCTCTGCTTTTTTTTGGATTTTTACATTGGGAGGAGAGCCATTAAACAGTAAATACATATACAAAAGCTGTGAGGACAGTAAGACACGTGACAGCACAGTGCCTAGGAGAGAGTGTGTTTGAAATGAAGTAGATGGTCAGGGAATAAATGTTTGAGGAAGTGTGCTACTCAAGATGAGCCCTAAATGACCAAGGGGTCCCCAGAAGAAGTTCATCAAATATAGATGAGGAGGCAAAGTAATAGGAATACTTCAATATTCCATCACAGTAAATTTTCTCCTGAGAGATGAAATATTGTCCTGAAATACTTTGAGCTGAATGCTAGAGGTTGAAAACTTGCTTATAAACAAAGAGAGAGAAAAAATATAAAAGTTTGTTTATGATAAAAATGTGTATAGCCTGTGTAAGGAAGCAGTAGGGTCTCTAAATTATATAAATTAATGTTTATTAATAAATTAAGGTTTATTAATATTTTATTCTAGTGTCTAGGTTAGGGAAGTAGATAGAGGAAGTCTCTATGATCTTCATTAAAGAGTTACATAATTCAAAGTCTCAGTAATTGTTTTAGTAAGTGGCATATAATCAGAAACTTTTTTATTATTTTCTCTATTCATACTAACCAGAGCTCTCATTATCATAAACAGGCTAAGCTTCCACTTTGAAGTCTAGATCTGTGATGGCGCTAAGTCATTTCTTCCTGGTTTAACATAAGAAATTAAAGACATAAAGTGTCATGAAAATTGTTTTGAAGTGTCAACTCAACTGTCAAAATGTTTATCAATTTTCAGGCAGTACACAGAGAGAGAGCCCTGGTTGAGAGAAAGTAGATCAAGGCAGATTTATACTTTAAATAGTTTTTCTAATTATCAAATCTACAAAGATAGCTTATCAAGATTATTAGTTATCAGTTTGGCTCCTTTGGAACACATAGACCTCATGTTTAGAATGAGCCCATATGGAAAGTAAGAAATCCCTAGGACTAGGGGGGTGGGAGGTGGGTCATAGTAGAAGCTCTTCCAATGATAATACTCTTGCCTAGAGGCAGCCCCAATCAACTGAATTTTTAGTTATAGAATTTTTTTATTTTTTTAATCTATAGATTAAATATGACCAAAGGTTTATATAGGAGAGAAGAAATAATTTTAGGATATAAAGTCCAATCACTTGATTCAAATTAAAATGTAGCAGCTGAAAACATTTTACAAATATTTAACAGTAGATGTTTCAGAAACATTTGCATAAACATGGTCTCATTTGATCTTCAGAGTCACTTTTTGTGGTATACTATATAATCCCATCTCACTTGTGAGAAAACAAAGGTGCAGTCACCTTTCCAAACACGTATATTGAGTAAGCAGCAGAGCCAGGTCTAGAATGCTGGTTTCTGACTGTGAACTCCTTACTCTCCCATTTTACCTCTGCTGTCTCATACTCTGCAACTGTCCTGTCATCCCAGGAAATGACATTTTAAACGCTTTCCATTTGAAAAGACTCCACAATGAAGATTCATCAGTGGACTCTTCTTGTACTTTAAACATTCTAAGTGTCATCCTGATCAAATCAATCCAAGGCTAACTATCTCTGACAGTGTATTGAAAAATGTTTTGTAGGAGTTTTTGCCTCTCATGATATAATCCCCAGAAGCTAAAGATAAACTCAGAACATTTCTGAATTGACACTGTCAGGAAGCTCTTTCCCATCCAGAACTAATTCTGCATATTTCAGCAGCATAGACAAACTCCTATGAGAGCATACCGAACACTAATGGCAAGAATTCTCTGCCTACTATCCCATAGAAATAGCAGATGATTCTCTGCCATCCTAGGTTCGTGCCAAAACCTGAAGCTAAGCGATAAGAGGCTAGCCAGAAATCACAAACATAAGATTTTAACCCTGCAATTCAGTCACTACTAGAGCCATCAGCAAAACACCTAGACCTTACAAGGCCTAGTTATTCAGCTGAGAGGATAACACCTGAGCTCAGCTTCCTATTTATTTAAGAAAAATTTCCCTTCTTTCAATTTTATTGCATTTTTTCTTTTAACTAGAGAATAGCTGCTTAAATTCTTTTATAAAGCAAAGTATTGATAGGTCGATTGGTAAATAGAAAAATAAAGCTATAAATAAATACATGTATATACAAATGATGTAAATGATATATAAATGATGCCTTCTAAATAATGAATTTCATATAGTTTTAAGAGTTATCAGTTATCTTTTTTATTTTATTTATCTGATTGACAAAAGAAATAAAATAGGAAGACTGCTCAATCGGGAGAGGTGCAGGTAAAGAAGCACTTTGAAATACTGTCAGAGGCCGTATGGGATTCTTGGGGATGTTTTAACAAATTATCGCAAACTGAGATGGTGTGAAACAACAGAAGTTTATTCTTACAGTTCTGGAGGCTAGAAGTTCAAACTCCAGGTGTCTGCAGGGTCATGCTTTCCCTGAAGGACCTAAAGCAAAATTTGTTACATACTTGTGACTTTCCCTTAACTTCTGGTGTTGGCCAGTAATTCTAGGTATGCCTTGCCTTGCAGCTGCATAATTCCAATCTTTGCCTCCATCTTCATCTGATGTTCTCCCTGTTTGTGTCTTTATGTAGTGTTCTCCTCTGTGTGTTTTTGTGTTCAAATTTCCCTCTTCTTACAAGAACATCAATCATATAGGATTAGAGCCCACCTTTAGTGACCTGATCTTAACCTGATGACATTTGCAAAAACTATTTCAAATAAGGTCACGTTCACAAACACTAAGAGTTAAGACTTCAATATACTTCTTTGGGAGACACAATTCAACACTTAGCAAAGAAAATTTAAAAACTATTATATGAGATTTGAAGTCATTTAGAAATATATATTAAAATTTAAAACATGCACACACTTTGATCAAGTGTACCATTGATAAAAATTTATTCTAAGGAAATAATATGTTTATGGAGATTTAGAAATATAAAGATATATTTCCCATAGAAATGTTTATTAAGCATCTGGAAACAACCTATATATTATAAGGAAATTGTCATATACCTATGCATTAGTCTCAATGTAGTAATTAAGAAAGAGGAGGTAAGTAAAAGAAAAAACAGTGATGATAAATTTATAAATATTAAATGAAAAAGTAAAGTTGCTGAATATCATATATAGTGAAATTATATATATGTGGGTGGTCTGTAACTAAAATTATTGAAGAATACATATCAAAAACAATAGAATTATTTTTGAAGATGATATTATCTAAGTTCATATATTACTTTAATTTCTTAAAATAATAATATCAGAAAAACAATTAAGTTATATTTTAAAGATATTATAAAGTAAGAAATGTTGAATAATGCTAATTTTGGGTTATTGTCTATAATAACCCAAAGAAATTGTTCAAAGAAATTATTATTGTATTTTTTTAAAGAGATATAAATTATCTTTTAAACATTCTATATCTGAAGTTGAGTTATATATCATAAGGTCTACAGTAAATTCTATTGAAGAATTTAGTAGTGTTAAATACAGAATAAAAGATTCTATCTACAAAGAAAAGTTTACACAGCTGTTAGCCAGTTGTATTTTGGGACTTGTTTATTTAGTTAGTCATTAATTTATTTTGTCTGTTTTGCTTATTTACTGCAGTATCCTCAGTGCCCAGAAGAGCAATAGGAAAACACATATTCTATTTGCCTAGGGGGTGAATAAAATTTCAACTAACCAACAAGGGAGGGGACTAACACCTGATTTGCTTCCCCTGTATATCAGCAGTACCAAGGACAATGTTTGTCACTTAATCAAGACTCACTAAAAACTATTACTGAGTTTTAAGCTATATTCCTATATAATGATAAATAACTTAAAAATAACTATAATTAATTATCATCTAGAAATATTGAAAGAACCTGCCATCTTTGTGAAGTTTTTTCTGAATCAAAGACTATATTATGATCTGTTAACTAAAATAAAGCAGGTTGAGTGCTGATTTCAGAGCTCACTGAGTG
>NW_006494614.1:398315-400143 GCF_000325575.1 Pteropus alecto
GCTCCAGAGGCTGTACTATCAGTTCTTTGAAAATACATAATGCATATGTAGGTCATATGGTTATTCTTAATTAACTCAATTTTTAAATCTATGTGCTTTGTAATCTGATTGTACTATTTTCTATGCTTGCTTACAAGTCTCTCTACCTATTTTGTTGAACACTGCTGGTTGTTCCTCATTGAAATATAATATCCTTCTTACAATTTTAAATTAGTTTGTTAGTAGTATTATGTGCAAAATTAAAAGATATTTATTCATTTGCAAACACATATAAGCCTATACTGCCCTGTGATCAGCACACATGTTTGAGATTTATTTTTTATTTAATTGTTTGTTTCAACCCAAGGCTGTGATGCAGCTACAGAGTCTATCCTCAGTCTCTCACCAGTAACACAGCACATGGTCAGTTAGGGATGTGCATTCTAAACTAAGGAAACTAAGAAAGAAAATCATTTACAAACTCCACTAAAAGTCCCTAAACATGTATGTGTGATGGCCATGGAGATGCCTGCTCAAATTATCCTTCAAGACAAACTGCTATAAGGAACATAGGAACATAAAAGGAACATTAACAGTCTACAGCTTCTCCAGCTCCATATACACCACTGTATTCACCAAGCCAACATTTCTGCTGGGCTGCTCCTAGTCAGTGACTGAGCTGTGCAGGCTCTTTAGAACCAGGCCATTTCTGCCTATTGCACACTTCCTTTAGTGAGAAGTTCTGGTTCAAGGAACCCCTTTCAGCATGGCTAAGAACTTCTGAATTGATATCTGAGGTTTTTCTTATCCAGTCCTAACTTCTCTTTCTCCTTTCACAGGTTTCATGTCTGCATCTCAGTCTGAAGAAATATTAACTTCCACCCTCTTTATCCTTCACAGGCATATCTGTCAATATATCTGTTGTACATCTAACTTCATCCTGGCATTTGCTTCATGAGGGATCAAAATGAATAGAATATTTGCTATATTTTTAATTATGAAATTAAAAACAAATTAATATTCTGTGTAGTATAGGTATGTTTGAAAACACACAATATGATAAAATAAAATTTTCAAATAATAAATATGCCAACAGATATGTCTTGGCATAGTATTATATTTTTATAGAGTGAGGACACCTACTTTAATTTTATCATGTCATTTAATATTCTCCAATATATTAAAAAAATTCTTTAACTGTCATACATATAGAAGATATTTGGTACAACAAAGATGAGAAAATTCAACTTTTACTACAAGAGAGCTGAAACAAAACATGATAAATCTCTCTCTGGGTGGTGTCCTCATGGTGTTCATCTTTGAACTAAAAACAAAAATCAAAGCCTAAAGCAAATTCACTGATTCATAACTGAGTCATTTATGGGGCTATATAGAGCTACTAAAGATCAAAGAAAAATATTCTGTCCAGCTGTGTTCCTCTGGGTACATTTTGATGAAGAAAAAATATTGAATACAACACTAGCTAGAAGATTAGAATTCTGATTATCTCCTTACATATTTCCTAACACTTGATTTATGTTTTATTATTGCACTTCTTAAAGAATTTATTTTAAATAGCTCATTAAAGAAACAGAAACAATGCAGTTTAAAGAACTGTGTATTCAATATTTAATAGTTAAAAGCATCAAAGTAGATAAAGAAATTAATTGTTATGCAAAATATTTTTTACCACATTTAACTTTGTCATTTGTTAGCAATTATAAATGATTGCTGTCTTACATTGGTAGCATATTAAAACAGTGGATTCTTACATTAACTGTCGTTAGTTTTATTTTACATATAATTTAATACATTTTACCAAACTTTGTTTCTTTTAATTTGTCATCAC
>NW_006494614.1:400192-420660 GCF_000325575.1 Pteropus alecto
TTTTCTATTTCTTCTAAAATAACACTGCTCCATTATAAAGAGAGATGAACATTAAAAGAAAATTTCCTAACAATCAGAGACCAAATAAGTCTAATATCCATTTAAAAAGCTGAGTACATATGCATTTTATCTAATGACTCTAAGCTCATTATACTTGAAAAGAGTTAGTGGCACATTTGACACAATTGACCACTATGTCATTCTCCAAACACTTTCTTCTCTAGGCTTCCATAAAATTAGATTCTTTTTTGTTTTCCTTCTACCTTACTGCACATCTCTCTTCAATTACCTTTGCTTGCTTTTCCTTCTCTTCTTTTCAGGTCAGTCCTTGGTACTCCTCTCTCCTCTGTCTGCATTGTGACTCTACATGATCTTATCCAGTCCCTTGGCTTTAAATACTATCTATGTCCTATTGACTCACAAATCTGTACTCTAAACCTGACACTTTACCTGAGCTTCGACCTCATAAAACATTTGCCATCTCAAAATCATTCATTTCCCAAGTAAATCTTTTCTTCATTCAACAAATATTGAGTGCCTATAATGTGCCTTATACTGTTAAAGCACAAAGAATACAGCAGTGAAAACAGAACAAAATATCTCTACTACAATGTCTAATAGGCACTTCAAATGTAATTCATAACAAGAGTACATTAATTTCTTTCACCCCCAAATCAGCTTCTTAACCATTCTTTCTTATTTTCAGTGCATGGCCCCTTTCCATCAACGTTCTCAGATTTTAAAAACCTAGATGTCTTCTTTCTCAGTGTGAGTTTTCACAGAAGCAAACCCTAAGACAAGTATTTGGTACAACAAGTAGCTTATTTGAGAGTTTCAGGGCACACTAGCAAGGAAGGGAAGAAGCGATATGAGGAGGAAAGCAGCTACTAAATGGTTATTAAGCCTGTTACTATGATGTGCAAATGGAGTTAGATCTCACAGAGAAAATTTGAGAAATTATATAAAGTTCACATCTCAGAATCATCTCACTCTAAGACTGGGAGCTGTGGTATTTATAAACTTCTTTGAGCTATGGGTAAGAGACTAATTGCCCAGCACTTCCAGTCTGCTAGATGCATGAGCATATCAGACTTCTGGAAAATGTCTTTAGACATAGAGACATAGAGAAGCAGATACTGGCAGCCACAAGTCCTCTGGGCACTGTGAACCATAAAGTCAGAGGACTATGGTAAGTTACCAACAGTCACAGCTACATCCTCCTTGATTCTACTCCATACTCCGAATTTACCCATTAATGAATCCTGTGAACGTCATTCCAAACTACATCTTGAAATCTATCACTTCCCAGATTCAGTCCTGAGTCCAAGTCACCAACATCTTTCATCAGCATTACTAAAATAGTTAACTCAGCATTGTACTCTTGCTTTCTACATTGTAATGTCACACAGAAGCCACAGGCATCCTCTGTATGCCAGAATCAGATTATGTTTCTCCCCTTATCAAAGTCTTCCAGGGCTTCCACCACAATTAGATCAAAATCCAAACCTACATGTCATTCGAAGATCAATGCTCTCATCTTCTAGCATTTTCCCTCTTATGCTAAATAATGTAGCACACTGATGGGTCACCTTTCTTTTCCTGATACACAATATGCTTGTTTCCATCTCAAGGAATTTGCCCTCATTGTTCTTTCTGCGTAGGATGCTCTTCTGATAAATCTTTATATGGTTACCTATTTTTCATCATATAGGCCTATTTCACACATCATCTCCACCCAATACCCTAGCTAAAGAGCCCTTCCCATCCCTAATATTCTCTATCTTCTTAACCCAACTTATTTTCTTTCGTTTCTCTCTTCTATTTACCAAATAAAAGGAAAATTCCATCTTTATCTTATTTACCACTATATCCCTCTGCCAAAAACAGTGCTTGGCACATAGCAGATTTTAAATAAATATTAATTTAACTTCAAGAAAATATCATGCAAATGGTGAATACTACATAATCATATTTTAAATGAAATATGTATAAGGACAAAGAAAGTTTAATAGAAATAAATAAGTTGCTTTTTTCCAAAGTAACCTAAAGCTAATATTTGGCCAGTTAATTAAGATTATTAGTTAAAGCATATATACTTGAAATTTTTTATTTTAATGTAAGGCATCTAACTGTAAATTTATCCCTAAATATATCAATGTAGAGCCAAGTCCCTTTTCAAGGTCAGCTGAAATTTCTCTTGTTTTATATAAGCCTCAAATATAATGGATTATCCAAGATTTCCACCTTTGGTTTCTTTTAATTGAAGGAAGAATAAAGAGACACTTGCGAAGCAAACTATGTGTAGAATCTACCTCTTAGAACTGTCTTGCTCATATTAATATATAGAAAAAATCTTAGATGACTTGCCTTTATCAAGTTTTTCAATGCTATCGTCTTAATTTTGCTATCGTCTTAATCAAAATTAAGAGGGCATGTTTCTGTTTTGCCCTTGTATTTCATTGTTTTATGTATTATTTACTTGAATTATTTAATTAATAAGTGCAACAAACATAAACTGGTTTTGGAAGAAACACTACTGACCTTTTTAAAAAAATATCCAACTGGGGGAGCAAATATAGAAGCATGATAGAGTAGCCTGCTAAAAGTGAATTTTCAGGCTGCTGTGGACATTGGTCAGTTTATTTTAACCAAGGGATAAAGAATTTGGTTACTCTTGTGAATCAGTTAAAGGAAGTTAGGTTAAGAGAGCTTCAGTGGTCCCTAAATGTTACTTGTAATTCTCTTTTCCTGATGTGTTTATGAATAGAACATTTTAATTTTCTTCCACTTATTTTTAGTTGACAAATTTTCTATAGTATGTAGCTATACAATAAAATTTAAGTTATACTTGTCACAATATTTATGTTTTTAAAAGTGAACAAATCTGTTTTTGATCATTTCATATTTACATTGAATTTACTTAAATTTTAGTCTAGCAGACTCTCAAATCTAGAAAACTAGGCATGATTTTTGCCAATTAAATTTATGTGCACTTGCCTTAGGGGCTAGAGAAGTTCATATTTTAAAGATATTTCAGTCTTTATCACTTATTCATTTTCCTTTTCCTTTTGATAAAGTAAAGAATTTGAAGAGAGAAGTAAATATTTAAAGGCTGAGAATGGAGTCTGAAAAATTGACTTTTAAAGGCAACATTTAGCAGGAGTAATATTTTCTTTGAAAGCTAAGACCAAAATACAAATTAAAATCTCTTTTCCCAAGGCATAGTCCCAAGACCCAAGACACATTTGGTGTGAAACCTCGGGCTGATCTGGCATGACTACCAAGAAACAAAGAGACTGAAAGATGCAGTGATTCTTTAACTGACATTCAATAGGACTTAAATTTTCTCACTTTCAAGACACTAGTCCAAGTAGCCAAACAGACAGGCTAGATCCTTTTCTACAAAGAGTTGCAAACATATGGCAATAGATTCTGGGATGCTTTCCCCTGGGATATTTCTAAAAACGAAATTGAGACCTTACTCCTTACTGCAATGAGAAACAATATTCTGGCTTCCAACTTTTTGTCAGATCCCTCTCCCTTTAGGTTTCACTACCATCTCAAATTCTCTACATGTCTGCAATCGATGCCATCCCTTTTCCAATTCACCTCCTCCTCCAGAGAGCCCTAGTTTTGCTAAAAGTACTAGTGTCTTTCCAGTCACCTAAGTTGGAAGTATTAAAAGTCTCCCTTGTCTTCTTATTTTCCTTTCTACCATTGTCTTCTTAGTCTTTTTTCTACCTCAAAAAGCCCTTCCCTTTCAATCACTGCTTTGAGCCCTTTAGGCTATACTTCCAGTCATTATTACTGCAGGCTTGAATTACAGCTTTCTGCCTCTGGCTGCAGTGAATCTAATGTACCTGCACAGAGCCACCAAGTCAGCCTTCCTGAGACAGGGCAAGGCAGGAAGAGGGCAAGGCAGGAATAGCACAAGTTAACAAGTTAGAAAGACCTGTACTTAATGCTCAGCCTCTACCTTCTTAGCTAAATGTCCTTGGACAGCATACTAAACATATTTGAACCTCAGCTGCATCATCTGAAAATCTTGCCCTTCTTGCACATTTTTGTGAGAATCAGAGATAGTGTAAGGCTAGCACATCTTCTTATAATTACCACAAATGGCATAATATTTGCAAAGAGCGGATACGCAATAAATGGTAAATATTACTTTTATTGCACTCTCCTGTTTTAAACATTTAATGGCTTTCCATTCTCTCCTTCCTGCTTGGCCTTCCTGCTTTCATCTAGTCTTATCAAAACGCTATTTTATGTTCAAATTCTCATTCAAGATCTAGCTCAAGCACCACCTCCTCCCAAATTTATTTCCCAATCATACCAAATCATCAAATTCTTATAACACTGTAATAGGTGTGCCCTAGTACTTGATGATGCTGAAGTAATAACAATAAAGTAATAAAATTATTATTATTTTAGCTCTATATTGAAAGATAAAAACATCAAATATTCTTGACAAAGGTTTTCTTGTTCTGAGCAGATACATCAAAATGACCTCATTTGTTTCTTTGTTTATTTGGATAACAGCCAAATTAGTGCCATTTCTGTGGTGGCCATAGCAACTGTGCATTTGGTTTTCCTTCATTCCTTAGCACCAGGAACTTGAAAGTTGTTGAGGAGGAAGTAAATAAATTTCAAAAGGGTCAAGGAAATTCCTAGGAGAAAAACAATCAAGATTCCAGTATGGAATACCTCTAAGGGACTAAGGCTACCCACATAGAGTCAGGTGAGAGAAAATAAACTCCAGCTGAAAAAGGACACAGTCCAGACAAAGCCCAGGAGCATTGGGGAAGGGCCGAGTCTGCAAACAACCTGAAACTGATGTGGGGCTCCTGACTCAGTCATACTGGCACCAAGGGCAGGCTCCTGGGTGCACGTTTGTTGTGTAAACTCAGGAGCCGGATAACTGAGAAGCTGAAAGCTAGAACAGTGAGAATCCAGACCAACTTGAGAATAAATTTGAGCCCTATTCCTATTGATAAATGACAATACATGCAGAGACAATTGCAAAAATGGCCTATAACAACAGAGGCAAGAGAAGCACAGATGGATAGAGAGGACCGTTTCACTGCCACATTTTCAGCAGAAATACCAAAACCCCAGGTCTGGCAGCAGTAACAGGACTGTGGTGCCATTTTCTGGAGTATTTCAAACCTGGTAGCAGCTATGGAATTCTTCAGCTTGAAGAGGGCACATCTTAGTGGAGTATCCTACAATAGAGTCTGTGGTCCCATCAACCAACCTGATCAAACTGATTAAGTCTCTGAGTTTCTTGGACTTATCACAGGATGGTGGATTTGGGGCCATGTCCAGTTAAGAAACTACAAAGAAAGAGACCTTTTCTTCCTGTTAACTTGGGCATGTAACATTCTCAATGTGTGACTTTATGTAAGGTTTAATTACATCCTGAACCAAAAGTAGATAAACTCCCATCTAAACATACTATTTTCAACATGCCAGCATTTTTCTTATTATTTAAGGCCATGTTTTACTTTGCTTAGTAAATTGATAATTCTTTAGGTGCAGACATCATATTACATATATATATTTATTTTTTCTTATCATCTACATGGTCAATTACCACAGATCTCATGCAGTAAGTGTTCAACAAATATTTGAAGAATGAATTAATGAGTAGCAATATACAGGAATTTTTCATGAAGAATTGATGTACCATTTCAATATCTGTGTCTTTTTAATAACTTTATTTTTTCCTTCTGGTTCAGATTGGTCATAGGTATTCTGAAGATTAATGCATAAAACATTTATGACTTCTTTAAGAAAGGCAAATAAAAGATCAACATATTTCTTCTCTGCATAGTAAAGCAAGAGAATTCCTAATACCCTTTAAGCAAATTCACCCTAAAACTCCATTTTATTTTGTCTGAAATATTATTTTAACTTATTAAGGTAAATTTAAAGAGTATTGGCCAAACATATCTTGGAAATTAGTACATCAGAGTAGATCCTTGGCCATTTCTTAGGCCTTTTATATCGCAAAAGTGCATAGTCTACACCTTAAAAAAAAAGAAAAACTTTTTCTAATGTAAATATAATTACTTAGATACCAGGGTCATGAAATGAACATCAAAAATTTGCTACTAAAATTAGCTCTGATTCATGCTCATAAATTTACTTAATCTCATCCAGCACATTAAATTAAGTGACTACCTACTTTTAGATTTTTTTTTCTTCAAGTAATATTTACATAGTTGCATTTCTATCCGATTGTCGTATTTGTACAAAGAGGGCATCAAAAGACTCTTTGAGTGATGGACTTTACTCTGAACAAAAGTAGCACTTTCACTAAAGTACAGAAATGGCATTTGCTTTGAAGTAAATGGATATCATTTTTGGAGGATCTACTCTGTGCCAGACACTGTCTGTAAGCAGTATAAAAGCTATATACTTAATCTTCTTAGTGACACTGTGACGTATTATTATTTCCATTAAATAGATGAAGTAACTGAGGCTCAGAGATGTTAAACAATTAGAATTTTAAAAAGGATATAACAAGCAGACCTCGGTTTCAACAGTAAGGTGATTCTGATTCCAAAGTTCTTGCTCTAAGATATAGCTGGCATTGAGAGGAAAAAATGGCACATATCATTTTATAAACTTCTAACTAGATTTAAAAACCTGTAAATAGGGATATATTATTCTAACAGCACATTTCAAATCATTGATGGGTTCAATTTTTGAGAACACTATTAATTCAAGTACTAAGTAAATTCTTTATGAATGCTTCTTAAGGTTTCTATGTCAATTAACCATCTAACATACACACATATCTTCTACAGTGTTATTGCTTAAAAGAGATTACAAATGATGCTGAAATAATATGATTGGATAATTTAAACTATAAACACTGTGTCAAAATTTGTTCTATATTTATAAAGCATTGGGGCAATAATATGACATAATTATGAAAAGCCAGAAAGATTTCCAATATTTTGTACATTAACTTATTATTTCTTTTGATTCTTAGGACAACATACTAAAATTTATTATTTCTATTTGACAAGTGAGGCTCAAAGAAATTGAATAACATCAAAGAAAGCCTTGGTAAAGGAATTCAGATGCTGGGTTCTGAGACCTGTTTATTAGTTTAATCTGCTTAGCAAGGAAATAAGAAGGTTTAGAACTTCAGTAGACCCACTACCTCACCCCAAATGGCTGTGAATCCTTATCTTTAAAGTTGAAGAAAGAGTAATAAATGTAACATTTTTGCTGGTTTCTAAATCATCATGCCTGACTTTTTACTTCTGGATGCTTAAGGATTCCTTTACGTTTGCATCTGACTAGTCCGCTGATCTTCCTTTATATGTAATGTACCTATTCTATGTATCTGCTCTATAAAATGAGGATTATATCTGCCCCATGATGTTATCATAAGTCAATAATAGTACTAAGATGTAATAAGCATTAAGTGTATTTCACATTAGGTTATTTTATAGTAGAGATTGTCAAATACAAATGGTAACATGCAATAGGAGCTAGACTCAGAGTTTATAAAGTCATTGTTTGGATCAAACTTCCTAGGGGTACTATATATCCTAGGGTCCTTAATAGTCATACTTTATATATGTGTGAGTTTCTAATAACAGAGTCAGGAAATTCTTTGGATCAGATAGGCAAGAGAATTTCTGTACTGCTGGGACACACAGGTAATTTTAAAACAACAAAAAAAGGGAGACATCTACTGTGCTATATATTTACATGAAAAAATTAGTCATGATTGTTGTTTATTATATATAATATAAATTTTATTACACATCACTTTCTTGATTTATTTTTAATATTTTCCAGCTGTCTCAATTTTTAAATAAAACTCTTCTGAAACTGAACATGACAAAAAGCCTGAAATTTGTTGGTTATAAATCACAGTAGTAAAGAGGGAATATTTGTTAAAATTTGACAGACATATTGAATCCAAAATTAATAAAATCTACAGCTAAATATGTTTCATGTTTATATTAAATATTTTATAAATAGGTAATAGTTAATAGCTAATAACACAAATTTATCAAAATCTTATACACATTTAGTATCTTGAGGTCATATATAGTAAATGCAAATTATCATATCAGTGTTGAAGCTATAACACTGTCTTTCTAATAATAAGAATGTATAGCTGACTTTATGAAAGAACTAAAAGTAATATAAATTTATAAATATAAATATAAATTATATTAAATATATAAATAAGTATTCAAATAAAATTTATCTTATTATTTATCATTTTTAAATTTATTTTATTTACAGACTGTAATGAGGCCAACATATATCTTATCTGATTTTGTATTTCAATATCTTTGGGAATAAATTCTAAAGCTATGAAAATAAATAAAATTCCTAAGTTAATTTATAAAATTATGAATAAAATAGAATAATACAGGGAGACATATCATTTTGAAAATAATGATGTCTACTCTCTCTCAGTCTATCTCCGATTCTCAAATATAGAATGTAGCTTATCTCTATGTATTTTACCGTGAATACAAATAAATATCCATAAACCATATTTTGTACTTTGTATAAATAGATCCATTCCTTCTTTGTGTTTTAGAAATAAATTCAATGAAGAAAAAGTACCATAGTTTATAGCAACTGTTAACTTGCCTTAGCCAAAACTTTTCTGTGATTAATTATGGGTATTTATCTGAGTAATAATATATCTTGTTATTTATAGGCCTCAATGCCATCTCTTACTCTGTTTTTAGTAAATTTCAACAAGTACTTCATACCAAATATGAGTAATCTGAATTCCTATGTTAAATGTTACACACTTATAATTATCTATTAATTAATTAATACATAAAAATTTTATACCAGCTTTAACACTCATTGTTTCCCAATCCACTCCTCTAATCCAGGATATTGAACATATATGTCAAACTTGCTGTTAGCCTCACTCTAACCTAAGCGCCTGCTTATTATCAACCCTCTGTATTCACTTTACATTCTACCCTGTACTTGTTTTCCCAAGTTTGATGACTTGTTACCTCTATAGTTTGTTTGACATTTTGGTTTTTCAAGATTACATTCATTGCTTACTCTTACCAGTTCTATCTTAATGCCCAGCACATGTGAAGTCCTGAATCTCAGAATGTTGCCAGTTCCTAGACTGCAATGTTGGACTTTACCCTCTTGTCAGAGCATTGGCCATTACCTTCTCTAGGGATCCCTGTCATTAACTGAGCCTTGCGAGGGGAGGAGGGTCGGTTTATTCTGAATAATATAAATTTTTGTCTAGCTAAATTTCCTTATACCACCTGGAGTTGGTTCTATCGATATGTAACTATATAGCTGTTGAATGTAACATAAAAATCTGAAAGAAGCTGAGGAAACTTGTAAGCAGATAGGCTTTTATCCTTTACAAATTTGTATTACACTGTATTTGATCAATGCTCTGAAAATTAATTTTGCTCTTCAAGGTAGAAGGGGCAAAAAAGTTTCCTGATTCAACTTTACCTTTTCCAAGTGAAAAGTTTAAAAATTGGCCTAAAAAATAACATGACTATAAAGTAAATGCTTCATCGCAGTAGCCATTTTCATGTAAAAAAAAGTTACTTAAAATAGATATTCCATCACTTTATCAGCTTTAGATTCATGTTGATTATTTAATCTGCCAGTGAGCAAAGACAATAAGATGCAATGTTTTATGTTAATAAAACAATAGAGGTTGTTAGGTCATCTCATTTATTTATATTCAGACATAACTGCCAGTGTAGTACATCATGGAAGATTAATAGGCATATAAAGTGAAGAAATATAGTGCCATGTTGTTATTCATGTCACATATTACATGTCCTTTTACTATTCATTAAATCAATCATATATACACATAATGAATGTTATATTTATGACTTCATTACATATTCTGAAATATACAAATATTTCTTCCATATTTGATTATGATATAGGTCCCCAAATATTTTCTTTGTGGTAAAGACAAAAATAAAATTAGTATTTATGTTAATAAATTTTGTTAAATGTTACATATTTTTCAGCAAAATACTAAGAAGTTATGTAAAACCCCTGGTAAATACATGTCTGTCTCTTCATATCACAAAATAGCAAGAAATTTTAACAAAAATTTGAAGGAATAATTAAGAAACTAGATCAATCAAATATGTACCAAGTTAGGAAGAAGTCAATAATCAAAGTTTGAGTGTGATTTTTGTACCAATAAAGATGTGAGATGTTATCAGTAAGACATTCAGTATCTTCTAATTTTGTCAAAAATTAGAAAGTAGAGGTATTGTCTTCCTCACCCAATCCTGACTGCCTGGTATCAAATTTTGAGTGTTGGGTACAACATAAACAAAATTAAAATAGATTTAAAAAAGAATAATTAATTTATTAATTCACTACTTTTTACACTTTTGGCACTTTAGTGAAATATGAGATAAAACCAACTCTTTCAAAATGCCTTTATTGATTAAAAAGTGACAAGTTAGTTTGATCACTTCTTGGCAAAGTCTTATATTTATTCTCATTTCAACTGAATTGAAGAAAATAGCTGCAGCTAATTAAGATAAACACACAGTAGCAAAGGCAGGCTTGTAGTTCTGATAGTAAATAAAAGCTTGCCTGGCCATAATTTACTTTTCTATGGTTCTATTTTTATTGACTTTTCTAAAGGTAAATCTTTGTACAGTAACTGAGCAACCACTTGTGCTTCCTTAATACATGAGCTAAACCTCCTGCTGTAAATTGTATATATGAGATGTTGATCTTTTAAGTTGGTCCATTGATGAAAGAAATCATAAAATTCCTGGGCCATGGTCTGTTGTTAAAAAATAATAATAATTCTTAGGAGGACAGTGATATTTAAACACAGAAAGACTCACCTCTCATAAATATTCTCCTTTTTTTCAAAAAGATAATGGAACTACACTTCTCACTAAAATTTCACTAATCAAAAGTGTTTCTGTGCTTTTGCTGTTTAAAGTATTTTTCTAACAAATAATTGAAACAAGTCTAATTGCATTTTTCTAAATGATTAGGTATCTTGATAATAAAGTTCAAGTAGGTAAATAAAAATGCTCTCCAGAATATATCTAGGGAAATGAGAAGGCCTAGTGATTAGAATACAGATGTAATATGATTAAAATAAATTAACACACACATTTTTTTAAACAGGCATTCTCTTTTTCATCATGAGCACCTGCTTTGCACCAGGCACTGATCTAGGTAGAGGGGCTTCAAGGATGATGAAACCTAGTTCTTGCCTTGGAAGATCGTATAGTCTATTGCAAAAGGGATATGAAAACAAAAGTACCAGAGTTCCATTTCAGCATGGGGTTAAACATAAAGTGCATTAATGAAGGAGCGCTCAAGTAAAATGTGTGGAGGATACAGAGCAAATTTACAGAAAAGGTTAACAGATGACTTGAAAATTAGAGCACGAGCAGGAATATGCCATGCATTCTAATAGGGGTAGATGGTTTAGACAACAGGAACACCCTATGCTAAAATGAGGAGGTGCATCAGCACTGCTGACACACCAAAGGTGAGATGGGTGGCTTGGTGGAGCAGGGAGTAGGCAAATATGAGGCTGGACAAGTAGCAGAAGCCAGATCATGGATGGTTTTGCAGGCTTGTCAAATGAGTTTAAAATTCATTTGGTAAATGATGAGGAGCCATAAGCAATATTCTGGTAAGATCAGTGAGAAGATTATTGCCAAGTCAGGGTAGAAAGCACTGGGTCCTTAACTTATGAATAACTCTGGGGGTGAAAAAAAGAGTGTAGTTAAAAAAAGATATCGATACAGTAGATTTGAAAGTGTCTGACAGTTGTTGAATGTGGAGAAGAAAAAAATGAAATGGAGAGAGCAGTTGGTAAACAGAGTTTAAATTTCCAAAACAATAATCTCTTTATAGTAATCCAAATGATAGAGCCAATGACCAGGCATTATTGATTTGTGTTGCAAATTTACATTATCAGGGAATATGTGTGGTATTCTATATCAACATAAGAAAAAAACTGGTATTTTTAAGCTACTGGATGGATTATGAGTACATTAGTATTAATATGCATAGGCATAATTGGAGCACTGGGAAGGATTTCTAGGATATAGCTAGACCGTTTAAAATTTACCTTGAGGTGTTTTTACTTGATTTCATTCTCTTACATTGAGATTACTGCAAACTCCATACATCAATATTAATACAATTATCGTCAAGATTGATGGATTCAAATAAGTGAATTCCCACCCAACAGTAACTGTTCTTGGAGAAGGCAGATGTCTGTTCAGAAAACTGGGAGAAATGTCATCTGACCATGCAAAGGACAGTATTTCCACACCCCAGGAGCATGGATATATGTGAATACTTAATAGAGAATGCACAGTAGAGGAAGGATTTTATAATAAAGGAAGGAGTTTAGAGCATTAACTGATTGGTAATGTGTGGGCATGAGGGAAAATGTAAGAAAAGTGATACATGAGTAAATTAAAAAAGGAAAGAAAAGAAAAAAAACACCTTATGTGTGAAGGAAGAGAGTTGAGCTTCCTTTTTTTCTTTTTTCTTGACTAGATCAGATTTGGATGTACTGTGTGACTTGGTACTTTGGTTGGATTTATATCAGATGAATATTAAAATTTTACTGAGATACTAACATTAATATTTTTAGTATGACCATAGAAGAAACTACAACTACAGGAGAAATGATCTTGTATTCAGTAGTCATATAGCTGATAAACGCTTAACCTAGGGGTTGATGAGGGTGCTAACCCAACCAGAAAATTTCTTATGATCCAATTCATCATTTCCTTTTATAGCGCAAACACGAAAAAAGAATGTGAAAGTTAAGCATTAAGATCTCATATAGTGACAAATGACTATGATACTGATAATAATGGGTCTTGCAAACACTAGGAACTTCACTGATAATTTCTTTTTTTTTTAATGGGACCACAGGGAAAGAAAAGAACAAGATATCTATAAACATGGATCTCATGAATTGACTGAAGGGAATGTTGCCAACACCACAATGCCAGGCTAATAATTGTCTTCTTTTTCTAACTAGAATCCTCTTAATTTCCTGATGCCATTCACGTTAGAAATAGCCCATTAATGTCTTTTCCTAAATATTTAATGATGAGGAAAAATTATTACAATATAATATTAAATAGAAAAGAAAAAGAATGCTCATGTAAGGCACAAGTATGCCAACATTTTTATACAGATTTTATGTTGGTTTTATGTTTATAATAATAATGCACTATTTCATAATTAAAATTAATGTTATATAATAAAAATATTTTACATCTGATCTTTTATATCATTATATAATATTATATACTGAAAAGATTTTAAAAAGTAATATTAATTTTCCAAAAGGTAAATTATATAAAAAAAAATTATCTGTATCCATTTTGGAAAAGATTTTTATTTTAACGGAAAACTTTATGGTTCCTTCCAAAATATTTTGTGTTCCATGCTCTAGCTATAAATATAATAAAATAAATAGCTGGTATAAATTTTTAGTTAAAAAACATTATTCATGATCTATACACAATGCTCAGAATTTTCAACAAATAGGCTCATTTTCTCATTTTCTCATCAGTGCATTTTTATTCTATCACTTACCCACTCACACTAAATCATATGCTAGTTTAGAAGAAGGGCAGAGTTAGGGAGGAATAGATTAATGACCAGAAAGAACCCAAACCTATATTCCTCCAAATACACTGTCCTCTTATCCTGCCTTCTTAGGTTAGTTTTCTCCAAGAGCTCCTACCTACCTGGATAAGAAATTAATATACCTTCTTTTTCATTTATCTATCTTTCAACCATCTCTATAAGTTACCAGAGTTAGAGTACTTTGTTTCAGGGGATGACAAGTAGACAGTCAGAGAATCATACAGAAATACCAAGAGTAGCTAAGTAAAGTTGGATAATTTTTGTGATTTATATATACACAGGGGCTCACCAATCCTTGGACACATCAGTGAAGTCTTAAGAGTACAACATTGTTAAGACTGTCATGATGCCTATTGATTTACTTTTCCTAAAACCATCCAATAATAATTTTGAATAACAAATGATAAAATAACCATCCTGAAATTAAGGAATGGTAAAGAGAGCTAGAAAGCATATGTGGAAAAATATATACACATAATTAAAACAATAATATAAAGGATAGTATATATTTTAATGTTTAAAAATGACATTAAGTTCCAAAAGTTTGATTCACTATCTTCAAACTAGAAATAAAATATAATATTTGTAATTTTTTTCTAGGTTGCATATTATTTTTTTTTTAACTTGGATGCACTTTGGAGGAAAAATCTCTTCTTTTTTAAATTATTTACATATTTTTCTCCCAAAAAAGTTTCTTAAATATATCTCAGGTTAAGACCAAAACACTAGAACTAGTCAACCCTCTCTTTTTATGCAAAATAATAAAATTCCCCTTATATTATTTCTTTAAAAATTAATGTGAACATAAGATTTTCGAATTCTAGTAAGTTATTTTTTCTCACTAGAAGAAAACAAATCTCTTTTGTCCATCGGAAGGTTGGTTGCTTGAGGGTAACCATGATTTTTTCACAATCTATCTAGACTGTGAAACAAATTGAGTAATACAAATTGAGTAATTTGTATTACTAAATTTTCTAAGGGAAAAACATTTTAATTTCTCTTTATTTTGCTACAACATTAAAAACATATCTGAAGCCCCACTGAAGCAATCAATGAAAAAAATTAAATCATATTAGAAAAAGTTTTTCCACACATCAGAATAGAGTATGTTTATGCTTATAAAGTTTCCATTTAGACTGATACCTACTAAAAGCTGGTGGTAATGACCCAAGAAATGTAAATATTGCCAAAGTGCTGAGCTCTTTCCTAAATTGTGGCAATAATTTGGTCTATAGAAAGTAGATTTAATGAGAATACATTGGGCTTTTATAATTTGCTTAAATAATATAGCTTAAATCTACCCAGTCTTATGAGGTAGTCAGTAGCTACATTTGGATATTGAGCACTTCAAACGTGACTAGTTTGAATTAATATGTGTGGTGTCAAATACATAATAACTTTCAAAGACTTAGTAGGAAAAAATGCAAATATCTGTTATAATTTTTAAATAATAGCATATTTTATATAATGGGTTAAATAAAATTAATAATATTGATCTTTACCTGTTTTGTGTGTATGTTTTTTAACATAGGTATTAGAAAATTTTAAATTATATATGTGCTTTGTATTAGATATTCATTAGCAGCACTGGTATAAACAACTAAAGTTATATGAGAATATACTCTTCTTTTACAGTTTCTGCATTAATCCTGTTCATAAATTTAAACTGACTTAAAAATGACAGATGTGATTATTGGTTAGTCTTAGCTTTAAAGAGTGAATAAGCTTGAGAGATTTTTTTGTGTCATATAAGATATCAAATATCCGAAACCAACATGTTGAAGAGTAATCATATACTGGCAGTTCAAATCAGAAAAATAACTATTAGGTAATGTATTATTTTTAGTCTCTAATTTATCCTAAATATGGTACTAATTGATTTCAGAGAAAACCTTACATTGTAGTATTTTTAACAATAATTTTAATGCTTTGAGATACTTAAATGAAAGTTGAAATTTGCAATAAAAACTGATTTAGAAAATTGTTAAAATACTAATTTGTAATAGTAATTCTGATATCGTGCCTTTAAAGTCAAACAATTAAACCAAAGTTTGGATCCAGAGGATTTAATAATTTATGAAACATTACTCAGAAACATAAACTCATCTTTAAGTGGGTATTCATACCGTCATAAATCCATCCAGCAAACCTGAATCGGGTTTTGGAGGTGCCTGTAATCGTTCCATAGACCACTTTTCAATGATGGAGGAGACTTGTGTATTTTCAGTATTTAATATTCTGAACCCTGTCATGTTAACACCACTGTATCGGTAGGGCTCTACATCAAGAGCAAAGAGGTCCTGAAAGACACAAATTTTTTGTGTGTTATTATCAACACAGTATATTTACAGGCATGCATAATTGAGATAGTCATTTATTCTTGCTTCCCTTTATGATGGTTAACACCATTGTGTCTCAGGTGACTTTAAACATTACAAATCACCCAGATTCAAATGGACGTTTCTCACTCTTTGCCAATGCAAATATACATACTTTACACAAACATGTATGCATATGTATATATATCATATTCTAATTCCACCAATGGAACGAGAAGCTTATCTATAACCTGTATAAGCTTTCTTCTCCATGTTAAGGATAGCTTACCCTTAAATGTTAAACATTAATATTTTACTTGTAACTAATTAAAGCTCTTTTTTCTGTGCCCTGCTTCCTTGGTTGGTAATTGCCATTTTTATGTTTTGTTTTGTCTTTTTTTTTTTTTTTTTTTAAGAAACAGGTAATAAAATATGGCTTCTAACTAAAGAAAATTTTATCAAAGCTGAGAAACAAAGTTAACAAGACTGGCTTTTTTGGTTGCAGAACCTTTGCAGTCCTTTTGTCTTATACCATATCCAGCAACTTCGCCATAAGGAATCCTTTAGATTTTGGTTGCCTTTTTCAGTCCATAGTGCTCTGGCTTTGCCCTTTGGTTTTTCCAGGAGACAGGAGACCAAAGCCATCAGGGGAGCTGGATGTCACTAAGAACATGCAATGTGTGGGGCTTTGGCCCTCTCTCTGATCTGAGACAACATGAGAACCGGGGAAAGATTAATGCCCTTGGTACTGTGCACAGCTTGCCTTGGACTCATCCAGTTATACGGGCTAGATAATGGGTATAAAATTCTGTGGAGAGAAGCTGACGTTGGCCTGATCTGTGCTCTATACTGTAAAAAATATAAAGGATCTTTAGGTTTTTATTTTTCAGTGTTTGCAATCTAGCCAAGGAGATTATATATATATGAATATATATGAACATATATTTATATATATGAATATATATATTCAAGGAGTAAATAAATAATGTATTACAATATATGCTAAGGGGTAAAACTGTAGAAGTCAGCAAGGAGTAAGAAACGAGACAGATGAATTTCAATTTTTATAGTCAGAAACAACTTTATAAAGCAGATGGAATTTGAACTGCCATCAGAGAATGGCCAGACTTTTGATAGGCAAAAGGAAAAAGGAGGCCATTCAAAGTGTCAGTAGAGGCAAAATCTAGAAAACATCAAATCTATTCAGGAGACTGATGTAGATCAGTTTGACTATAAAAGAGAATTGATGAAGAAAAATAGCAGCAAAAGAACAAACAACTAGAAAAATTAGGTTAGAATCAAATTTAAAAAGGTCTTCAATTACAAGCTAATGAGTTCTATACATCGTAAACTAGATTTTTTCATTTTTTCCTTATTAAGAGGTACTTTTGATTTCTCTACAATTTTATGATCATGGTAGAAATGAGTTGCAGCAGCATTAAAATAAAATTTGCTAATGAGTGTAGGCTTCCATTCCCTCTCCACCAGCCTATCACTAAATTTCTTATAGGCTACAAAAAAGTCTCCCAGATGGCAACTGATATAGAGATAGTACAGCAGAGTCAATCTTAGTATTTATCAGTACAAGACAACCTACTGCTGGAAGAAGCTCTACTGGAAGAGAGATTTAATACAGAAAGCTATTGTGATCAACTAAATTTTAGTAATTTGATTTGGTGGCTTCAACTCTCCTAATAGCAAGGAGATCAACTGGGAGACTTTTGAGTTAAAAGAGAGAAAACATTGGTTGGACTGGTAATTGTGGAGACAGAGATGTATGCTAGAAGCACTATGGAGGAAAAATCAGTAGAATTTTATTAGTGATAGAGGAGTCAGAGACAATGGAAGTTTTGAAGGAAATCAGAAGAGAGGTCAATTTAGAGGAAAAGACATTACGTTTTAAATAATTTGCTTAATGCCGCCACAGTTAGAATTGTTCTGCAATGTTTCAATATGTAACAGCTCAGGAATGTTACAGATGGACATTATATTTTATTTGTGAAAACATAATAGTTAAAACACTAAATGCATATCATTTCTAAAGATAATAATCAAAGAAAATAGGACAAAGGCCAAACTTGGAAATATTCTCATTTTTGGAGGATGAGCAAGAAAAAAATTAGTGACACAGACATACAGCTATTTCACAGAGAAAGATGTTAAAAAGAAACAAGAGGCCCCAAATGGAGTCACTGTGCAAAGCTCATGTCACCAAACCAAGGCTTAATATCTCACCTAATTGCAGTTTCAACCTTCCCCAGGAATGTAATCTTAACTGCTCAGTGTGTAATTTCCTGGTCAACACCAGTGAGGTAATCTGCCTAAATATACCCTTTTGTCACCTAATGGGAGTTGACTTTACCTGAAGTAATCCTTTTTTTCATTTATGACTTCCTTTTTCCATCCCCTCTCTGCCTTTAAAAACTTTCCGTTTTCATACAGCAACTAGGAACTCCTCTGTACTTACTAGATGGGTTGCTGCTGGATTCATAAATAGTTCTTCAAATTAACCTACTTGAATTTTATTGTTTTAATAATGAAAAATCAGTATATGAATTGATAAAGAAATAGAGCTAAAAGTAGGTTTGGTAAAATAGTGAGGTCAGATTTTCATGCATATTAAGGAAAAAAGTGTGATAGGTAACACTCGATTTGCTAATTGTAAAATAAATTATGCTGACTTTTTAAAAATCCAACTAATATAGGCAAAAACAGGATAGTAAATTTAATCTACTAAAAGAGCAGCTTCAATCTACCTGATTTTTATAAAGTGAATAGAGCTAACAGCATAAGAATTTGTGCTTTTCTAAAACATTGATTTCTCAGCAAACTAATTTTAAAATCCATTATGTTCTGAAAGTCCTCTAAAGAAATACAAAAATAAAACAATATTTTAAATTTATATCTGAAATGATATTATTTCAAAATCATCAGCTTCCCACCAAGAGTTATTGTTCTTTGTGATGATCAAAATAATATATAGTATAACTACAAAAGTGCCAATCATTTATTTCTTCTCACTCAAAAACCCATTTTTCATCTTAGAAAGTCATAATAAAAAGATTTAGAGTGCCTTCTTTATATTTTATAAATTACTTACCAGAGTGGTAAAGATATAATGATAGTACTCTGTCATCATTCCCATTGCTAATGCCTAAGAAGAAAAATATATAAATATAAAAATATTAACATTGAAGGTACACATTATATGAAATACATTATGTCAATAAGACAAGTGAGAAAAAAATACCAGGATGTAATAAAAAATCAGCCTATAATATTCAGGTTACATTAAAATTGGGTCAAACTGAATATTTTCTCCACAGTTAAAGAAGATTAGTGGTTACTGAAGGAATTTCAGAACCAATTTTCTTGATAGAAAAGCTATTAGTTGAATGTTTGCAATTGTAAAGCTTATGGCTTTCCACATTAAAGGAGACATTCCATTTGACACAAACTTGAAATTAGCTCTTCTTAGTTCATTATATTTGTAATGTGTCCACCACAAATACCCTAATGAGGAACATCATTTTATTTTGATGAAGAGTATTACTCAGGGAAAAACTACTGTAGAATACAATGCCAACAGGAATTTTTCTTACTACTTTAGAGACGTTTCCTTATCATGAAAGAAGCAAATGTAAATCACCACTCTTATTCGAAAAGTACAGATAAAAAAATGTTTTTTTTTAATTTTTATTAATAGACCATTTGTAAGTCACTGTTTTATTTCATACTTCTAGAGTACTTGCCAATTTTCAACTATTTCAAAACAAGGATTTTTGGATTGCTAGCCATAAGAAGTGTCCATTTCCTCTCTGAAAATAGAGAATGCTTTTGATATAGCTATTCATCAATGAACAGAAATTGGTGATGATAATTGAAAAATGACCTGAATGAAGAGCTCTTAGTAGAAAATAAGCATTCTCAGGTGCATCTAATACTCTTCCACAAACTACACATTCATTCTGAGTGGAGGTGGAACCTCTGCTATTAAGGTATGCCAATTACAGTCCTCAGTTTGCCTCAGAAAAAACCTAGCCAGCTCCAAGCTTTACTCATTTTTAAAGATTTTTGGGCAAGAAAATTTCAAATTTACTGCTTAGTATTTAGTAAAACTCAGTTATTTTGAACAAACAAACAAACAAGGCTATTTTGATAAATCCATCCCTTCTTTCTGGAAACTTCTAATATTTGTTCTTGAAATTAAGCCAGACTAACTAAAAACCCATCCATGCCTGCTCTCCAACTCCTGTTCCAGCTCTCTGGGTTTCATTAGCCAACATTGAGGAATCTCAGAAAAAAATGTATAAATCATAAAATAGAGTCCTATTAAATGTGCTGCCGCATATACAAGAAGGAAGCTATTTGCTGTCTTCTTGAACTGGTTCTGGAGTAAGTGAGATCCTAATGTGGGACAAAAGATCTCCAGGGACAAGTTAAGAAAAATACTGTTTTTTATATATATACATACATATACAT
>NW_006494614.1:420762-454920 GCF_000325575.1 Pteropus alecto
TTTATACAGTAATGTTACTCTGACTTTGTAACTTTCATATTTTCATTTTTACCTTCGCTTCGATTTTTCATCTACCCAATTTGCTAAAAGTTTTCTATTATACATATTTTAAATATTGTGACAATTCTGTTTTACTCTCTGTGTCCTGACTTAGTTTTATTTTGGAATGAATATTTCTTAATATCTGTAGGTCAGAATGCACTTAGAACAAGTATAAAATAATGAATATATCAAATAGACGGCAGAATGGAAATTCTATTAAAGGTGATAGGTCTTCTCACTTTCAGATAGCAAAATAAGTCACAGTTAGTTATTCTAGAGACAAAACAAATGATCATATATATTTGTTGAAAGCCTAGAGAAAACTCAAAGCTCTGTTACTGACAAACAGTAGAGTTCTACTTATTTCAGGCATAAAGAAAAGGTTTCCTTTCAAAGTCTGTGTATTCTAAATGTGATCAAGAATTGTTTTGATATTAAATGAAAAATAAATATGTACTCTATATTTCAGTGCTTCCTTTCATTGCATCATTTTATTCATTATTAAAAAACAAAATAAAACAAAATAAAAACTCACATGCTTTGTTACCCAAATCTAACACTAGAGCAATTTTCCAAATCCAATTAAACATTTTACTGTAGTGAAACCAACATTCATATTGGAAGATTGAGCAAACATCTGTTTCATAAAATAACCATGTTATAACAGGGACTTACTGTTGGTAGTTATATTTTATGGGATATAATTTGGCATCTGAATCGACATCATTCTCCAGGAGCAATATTTTATCCTACACATGACAGTTGAATAATCCTAAGGCACTGTGGGGTCTGCTAGTGTACACAAAGAGCTTAAAAAACAAAATCCAAAGATTTGTGTTCAAATCTAGACTTTACTACAGTAAGCATATGACTTTGTACTAGCTATTTAACCCCTAATATCAGTTCTTTCATCTTAAGATATGAGCTAATAATAATTACTAATTTCCAGTGTGCTGTTAGGTCTGCATAGTGCTGAAATAATATTAAGAGTTTTTACTGCTATGAATTGTTTTATTTGATTGATTTAGTATTATCTTTTTAAGTAGGCAATGCTTATTCTAGAAGGAATATTTCTTAACATCACTAGATGGGATATGCATCTCTTTGCTACTTTCTCGCTGCTGAATGTTAGTCAAGTTACTTAATCTTTCTGAGACTCAGTCTCTTCATCTCTAAAGTGGAGGTAGTCCCTACTTCTTTTGATTGTGGTGGTGATTAAATAAGATCAAATGTGTAAAGAATCTCTAGTAGATGCCAGCTGAATAACAAATCTTTTGTCTCTTGTTCCTACTGGTTGATTTTAATGGCTGAGCTGCTCGATGTTGACTCTTCGTTTCCCTCTTCATTTCAATACAAAATAGAAATATCTATTTCATTAATCAATATCCACATTAACAAACAGTATTGTAGCCACTTGAAAATAATCTCAGAATTACAATCTGTTTGAAGATCATCAATATTTACATTACAGTTTTTAAGACAATTAATTAAAAGCAATTGTCAGACTTTTAATCAGAAAATTATATCAAGGTGAAGTCTCTCTTTTTTAAAACTGTAAAAATAACACTTCAATTTCAAAAAACAAAAGACTATAGTTTAAATCAATTGTAATAAAGAAAATAAGAATTTAATTAAAGATTACCTGTTTCAAAATGCCTGCTGCCATTTCATGGCTACAGTCAAAGATTACATGGAACTCCTTGCCTCTTTTCATTTCTTTTAGTAAGGGTTTTGCATCCTTTGTGTCAGCAGGTAGTTGACGGATTTTAAGTCGAAGATTGTACCTTGATGGAGCTTTGATGAGCTCTTGCAAACGAATGAGACCTTTAATGAAAAAGGTTTAAAAAAAAAAAGAATATTAGAGAAAAAATGGAGTGGATCATAGAATCACAAAACATACTCAGTACAAGGCCTGATTTTCTTGACCAGATATATATATATTATATGGTGTGGCCACTGAAATTCCTGTTTTGAAACTCTAGATCCCTAATGATTTTTGTTAAAATAATCACTTCTCAAATTCTACATTTTTCAAATTATGAAAGACATAAATGACTTTAAGTTAATATAAATAATTTAAATATATAAAGGGACATAGAGTCAAATAGCCTCCTTCTGTACTCCAATACACTGTTGTCACTGTTACTGGCTTGAAATATGATTCTTCCATATATTTCCTGTACATTTCTACCTATATACATAGAGGTTTTGTATTTTATATTAATAGCTGTTTTGTGACAGTGTCTAACAGGTTGTTGTAAGTCAATGATTATTGTTCTAGTTTGTCCTTAATTAACAGTGTTTTATAGTGGACATAATTTATTACTAGAGACTGGTTACTTCTTTTTTGTTTTTGTTTATAAGTAATGGTATAGTAATTTAGTATATTCAAGAGTGAAATAATTTTCCTTAATAAAATAGATTCTAAGTAGTCTGAACCGTAATTAAATTATTCTAGGAAATAAAACTTTTTTGTATCATTTTCTAGGTATAATATTAACTTCAGAAATAAATATAACCACAGACATTGCTAAAGCATACATTTTCTTAGAGAAGTAGCTCCATAAAAATTTTATGTATTTTAAAATAACAGAGATAAATCATTGACTGTATTCCTTTATACAAACTTCAAGAAATGAAACTCCTTTAAGAACGGATATATAAAGAGTGTGATAAGAAGAAAAGAATCATCTAATTCTATTCTAGCTTGGACCAAGTTAAGCAATTTCCTTTTCTCTTTCCTCTACTCTTTCTCATTATCTATCTCTTTTCCATCTCATTTCTATCTCTTTATTTCTATCTTCCCTGAAAAACTATGTTCATAAATATTAATATCACAAATAATAATAAAGGAAAATATTTGTGAATAATTAGAACTGTCTCTCTCATATATATAAAATATATAAATATATATTACTTTAATATTCTGTTTGAAAATAAGAATAAAAATATACCTCATTATAACTAAAATTCTACTGTGTATTAAAATAACAGAATCTAGAAAATAAAATCCAATTATAGGAATTTATAAATAGATTCTCTTATACATATTATGCTAGATACCCTTTAATACATTGCAACATAGTTAGCAATAAAATTAACATGACTTGTTTTCAATACTCTCATCTTCAAATTAGACATGCAATTTAAAAAATATGTAAATTCAAATGTACCTAGTATCTTTTGCTTTAAAAATATTGTCCTATAAAATTTATTATAAATTATTTTAGAATTTCGTCATTTAAAATACTACAAATAATGGATGCGTAAATCATACAGTATAATATTATTAGCTCATTTTGTTTCATGAGTTTAAATATTTACTAACTACAGTAAAATAAATGCTACGTAATTAATTGATATTAAATGTACCCACTAAACAATACAATTCAGTCTAGGGAATTAACATGTATATAATGAGTATAGATTATATTATATATCTAACATATATATATAATAACAATGAGCTGTACAAAGATGAAACAAATATCTGAACATATAACAACTGCTTAAATATATTAGATTTAACATAAGTCTTATAAAATCCTCCAAAATATGTGTAAAAAGTAACAGATCCATGGGACACTTTAGTTTCCATGTCTATTAAACGAAAATCTTATCTAGATTAGCAGTTCTCAAAGTTTGATCCATAGACCCTAGCATCATTTCAGGAGGGTCTCTGAGGTCCTACTAGTTTTATAATAATACTAGATTATTTGGCTTTTTCACTTTCACTCTTTCAGATGTGTGCAGTGAAGTGTCCTAAGAGGTTACAAAACATATGTGACATCACAGCAAATTGAATTAGAAAACAAATATGAAAATCCAGCCAACTTCCATTAAATCAAATATTAAAGAGACTTATGAAAATGCAAAACAATGCCACTCTTCTCACTATTTTTGTTTGTTTGTTTTGGAAAATGTAGGCATTTTTCAATTAATTATGCTATTTATGTGAATAAATAATGGATTTATTATTGCTATTATCAAATGATTTAAAAATATTTTAAATGTTATAATTTTTATGATATGGTAAATATCAATAAATATAAAACATTATAAATGCTTTTAGATATCCTCAAAATTAGTGATATAAAGTGGTACCAAAACCGAAATGTCTTAGAATTACGAAACTGATTCTAAATTTTTTCCTAGCTCTAAATTTTTATTATTCCAAGAAAATTATTTATATAAATGCAGACTGATCTAATGCCAACTTTAGCTGAATAAAGAAAAGAAAGCTACCCTTGGTCTACTTACTTTATAAGATTTTGTACAAGTCAGATGCAAATTTGGGAGATTTAGCCTGGGTGTTGGATTTGAATCTCATTTCAAAAATCTATTATCTGTGTGACCTTGTGTAAGGCATTATATCTCTCTTAGCTTTGCTTTGCTTTCCTCCTCTCTATGATAGGGTAAAAGCACCTATGTTTGCATATATATAATACCAAAAAAGAAACTGGCATATATTAGACTCTTGATAAGTGGCAGTTGTCAGTGTTGTTATTTTAGCTAACATGGGGGGAATACAGTTTTGTTTTGTTTTATCAAATTTATTGAGGTTACCTTGGTTAAAAATTATATAGTTTTCAAGTGTACAATTCAATAATACATCATATGTATATTACATTGTATAGTTTTGTTTGTTTTAACGTGCTGGTAACTAAATATATTCTTGGAAGGTATTGGACACTGATTTATACTGAAAACCTAACAACATCAAAATTTTGATTTTTAAGAGATGAACTCCTTACCAAAACAAAAGGAGATATATAGTTACAGATTAGCCCAACAGATTTCAGTTGAAAAAGCTTAGCTGATACAAAAATAAAAATTTTCTGAAGAATTAAATCCACAAAAAGTATTTGTGAAGTTCACTCTAAGTATAAATACTGCCAAGTATTTTCCAAGTCTCTTAAGAGCTCATGTGGATAGTCCATTGAGCTATCAGGTACAATAAATGTTTACTTATTCTCTTCACACATATATATCCCTGCTAGCATTAATGTAACAGATTTCAATTCACCAGCTCCCCTGAGGAATAATACTGAAGAGCTAAAAAAAATAACTGCTGTTAGTAGGAACTGCCATCTTCTACTTGAGAATTCAAGTAAAATGTTGTCTTCATTCATTCATTCAGCACACATTTACTGTGTGTAAGATATTACATTATTGATAAATATAATGATTAGAATAATAGTATGTATTCAGTCTTCAGCTGCATGAGACATAGTTTGACTGTCGTATTTTTTTTTTTTTTACAAAAGTTGTTTTAATAATGCTTTTCATATTCAGTTTTTAGAATAAAAGTGGTGCAGCATTTCAATCAGTCAGAAGAAATCTAGAGAGCTGTTTGAATACTGAAAGTAGAATCGTGATTTTTAAATTCTGGCTTTCCATCATATCCTGCAACAGGTGCTTAGACTTCTCTAATGGCTTCTAATCCTTCATCAAAGTGCCCTGTGATATTGTTTCTCTTTTATCTATATTTCCATTCTAGATTCTTTGCCTTCCCCATTATCTGGCATTTAGATACAAATACCTTCCTGAATTTTGTTATTTAGAACACCTTGGGAGAATAAGAGAGAGCTGACAAAGTGAAAGATGCATTCGAAACATCCCCAGAATGAATGTTTACCCATCTATTTAATATAAGTGATTTGATGGTATCCCTGTAGTTTAATGTATGTGGATAAGGTTTTATTCATAGGAAAATGGGCTTAAACAGTAGGAAATCTTTTAATACAATACTGGCTATGTGCATTCCTCTCAGGATTTTCGGCACTCTTCCTACCTCCCCAATGTTCCTCTGCAACTTATCATGTTCTAAAAAATACCAATTTTGGAAAAGATTATCCTAACCAAATACAATATGCATGTTTTGTAAAATGAAACAGTTTTTCTCTTTTTTAAGAAAAAAGTCTCTCAAAATAATTGGGATGGTTTACATGTGGTCCTATCTTATGGTCTTTTGATCAAAATGGAGAAATAAAAAGACCCAGCTATTAGATAAAATAGAAGGACAAAATTTATTTGTTGAAACTGTGGTTAATACAAGTAATTTCCAAACAATGATTTTCAGAAAAATAATTTAACAAATTTGTCACCTGGTTAAGTTATTTAATGAAAAAGTAGAATTATAACTCCTTAAAACAGTCTTTTAATTAAAATGCCCCCTTTTGCCTAATGTAATTAATTGATGTAATGATAATAAAAAAGAAACAATCTGCACAGATGGGTTCCTAGAAATCTTCTAACAAAGAAAAGCAGCACATTGCAATTATCCCTTTATTTTAGTAGATGAGTAACATTCTATTGCCTCTAATTCCTTCACTGAGTGTATATATGTTTTTTAGCCTTTTTCTACTTTTAGTTATTTTATAGTAGCTAAAATGAAGGTGTAGCTTAAGCTTACAGGGGACAGAGGTCTAAACTGTTCTTTTCAGAATTACCATCAATTTAGCTTTTAAGGAGAATCCAGAAGGAGCCATTTATGCAGACTCCAGCTGGCGCCTTTTTCTAAAGAGATCAATCACTCCACCTCTTCACAGGCCCTTCTTCTCCCTAGTCCCAGGAAGGGAGTCCCAAGTTTCCTCCTATCCTCAGGTATTGATTTCAGCAGCCACACAAACTAGAGCTTTGCCACCTGGCGTATTCATCAGGCCTATTTATCATTTCAGTTAATTGGTCTTTTGTGCAGGCCGGACTACCCCCTAAAATGTATTGTATAATAAACGATACAAAAACGACTCATCTACATTCAATGTTTCACCATCTTCTCCCTCTCCCCCTTTTTTTTCAGTTGAAAAAGGATAATTCATTTAGAGGCCAAAATATAACATTTCAAGGAGTTATTTTTATTAGAATGTTTTATTTGTGCTACAGAGTATTTTAAAGAAAACTAAATAGAATATGTATAACAGCTATGATTTTATAATATATGACAATACTGTAAATACAGAGAAGGAAGCTTTTTATAAGAAAATAAAAAAAATTGTTTTGACAGAAAAAGTAGATTGATACTGCAAAATATTTAGTCTCCAAATTTTTGTCAGCTCTCCTCTTCTTGGGGGTTAAGTGGATTTATTCATCAGTACAAGGAAAACAGAAAATAAAGAACATTGGGAAGAAGAGGAAGAGAAGAGGAAACTTCTTAAGTCTTTTTATCTTGTCAGAAGAGAGAAAGCTAGTTATGTAAAATAAAATCAGAAAGCTGGTCTCCTAGAAAAATCCTCAAGTCTTTACAGTAACCTCTTAGAGAGATCGCCTTCTCTTTTTCTAAGATTTGCCATATTTTTAAAGTATGTTAGAGACTAATAAACTCAAAACTCAAAACATGTGAAAAAACATGTTAGCTTGATATATTATAATCCAAGTGGCAAATCGGTTTCAATTCACACACCAGGATCAATTGATTGTCAGTGTCTACCTGGAGCATTGTGTTGAGAATATTACAAGACCAGATCTGTGTTTCAATAAGGAATTAGACTTGGGGTGGTGGATAGGCATGATAGTATCATCTATTGATAATCTTTATATTAAAATCTCCTGCTTATTTTTTGTATCATCAAATCTTGTCCATGATACTGTTTTATTGATGGCAAAGCCTCTCTATGCTTCAAAATGGAAAACAATAGAGCACAGACTATAAATGTTAGACATCATGCCCTCTGTTGAAGCCAGAACCCATACGGTTCAACCTTAAACCATAAATATATTCTAATAAGTAGAGTTCAAGCAGCAATTCTGACGTACAGTCTCCTGAAAACATTTTAAAAGTGTATAAATTTATAATCTGAAGCAACTCATTACAATTCTATATTTTTCCTCTTCTCAAATATCCTCAAATCTCAAAAACTCATGCTGACACATAATACACATACCAGGTCCTTGGGCCACAGAAGATAGTTTAACAATGGGATTTATGGTAAGGGATTTGAGTTGTGGGATTATCAGCTCAACCTCTGGTGGGGCTACAGACTGCAGGTCAGTCAAGCTAGTGCTCAGTCATGTCTCCATGACTAAGTCCTAGTAAAACTCTGGACACCAAAGTTCAGGTGACTATGAATAAGGTCACTCACTGTTTCTTGCAATATTTGGCACTGTCCACAGATTCATTTGAGAGAACAACTGGAACCCCTGAATGTGGACATCTCCTGGACTCTGCCCCATGTGATTTTTCTTGACTGATGTTAACCTTTATCCTTTTTTGTTAGACATCATAACATTGAGTATAATAGCTTTTAGTCATTCTGTGAGTTGTTCTAGCAGATTATCAAATTTGTGTGTGATCTTGTGGACCTTGAAATCACAATTGGTGTCAGAAGTGAAGGTGGTCTTGGAGACTCCCAAACTTTGCAGTTGGTGTTAGAAGTGAGGGTGTTTTTAGAGATTCCTGAATAATGCAACATGTCTACTTTGATGTATAGTAGATACTACACTGCATTCTAAACTTGACTCTTCATCTTCCCAGCCTTTAAAACTGCTTCTCCCTCAGCTGTCTCTATCTAGGATAATGACAACTCATATCATTCCAGTTACTCAGGCCAAACCTTGGTCGCATCTTTGATTCCTCCCTTTCTAGCACACCTAACAACCAATGTATTAGAAAATCCTAACCTATATACCTTCAAAATACACATAGAAAACTATCACTCTTACTACTTCTAACGCACTGAATTGAGATGCTTCAGTCTTTCAAATGGATTACTATAAAGCCTCCTAATTAGTATTGTCCTTACATATTTGTTAATTCAGGCACATCTGGTAGCAATTCATAGCCTACGGGGCTTATTTCATAAGTCTGGTGAGTGCAGTGTTCTGAAACATTTTACAAAAGAAATGTGAGAATGAAGAATGCAGGAACCTGCAGAACAGTTTTACTACAGACATTGATACTATGCGGGGTGGAACCAAAGTCAATGACCATGGAAATATGGAGTCCTTATGCCTAACTGAATACACAAAGAATTCCTAAATATGAAATAGATTATAACAGTGGCCTATGATTCTCTAGGCCAAGTGGAGGGAAACATTGTGCTGTGAGACAATCAGTCCATGTAAAGAAAGTTGTTCCAAAAACAAGGCAGGCAGCAGAATTCAACCCTGCTGGGTAAGGTCTCAGAGCTATAATCAGAGATCTCGAGTTAAGAACAGGGGAAACAACTGAGATAACGGGGAAGAAATTGACAGAGAATGCCAGAACTGCAACCATGGGCTTAAGGTGGGTCCAAGACTAGCTTGAGGCTGGATGCAAGACTAGCTCCACACTATCCCATGGGGCTCCTAATTGGTCAGAGCCTGTCTTAGGAATGAGCTCAACTGAGGTGTTACATGGAGTGTATCTGTGTTCCCTGGAAAGCAGGGGCTGCCAGCCTGACTGTTATTCTTAAAGTCAATACCAAAAATGTTGCCCCTATTTCTTCTGTTACTGCAAGGAGAAAAAGCAATTATGCCATTATTGAAAAGTAAACAATGCTTTTCTCTATGCTAAGGCTAAAATCCTTTGGCCTCTAAGGCATTGGAGTTTAAGTTCAACATGTGTTAAAGTCAATTTTCTATTCAGAATGCTTCAGTTTGTGATAAGCCAATAGAATTAATGTCGCATTTTAATTCTCTTTCTTTGCTTATTGCTATTAAAACTTGCTGTATCTGATTCATGACAAATAAGCACATTAGTGACTGATTTCCAGCCAAGGTATTTTAAGTGTTGTGCTCATTGGGGGCACCACAGTCACAAAAAGTTGCTTTGTCCTAGGCTGACCCAGTCCTAGATTCATCCTATCATCTCATTTTTCTTTGTCCTATTGATATATCTGCAGAATGTATGCCTATGCCTGGTGTAATGAAATAGGGTAGATAAAAAACTGGACAGTTTAATAAGAAGGCAGTTGTATTTGACAGGACTCTGGTAATATGTGCACACCTAATTCATGCTACACCAAGGAAAAATGGAACTCACTGTGTCCCACAACTGAAAATAAATTCCAGGCATGGGTGGAGGCAGGAATTCTTTGTTGCTCAGTTACCTTCTACATTACCTTCACTACCCCTTCACATTTTTCCATTTGATGGCACAGATGACCAACAGAAGCTCATACTCATAAAGAGAGATTTACCTGAGAAGTTCTGTCAAATCCTAAGAAGGACTCTGTATGACCCACATTGGGGTTGTCTGATGGAAGTAGAAGGGTTGCCGTTAGATGCATCAGTCAGTTGTGGGTGTAGAAAGTGAGCCTTGCCTGAACCACAGAGACTAAGAACATTCCTTCACAGGGATTCTGGGCAAACACACAAGCAAATGCAGCCCAGATATGTATTATGGCAATGTTCTAGAAACTTTCTAAACAGAATGACTTCACCTTGGTTTGTGACTTGAGTTTGGTAATGTTTTGATTTAATGGTTGTTTACAATTAAAACCATTTTATTACTTTTCATCTAAGAGAGATAGATAAACAACCCAAGGGAGAGATGTAAGTGTGTAGTAATTAAATCAGGACAAGCATTACCCAGGAAATTCCTGGACAAACCAGGAGTTCTGTATAGTCTTCCTCTTACTTCACAGCATTCTCCATCCGTTATCTTAGATAGTCCATTCCCTGCTGTCCTGGCATGTTCCCCACCCCTAGTGGGACTGGCACACCTCATTCCTCAATTCTGATGGCCACATTGTGGTTCCTTTGTCTGGAGAAAAACCTGCTCAGATATATATATACCTGTCCTTCTGTCACTCTGACTACCCTCTCAGCTTGTGATAACCCAACTTCAGCTCTCCAAATAGTGGCTGATTAGACACCTGCTGTCATTTAATCCCCACTTGTGTCCAGGTCAGTGCAGTTATGAAGTGGCAAATCATCCTTCACAGCTCTTTTTTGGCTCTGTCCCAGGATGCTACTGTTACCAGTTTTATCCTGCCGCTTAATACATCAAATACAATTTAAAGTAGACATTGATGAAACAGCTTAAGAAGCTTTACATGGTAGGTCTATGACTGACAATAATTACCAGGACTACTATATGCTGGTGGAAATGCCAAGTAGAATGTGACTCTTCAGAAGCTCAGGTTTTGTTTTATTTTATTTTTGTCCCAGAAAGAATACCATTAATTCCAATGCCTTAGGCAATTGTGCTCTTTGAACATCTTATCTTATACAAGGTTTAAAACTGTAAATATATCAGGAATTCATAACAGTACACACTATGTGCTTTGAATTTGGAATGCAAAAGTGAAATCCAAAAATATAAACAGTAGATATTTGCCATCTGAAAAGATAGGATGTGAGAAGACACACATGCAAAACATTTCTGTACAATAAATAATGTGCAATAAAATGAGTGTTTCTAAAACGCACTGGAAGTGCCAGGAATAGGATGCCTAAGGATGGATAACCATTTGGCAGGTGGAAAGGGATGAATGGGTATTGGAGGCAGAAGAAATTGCATGTACAAAATGTGATGATGTGAAAGTATGGAAAGTTCACAAAGTCTTGTGAGTTCTTGGCTTGGCTGTGACATGGTAGGAGGTGAGATTGGACAAAGAGATTGTTGATTAGAAAATTTCAAGTTCCCACATGAAACCCAAGTGGAATTCAATCACTCCTTAGAAACAGAAACAAGTAGAGACAAGGCTATTAAGATATTCCCTTCTTTCACTTCTGTTCTTTTTCATGTGGCTGTTTCATTCTTATCTTTGCAACAAGCTTTTTCTGCCTCACAATTCATGCAGGAAATACAGCCATCCTTCAATTTCACTCCTGAGTTTACCTGTTATAGGTCTAGCAGCTGTTAGAGACCAACTAAACTTCTAGAGAAAGAAGCTAATTGGCCCAGCTGTATGAACCCTTGGTCTAATCAACTACAGTCAAGAACAGAAATCTACTCTAAGGTATGAATATCACTGCCTTTGGGAGTGAGGAAGAAGGGGAAATGGGACGTTCAGGTGTACTTCTCCTGTTTACTATGGAATCACTGGAGAAATTAAAGAAAGTGGTATCACAATTTTTTTGTTAAAAAATCACTTTGATGATATGATAAGGATGTATTTGTGGATAGTAAACTAAGGGATATAGAAATAGTGCAAGATATTACCAGGAAGGTGATTGTCTTATGTTTTAGTCTCTACCACATATCTATACAGTCTCTAGTCTTTATTTCTCTGGAAACAGAATTTCTTATAATGAAGAAGTGTCATTGAATTTAACTACATTCTTACCTGAGGCAATGAGTGTTGAATTTTTGAATTTTCACTTTACCTTGAAAGACCTTTAGATTGCTCTGAAACAAATGCCACATTGCTAACATAATAAGCTCACATTAATCAAGATCATGAGAGTGACACATAACACTAAAAATCCAATCTATTAATTTATAACGTGATATATATCTGTCACAGGCACAGCAACACTTGAACTGCATGGCCACTACATTCTCAAATTACATGAGAAACCATATTGTATTCTGAAGGTTGCTTAATATTAATATGGAATCAGAGAAAAGAAAATTGGCCCAATGAATATGATAATCATAGATAGCATTTATTGAGGGTTTGTGTTTCAGCCATAAGAACTCTGTGAAGAGGTACTTGTGTCAAACCCAATTTGCAGATGAGGTGAAGGTACTGGTGTTTGGGTTATTATGTTCAAAGTCCCATAACTAGGAAGTCACAAAGTGAGATTCAAAACCTGGAAGTCTCTGTCCAAATCCAGTACTCTATTTTGCATCCAGAGTTTGATAAACCACGATCTTACTGGTAGTAAATCAGCTAAGAATCTATTTTCCATGAACACTTTTTATATGTGTCATTTGTATTTTTCTGTGAAAGTCTCTTTTTAAGAAACTCAAATATCTAATGGACATATTCTTTCTCTGGTTATATTAGTACCTTCAGATAGGAGATAATTAAATTTTGCTTACCTAGAAGGCATTCTATTCTTTAAAGTAGCTTCACAACTTCTCACTCTTGTTTATTATGTTTTAATTTCACAGTTTTAACTCTCAGAGGGCAACTTAACTTCTAGATGTTTCCAAAGTACTTAACTCCAACCTCAGCAGTGACAATGGCATATACAGAGTCCATCGAATTGTGCTGCAGTTTGAATCTTGTCTGCCTATAATGAGTTTGGGCAGTAAAAACTATTCTATTTGCTATGCATTTGTTATAAAAACATAAAATCATAGTACTTAAGATAAATCTCATTTTAAAATTTCTGTTCCAAAATATTTTTAGAGCTTAAATGTTTATATTTTCTTTCATTTTTATTTTCTTGATATTTTCTCTATTGCCTTTTTGATTATCATTTGCCATTTCTATTACTTTTCAAATTCTTCCCACTTCCCCATAAGTTGACTAAGAATTTTTCAGTCTTAATAAAATAAAGGAGTCCTTCTCTACTAAATCCTTCTCAAACAATAAACTTAAGCATTGCATAGCCTCTCTGATATTAAGTAATAATCTTTAATTGTCGTTCCATTTGGAACTACTGAATACAGGGTCTAGTTAGCATTACACACCCAAACACACACATTTTTTGGAAGCTTATACATTTCTTTGCAACTGCTCCTTATCAATATGATGTTCTGCTGACATCACTACTGCTTGGTTTCCTATTGTATATCAATGACCCTTTGAGATTGATTCAAAACATAAAAAAGAGAGTAAAGAAATGAGCTGATAATTATTTCTTTTCATTATTTTGCCACTCTAAGAATTTTAAAAAATAATATTTGATAATATTTATGATCACTTACTATGTACAAAAATTGTATTTTACTAATTTTTCACAAAAATTCTGAGGTATTTTTTTCTTTTTTATATACAGAAAAATGAGGCACAGGGATTTGAGCCAATCAAAAATGGCTTGAATTTAATAAATAGCAGGGCAGGAACGGAATATAATTGGCTGGAATATAATTGCTCATATTTTTCTTATGAGCAATTATTCTTAAGAATAGGTGGTAACAATTACTTCAATTAGGTTGGGCTATTCTGTTTCTTTTTGCCAAACCTGTCAAAATATGCAGATAATGATCTGCCTTAAAAAGACTATTTAGCCATTCACATGATAGGTGGAATAAGTTTCTGCAAAAAATTTCTACTCCAGAAATTCACGTATCAGACTTTCTGGGGGAAACACAGACTCTGCAGTCCATGTGCTCAAATCTAAAATGCTCTTAGAAATTTTCCTGAATAAAATGTCTTTAAACATTCTTAGAGAATTGAAGGAAACCTATGAACTTGAGACTTAAGGAAAGGAATAGGCATTAAATAAGTATCTTAAAGTCAGAGGCATTCTCCGACATTATTAACTTTTAGAACTAAGAGTAAGAATCACTAATTTGTCATCTACAGATCCTTATCTATAGTTTTCATAGTATTCAAAGGTCAAAATTAGTAACATCAGGACATTCAAACCCATATATGCGTCATGTGCAATTCTAACTTCTTGATAAAACTTAAAACTGCAATAAAAAGTGTGAAGTTATCAACACAAAGAGTTGAGAGTAGTGCACGCAAAGTAAAGAGTGGGAAATGGGAAGAACAAATTTCAAAGAACAAATTTCAAAGAACAGGTAGATTTTAGAGTGTGTTGGACATGCAGAATGGTTCAGAAGGTGGAAGTAGTGGCAGAGTCAAAGTCTGACACATGGCACAGAGGCCTGACTGGATCTATAACAAGGCATCGGACATGAGACATATTGACACTCTGGACAGGCAGAAGAGGAGTGAAGTATAAGTTGAAAGTAGCATAACTGAGGTAATGCAATAGTAGGATAGACATCTCCCCAAAATTGAGACCTAATTCAATCATAAAGTTTGTTCTAACGTGGTCGTGAATATGTCACAGAGTAGGGTAGGAGTAGGTGTGAGGAGTCACTTAGCATCAGTAGCTGTGCAGTCTCAGTCTCCTGGACATTTGGGCTCTAGAAATCTTAGGCCAACTATCCAACTGCAAAAAAAGTTCTACTAGCTAGAAGTATAGAAGTAGAGATCAGACAATAACAGAAATAATTAAGTTGGAGTTTTGAACCCCGTTAAATTAGTTAATTCAAGAGCAATCAGTCTTTAATTCTAACAGAGGACTAGAGGGGAAAAGTATACATAACAAAACAAAAAAAACAGGATCACAATTGTAACTTGACATAGTCTTAGATACCAGAGTCACTATAAGACACTGACCTTGATTTTAGAACAGCAGATGAACTCTAAACCTGACTCGTAAGAGGCAGGGTTAATGTTAAGCTACCTGGCTTGGTATTCAACATTTTGATATTAGATATTTATTCAATTTAAGATAAATATTTATTAAGCAGCTACAATGTAATAGACCCTTCTAGGTACATAGAATATCACAGAAACTGAGACAATAGAGACCTCACAGTTAAACTGGGGAGAAGGACAATAAATCATCAATTGCAATGCACTGCAGTAAGCACTGCCATGATAGAGGTGCAGAGGCTGAGACAACTTTCCCGTAGAAAAATGTTTTAGGTGAAATATTAAAGGACCATCAGTTAAACATGCAAAGAATGAGGGCTTTATTCTTAGAGGAGAAGAAAAGTATTTCCAGCAGAGGGAACTTAATGCGCAAAGGCACTGATGACAGCATGGTAGTTTGGGGAACTTCAAATAGTTCAGTTTTCTGGCATTGAACAAGGAGGAAATATGGTGGTGAGAGATGAGGGGTTTGGGGAGTAGATATTCAGAGGCTTTGCCCCTAACTAGGCTGGGAGGACAACTCAGAAAGTCAGAACCAAGTAGGTGAGAAGTTAAGAGTCTGGAGTATATGTTACTGGGCAGGACTTTAAAGAATTAGGCAGGCATAATGTTATGAGTGTATAATTTGGTATAAAATATATAAGAGCTGCCTGGGGCAAGCAATGATGACAGAGGTCTGGCAGAGAAAATCAGCTGTGTAACCTCAATGTGTCCTTCCATGGGTAAGTTCTGCTCTCACACTTTAAATTTGTTTACAATCTTAAGATAACTTTCAGCACATTTTGATATTTCCAAAAGAAAACCTACATGTATAGATTTTACCAAAAAATTAGTGCTAGAAACTAGGGAGAGGGTTTGTATTGCAAGACATACCAACTCCAAAAATCCCCACATCTCTCATCTTGATTATGTGACACAGAGCCTCCTTCCTAAGCACTGTTAGCTTTTCTTTTCATGAACTGTTCAATTTCCTTCCACTTTCTTATGGCAAACATAAACTTTATCTTAACTCTCAATTTTAAGACCCGGCTGACAGAGAAGCCCGGAGGTCTATCCACGGAGGGGGCTTATCAAAGCGATAATAAGTGGGAGTCTCTTTTTCAGAAGGACTGCTATGCTACCTTCTATAAAAAAAAAAATAGCATTTTATTTCATATTGTTACAACTGACCACAATTCTCTCAATTCTGCATTGTCAAATCTTCTCAATTGTTATTCTCTTCAGAATACAAGTATACTGTTATTTAATTTTCAGTATATCTTCTCTTGCACTAATTTTCCCCATCAGCTCTCACCTCACTGTTCTGCCTTCCTTTATAAGAAAGTTCTTAGTAAGAGGTGTCTATATTCACAGTCTCTGATTCCTCATCCCTCATTCTCATTTAAGCTCACTCTGATAAGGCTATTGTGCCCACCACTCCACTGAAACTGCTCATTAAGATTACCAATGACTTCCAGGTTGCTAAATTCCATGGTCAAGTCTCAATCTTCATTTTACTTATCAGCAATATCTCTCTCTGCATCTTTGATAAGATTTCTTCACTTTATTTCTAGGACAATCCATGTTCTCGGTTTTACCCTGTTTTACAGACCATCTCTTCTCATCTACCACCCTGATTCTCCAGACTCCTATACCTAACCACCTACTCCATCACATTTCTATCTGGATGTTTATAGACATCCAAAACTTAATATATCCAAAGCTGTACTCTCTCTCTCATTCACGGTCTTCCCAGAGTCAGTTGATAGTGACTCTATACTTTAAGTTCCCACCTTAGTGTATCGCCTTTGCCTGTAATGCTCTTCTCTTATTTATCCACATGGCTTGCTCTCTCATCTACCTTGCTCAACCTATTTAAAATTGCAGTCTTGTAGTCTTATCCTTTTATACTTCGGATTCCCGTTACATGGTTTTATTTATTTATTTTTTCTGTTAACACTTATCACCTTCTAACATACTCTCATTTACATATTTATGACATCGATTATTTATTTTCTATCTCTTTTCACTAGAATATAAACCCCATGAGGCAAGGACTTTTATCTGATTATTTCTTGGATATATCTGAGGTGATTAGAGCATGTCTAGCACCTAGCAGATATTCAAAAACATTTGTTGAATAAATGAATGAATTCCATGATCTTTAGTCTTAAGAAGCTTGCAGGCCATTTGGAGAAATAAATTATACATTGAAAAAAAGAATGTCTGCCAGTACCAAGCAGAATGTGCCAAGTGATAAGTGAGTAGAATAGACCCAAAGTGCTAAGACATTGTTTTTTTTTTTTTTCCTAAGGATTCAGAAGACTGGGCTCAATTTGAATAATTCATTCTGGGGGAAAATTGATCATAATCTAGGAAAGTGAAGATGAGAGACAAACACTTTAGATGAGAATAATTTAGAACCTCAATGCCATTCCATTTCTGAATCTAAAAGGAAACCATTTGTTTCAAAAAAGAAAAAAAAAAACAGTTCATTCCAACTGAAGGTCTCTTTCTTCTTTGTCTACAAAAGTACAAAACAATGCCCTGCTAATGGGCCTTTTGGTTAATGCATATGCAGTGGCTGTTACTAGGTGTTGCGAGAGCATGTAGAGGACAGAAGAAATCTGCTCTGTAAGCCCTATTTTAAATCAGATGTTTCGAGTCAGTTAACTGCAAAATAAAGAGGGGAGGGAATTAAATAGTGACTTAGAAACAAAAGGAAAAATGTAAGTGGGCCAAGGGAAAAGCTTTTAGTAAATGTGAAAAATCATGCTGGCACTGATGATAGGCCACTTAGGAGTGATTATTTCTAATGGAGCAAAGAGGGGTGGCGGGTGCTGTGAAGTGCAGGCTTCAGTCTCCTCAAAGAGACCCTGGCTCTCCGACTGTCACTTTCTCTTGGGGCTGGGGCTGACTTGCTGTTAATGGACCCCCAGCCCTGCATCAGCTGTTCTTAAGCACAGCCAATTATGAGATAAAACAGTTTTTGGCACAGCTTCTCTTTGTCCACTAAATATTTTTCTAGGGGCAGTTGGGGTTTAAAATGAAATGGAAATAGATAAAATTTATCTTTTCTCTGAGTCTCCACTCTTGTCCTTTCTCTTTCATTGATGATTCATCTACTGCTTCAGGAACCTAGTAGACTGCATTTTTTTCCCCTTCCTCCTAGTCAAACAGAGAAAGATAAGTTTCTGGTCATTTAAACTGCCATTCATACTAATTGGTTTCTAATATGTGTCCTCCTTGGGGATTAGCAGTATTTTAAACCTTTGCTCTTTTGTTGTGGTCTGAAAAATTCTGTTTGTTCTGGAAGGTAAAGGAGAATTTAAGTATCTGAATTGATTCTAAGAATGGTGTCCAAACTGCTTTCCTATTGCTTTGGTCAAAGGAAACAGTCTGTATCTCCCAGGAAGCCCTGTTTCAAGGAATTTGTCAAGAACACTAAATCAGTTTTAACTGCATGAGACATTCCTGGTAGATCTAGGGTGACAAAAGGGCTCTTCTGGCCTTTACTGCTCTTATCTGCAGCCCTAAGGTATGGTCTCTGTTCGGACTTGGTACTGAGGTCCCCCCTTGGCTGGCTACTTCCACTATTCTGCACCCTCTCTCTCCTCACAATCACTTCCTTTCCTTCCCTTTCTCAGCTTCCTGGCGTCAGCCATCACTACTAGGGCTCCTACTCAGGGCTTTCTCTCTTGACTCTTGGCTGGCACCTGCTCTGATTCTCTGACCCTACCTTGAAGCACAGTGATCCTGCTAGTACCCCAAACATTCTGTAAACTCATTTGCCTATTTGCTATAAATCTTAAATCTCCAAGTTCACTATGAGGAGGACATCCAGGGTGGTTTAGGAAGGAGATTCAGTTCTAGTAATTTGAGAATTTAAGTAAAAGCTGGAATGTGGCTTGTTCTTGGATGTGGAGTGGAATGATCTATGAAAGTCAAGGTTGATTCTTAGCTGGTAAACATCTCTAAGGTCTGAGGAAATTGGTTGTTAAACATTTTTAATATTACTCCCAACCTAGTGTGGTCCAGAGGCAAAGTGGTAGAATGGCAAAAACATGGACTTATTTAGCCAGACATGAGTACTAATTAATGTGTGACTTTGGGCAAGTTACATAACTTCTTTACATCTTTGGTCTCTGTGATTTCTCTGTGCTTCCTTTAAGGAATAAATAACAAAAATAAAATACATATCACAGCTCCAGAGTTATTATTATTTGCTTATATATTTCTTTGTTTTTATTCCAGGACCTGAACTAACTTCTTGGAGGAAAGAAAGAGGAACAAAGTCATTAGAAGGGAGCTTCTAGAAAGAGGGGTTCTGGTAATTATTTCAAAAATTTAGTCTCTTCTAAAATGCTCTAACAATAGAAATAATTTAAAGGTATAATCATTATTATCGCAAACAGTAAAGACACAGAATCACAGTGCATAAGTGACCTTTATAGCTTTGAATTCAAGCTTTATTTTATTACATAAATCTTTGCATTAAAGGTATTTAATAATATGTTGGCTTATAACTTTAAAAAATACTAAAAAGTAGTTTAAGAGGCAATTTTTATATCTATTTCCCCCAAAAAAACATAACTCAGTGAAAATATCTCTACATAGATATGAGGTAATCAGGCCCACAATTTGTGGTTTCTGATAATCTAACAGAACACTAGAGTGAACACTGGAGAATCTGGATGAATGAATAGTTTATATGATCCTTGGTCTAATTCATATCTCAAATATGCCCTTTATTTATATACTCCAAGAACCTGGAATGGTGGCAGGCATTTAGTAGGTAGCTAACAAATATTTATGTGACATATGAATAGAGACACTGTTAACCAATGCTAATTGTATTAAGTCCATGTATATTAGCTCTAAACTATATATAGCTAGACTTCTAAGCCATAACATATCTAAGGATACAGTCTGTCTTTATTACAATTTAACGAAAAACAATAGCTAAGAATATAGTAGGAGAAGCCAGTGGTTCTCCATCAGGGGCGATATTGCCTCAGGGAAACACTTGGCAATGTCTGAAGACATATTTGATTCTCACAACTGGGGGTGGAGACTGCTGCTGACATCTAGTGGGTAGAGGCTACAACATACAGAACAGCCCCTTCACAGCAGAGAACTATCTGGCCCCATTGTCAATAGTTTCGAGGACAAGAAACGCTAGTCTAAGCCATGGATATTTGAGACTGGTACCTAGCACATCACAGTGATATGTAATGCTGACTTCTGCTTTCCATGCTGAACGCTTTATGTACTTGCCATTTAATGTGTATTCCAGCCATTTTGGTAGATTTTCCATGACCTAACTTTACTTTGCCTGCTCTTTTACAACATGACAGACGCTATTTATCTTTAGTAGGAAAAAAGAAAAAAAAGCAAATGACTGAGAGAGTTGTATGAGGAGCATTATGCATACTTTTTATAGTCACTGTCTGCTGCTTCAGATATAATCTTTATCCTCTTTAAAACTAGGGACACTAAATACCATTTACTCATCTCTGCTTATCTCTTATTTTTGTTTGTCTGCTGCAGTTTCTTATGTCTCATAAAATAAAACCTTGGCTTAATGTGCACTTCTATAGCCTTGGAAAAAACTTTAAGTCCTCAAAAATTCAGAGTGTAAAAGTTGCAAAGATGATATTATATTATTACTTTTGTTTAACGCTTTCTACAGGCCTGAACACTTCTCTGTTTGGAGTCGACTGTCTATATCACAGCTTAATCATGCAGAGATATGCATAGAGCTGTGGACTCTGGACTCCTGTTTAGCTTCAGCTGCTAAGTCCCTCCTCACCCTCCAATACATCATAGAAGTTTGTTTCATTTTGTCATCATCTTTTTGTTGAAGTTTGTTGTTTTCTTATTTTTGTCAAAGGTAGAGTTGTAGTGAAAAACATAAGTCCTGGATTCAACATTGGGATCAAATCCAGATTCCAATACTTAGTATTTTACCTTGGAAAAGTTCCTTAATGTCTTTACCACACATTCCACATTTGTATATATGAGGACAATAAAACAATATATGACATTAGGAAAATGAAGACTGCATGTAAGGTACTTAGACTGCAACCAGCATGCAGCAAGTTCTCAGTAGCAGTTTTTATGATGATCATTACTGATGTTTATCTCTTATACATTATATCTCTTTCCTGTCTCTCTTCTCTGTGTTAAAAGCAAAGAAGATAATTCCTTCTCCAAATGTCTCTTTTCTCTTCTTCCCACGTATTCCTGGTTGAAGGTTGAAAATTTTAAGATAATATTTACAGAGATAAAAATGTAGCAGTTTTAATTTCTCTATTTGGCAAGAAATTTAATGTATTCTACTGACAAAGAATTTCAAAAGTCATCTTCAATTTTCTGTAGTGATATCTTTTGCAAACCTTCAAGTGTAGGTGCAGAATTGTTACAGTTATAACATAAAGCAAGTTGACACGTTATTCTTAGTTATTTTTGTTTTCAGTTTTCATTTATTTCTGGTATAATTGAAGTGAACTAAAGAGTATATATTTAAAGAGTAAAATTTGATTAGTTTTGGTATCATGAAATTATCACAACAGTCGAGATAAATATTTCTATCACCCACTAAAGTTTCTTTATGCCTCTTTATAATTATGTTTACTTTTTACTTTATCAAAAGATCAACAGGTAAGAATTAACTAGATTAAGATGAATATAAGTAAATTCTGCACTTTCTCAATGAGACATCCAGAATTATAATTAAATCATCAAAAAAAACAAAATCTTTTTCTTTGAAATCCAAGTGGAAAATGTAGTTGTGTCAGAATATAGGTTCTCAGACCCATAACCGTATAGTATTTAATCACTATTACACTCACTCAACTATAATAGATTTCATAAAAAAAATAATAATTTTTAAATATCTTTAATTTATAATAAGGCTTTAATAACAAAGCTGATTTTTTAAAATATATATTTGATCCTAGTGTTAGACAATTCACTCAACCAATAAGCACTGAGCATTTACTATGAGTCAGTTTCAGGAGGTGAGAGCACAGTGTAAAGAAGATGAATTCTCTAGAACTCTTACTGGGGAAAGACGCAATAAGCTAAAACTCATAAAAGCAGACAGTCCCAGATGAATTTTTTAATAAAATTTTTAAAAAATGGCAGAAATAGAAAATACTGTCTTAAGCACTAGACTGTGATAGGTTTTATCAAAAAAAAAATTTGTAAATATCTTTAATTGAAATAAAGCTTTAATAACGAAGTTGATTTTTTTTTTATATTTGACCCTAGTGTTACACACTGGAGAGCAGAAGTGCTACTCATATTCAAAACAAGTGTGTATTAATGCAATTTAAAAATGTTATGTTGACATCAAAATTCTTAGAAGGACATTCAGGACTAACCAAAAGCAATAAAATTCAGGATTTTTAACATAATAGTACATTAAAAATATCATGAACTTATAAAATAAACTCTGTAAAGAAAATGTTCAACTAATTGAACAAGTTCACATTTTTTTAAAGAACAGCATAACGTTTACTTGCATAGGGGAGAAGGGAAATTTGTATTTTATGTTCCAGTTGTGTTGAACAAAATTGGCTTATATATAAAGGCATCAGATATTTTAAAATTTGAATAACTAAATCTTTAGAAAAACAAAACAGCCCTGCTAGCATATACTGTTTAGCTGCTTGTTTATGTGACACTTATTTTACATATATTGTCTCATTTGAGATGCAAAACAACTCTGTTGTGTATCATGTTTTTCTATTTGAGGGAGAAATTATGATAATCAGTTTATACATTTGGGGAAAGAAACCTACAATCTGATTTTAAAAGCTCGGTCATAACATAACAGTTACTGACAAAAAAAACTAATCTTCTAAGAGAGAGTATATCTTCAGCAGAGTGACTGGCTATCAAAATTAAATTAATAATTGACATAAGTTAAAGTCTCATATAATAACAATTATAGTTTAAAAAGTAAATGTCAGAATAATTAATGGCTCTTACCTCTGTTTCATAAGATTATGGTTGATTTTAAGGGTGTTTTTTTTTCTTTCTTTCTTTTATTTTTGTTATCAAGCCTTTTTATATCCAATTTAGCCTACTTTTTCTATCAGTCAGGATAGGCTAAGTTATTTTGTGATTAAAAAAAAATAAAATAAAACAAAATTCAGGGCTTAACAAGACACAAACTTATTTCTCTCTCCTACAACTTTTCTAACATGGATTGGTAGGGTGGATCTGCATGTTGTAGTTAAAGACCCCTATGTGGACAACTTTTCTCATCATCATCATGGCATGGGAAGAAAATGTGACAAATTGATTATTGGTTTTTAAAACATCTACCAAGAAGTGATTCAGTACTTTTGTTCACATTTCACTAGTGATAGAAAATCACGTGGCTTTTCCTAGCTTCAAAGAGGGTGAGAAAATGCAATTCTGTTTTGTGCATAAAGCAGAACTGGCTATATTTAGTAAATAGCACCAATAACTATAAAACATAATAACTTTTTAATGTAAAATATGCTACATAAATTAAACATTTTGTTTATTTAAAATTTAATTATACCATTTTTTTCCTAGAAAGTTTATTAATTCCCATTAACCAACATTTCGAAGTTCAAATCAAGACTGTCCCTTGTATTCGCCCTTGGGAACCTCCTTATGCCTTCAATCCTTATTCAGTCCTTTGAAGTCCAGGGTCAGCTCTTGGGTAAACTTCCTTAGTTCTCAAATGAATATACACTCTAATTTTAGGGCATGCCAGGCCCTTCATGATCTCTTTTGACCAATTTGTTCTCATTTGGGGCACTCCTACCTGACGTACCCTGTGTTTCGACTACAGTAGACGTGTCCGATGCTACAAATTTAACGTATTGCTTCACAGCTTTGTACTTTTGTGTTTCTTATACTATCTATCATTAACATGCATTGAGACCCAGTTTAAATGACATCTATATTTACTTTCTCTAACCAGGTGATTTCCTTGCTCTTACCTCCTGTTTGGCCATAATACTCTCTATGCGGCTCTCTTTTAACACTTAGCATAACATCTTATAATTTATTTGCAATACCAGATTTTAAGTAGTTGGAGAATAAAAAATGTCTTGTTTTTTTTGTTCTTCTTTGGTCAAGTAAGTGCTTATTAAGGAATTAGTTTATGTAATCAGTATGTATCATCAGTATATAAGTGTCTAAGGATAAAAATTATTTTCAAAATAGTAATTACCTTCAAATTAAATACGTTACGGTAATTAATGGGAGATGACCTCCCTCCATCTACCATTGAGAACTGACGAAGTGAGTCCAAATTAAAGAATGATAGTCCACTATAAAATAAATAAGTCATTTGGATGTGTTATACAACATGGTGAATAGAGTTAATAATACTGTATTGCATATCTTAAAGTGACTAAGAGAGTAGGTCTTAAAAGTTCTCATCACAAGAAAAATAATTATAACTATATAAGTGACAGATGCTAACTAGACTGATTGTGGTAATCAAGTATTAAATCATTATGTTGTATACCTGAAATTAAAATAATGTATGTTAATTATACCTCAACAAAAATTTTAGAAAAGAAGAAGAATGATAAAACTTAGCTGAAGTACCACATGTACTGTTTTGAATCTAAAGTCCTTAAAGGATCTATATTAGTTGACTGGCTATCAGATAGGCTAATAAATTAAAAAACTAATGTTCTATCATTTACAAAGTATACTTTAATATAACTCAAATTTGTCTGGATTTAGAAAATCTGAATACATCATCCAAAGAAATCTATAGATATAATGCTATCTCTATCAAAATTCCAATTGTATTTTTGCAGAAGTAGAAAAATCCATGTTAATATTCATTTAGAATCTCAAGAGTGCAAATAGCCAAAATAATCTTAAAAAAGAAGAACAGAGTTAGAGGTCTCACACTTTCTAATTTCAAAACTTATTGCAAAGCTACAGTAATCAAAACAGTATGGCACTAGCATGAACACAAATCAATGGATTGGACTAGAGAGGATGGAAGTAAAGTCTCACATATATAGTCAAGTGATTTTCAAAAAGGATATTAAGACTATCCAACGGAGAAAGAGCAGTCTTTTCAACAAAGTTAGGAAAATTGAATATCCATGTCTAAAAGGATAAGATTGGATCTTTACTTTACACCATATACAAAAATTAACTCAAAATGAATCAAAGATCTAAAGACAAAACTACACAAACATAAGGAAAATGCCTCATGGCAATGATTTTTTGGATATAATACCAAAGACATAATCAACAGAAGTATATAAAATGAGTACAAAATTATAAACTTCTGTGCATCAAAGGACACAATAAACAGAGTGAAAAGGCAACCTATGAAATGAGAGGAAATATTTATAAATCATGTAACTCATAAAGAGGTAATCTCCAGAATATATAAAGAATTCCTACAACCCCAAAACAAAAAATTCAAACAACGCAATTTTAAAATGGGCAAATTATTTGAATAACATTTCTCCAAAGACAAATGGCTAATAAGCATATGAAAAGATGTTCAACATGACTAATCATTAAGAAAATATAAATCAAAACCAAAATGAAATATCACCTCACACCAATCAGGATGGCTACTATCAAAAACAAAACCAGAGAATATCAAGTGCTGGTGGCAATATAGAAATATTAGAATCTTTGTCCATTGTTGGTAGGAATGTAAAACAGTGTATTCCTTTGGAAAAAAAGGAGGTGCTTTCACCAAATAATTAAAAATGGGGTCTTGAAGAGATTTTTGTACACCCATGTTGTATGTCAATTAAATCTCAATAAACATTTTAAAAAAGAAAAAGAATGGTCAAAAGCTGGAAGTATCTATGTAGAGATAAATGGATAAACAAAATGTGGTAAACATATAGAATGGAATTTTATTCAGTCTTAAAAAAGGAAGGAAATTTTGAGGGATGGATACACAACATGGATAAACCTTGAGGACATTATTTTAAGTGAAATAAGGCAGTCACAAAAAGACAAATACTGTATAATTATACTTATATGAGGTATCCAGGGTACTCAAATTCATCGAAACAGAAAGTAAAATGGTAGTTATCCAGGGTTGGGAGGAGGAGAAATGGGGAGGAGTTGTTATAGGGTATAAAATTTCAGTTTTGCAAGATTAAATAAATTCTGGAGATTGGTTTTCCAACAATGTGAACATACTTAATATCACTGACTGTACACTTAAAAATGGTTAATATGGTTAATATGGTAAATTTTATTTTATATATATTTTACCACAATTAAAAATAGAAAAAGCCGAGTACAATATCACTATGCCCTGTACATGTTTAAGACCACTACAACTTAATAGTGTACAAATGTTTAAGTCTATCTCTACCCTAAACTAATGACCAAAATAGTTACAAATAATGTTGTCAGTTCTACAACCTCTTTTAGAGATATTGTAATCTCCTAAATAGTGAAGCAGTTACAACCATAGATTAAATTGTATTGAGGAAAATACATGGATAATTATGAAAACAATATCACAGTAGGTCACTGTGTAAAATTCGCCTTGCATAATTACTCGGTAAGAAAAAAGTGACTTTTAAAGATTATTATTTCAATAGGCAGAGAAAACCATTCTGTGTGTCTTGGTTTGCCAAAAGCCTCTGTGAATGCTCTTTGATCTTTGCTGTAGGCTAAAGGAACCCTTTTTCAATAATGTAAAAGCTAAGATCTGAGAAGTACCCTTTAGATGTGTCTTAACATAGAAATACAAATATCTTTGTCATGTTACTTCTTTATTCTAGCTTTATTGAAATATAATTGAAATACAATGTTGTATGAGTTTAAGGTACGCAATATGCTGATTTGCTATACTTATGTATCACAAAATGATTACCACAATAGAGTTAGTTAACACTTCCATCACCTCATAAAACTACCATTTCTTTTTTTCTGGGGGTGGGTGAGAATGTTTAATAGCTACATTTAGCAACTTTCAAGGCTATAATACAGTATCATTAACTACAGTCACCATGTTTTACATTATATTACTGAGATGAATTCATCTTATAATTGAAAGTTTGTAACCTTTGACCAATATCTCCCCATTTCCCTTACCACCAACTCCTGGTTGACCAACGTGCTAGTCTCTGATTTTAGCCATGTTAGATTCCACAGAAAAGTGAGATCATACAATACCTGAGTTTCTCTGTTTGACTTATTTCACTTATTATAATACCCTCCAGGCCCATCCATGTTGTTGCAAATGGATTTCCTTCTTTTTCATGGCTGGATAATGTTCCATTGTGTGTGTGTGTGTGTGTGTGTGTGTACTGATTTTATATACACATACATTTTTATCCATTCACCCATAGAACACAGGTTTTCATATCTTGGCTACTGTGAATAATGCTAAAGTGAACATGGGAGTACAGACATCTCTTCAAGATCTTGATTTAATTTTGTTTAGATTCATACCCAGAAGTGAGATTGCTGGATCACATGATATTGCTAATGTTTTGAAGAATCTCTATGCTCTGTTCCATAGTGGTTGTACCAATTTACATTCCCACCATCAGTGCCCAAAAGTTGCCTATTTTCCATATCCTCACCAACACTTGTTATCTCTAGGTTTTTTTTTTTGTTTTTTTTTTTTTATGGTAGCCCTCCTAATAGGTCTGAGGTGATAGCTCATTATAGATATGATTTGCATTCCCTTGATGGTTACTGATGCTGAGCATCTTTTTATGTACCTGTTGACCATTTGAATGTCTTCTTTGGAAAAACATCTATTCAGATCCTCTATCCATTTTTTTTTAAAAGATAGAAATAGTGTCTAAAGATTATATTTAAAATATTGATCTAGTTCCTTGGCTGAGTTTCCAATGACATCTGATGGTATTTAAAAAAAAATTGCATCATTTACTTATGCCAGTAAGATAGCTCTCTGACCTTCAGTCATACTTTAGGAAAGGAAATTATAGCTTGTCATTATTCATTGTGTAATTAATAGAATAATTAACACGTTAGCGTTAAGATTTCAAGGGCTGACTTAATTTTCTTTAATGCCAATCCAATTATTTCAATTGGATAAAAGGATAAAAAGTTCATTGTGAAATGAAACAAGAGATTAAAATATGCTTAACTGACAAATCAGAATCATTAGTCATGCAATTAGTTCTTTTTGCAAAATTCTTTTAAAGTTAAATTGAAAACTAAAATAATTTGTAAATTTGCTGAAACAGATAACATAAATCATTTTATTAATACTAGATTATTTTAAATCTTATTAATTTACATTTGACAATTTTTACTATATTTAAAGTATAATGTTCTTCCTCCATATTAAAAGCGACTCAAAACTGATTAAAATACTCTAAGGACAAGAATATTTAGCATAATTAAAACTACTTAATGTGGAAGTTCAGACAACCAAATATTTTAATTAGTGATTGATATTTTGTCAATGTTAAATCACAATAAAACCATTCTAGTTTTGTTTAAAATTTTAAAATTTATTTGACCTATATAATGATGTCTTTGTTTACAACTGAATATTTTAATTAGTGATTGATATTTTGTCAATATTAAATCATAACAAAACCAGTCTAGTTTTGCTTAAAATTTTAAAATTTGTTTGACCTATATAATGAAGCCTTTGTTTACTATGTTGACAAGTTTGACTACCAATGATTACTTTTTTAAATATAATAATTTACATATTATTCAAGATTAGATGGATCAGTGGTTCTTAAATTTAATCAAGATTAAATGGATCAGTGGTTCTCAAAGTGTGGTCGATAAACCAGCAGTATCATAATCATTTGGCAACTTATCAGATAGAAAAACTCTCAAGCCATATCTTACCTACTAAATCAGAAACTGAAAATAGGCCAGCAAAGATGTGTTTTAACAAGTTTTCCCAATTATTTTATTGCACCCTGCAGTTTGAGAACTACTAGACTAGGTTACACTGTAGGAAAAATCATTCCACAAATCACAGTGATTTAACAGAACAAAATCATGTCTCAAAAAAGCAAGGTATGATGTAGATCTAAATAATTTTCCAGGGAAGTTATCTTTGATATTTTGGCTCAGCATTTTAGAATGCTTTGAACATACAGCACAATTGCTATGGCGGGGAATGAGTAAGCTAGAGAATTACTGCCAGATAATTAAATGCTTTCACCTGGAAATGAGCAACACTCCCACTCACATTTCATCAACTAAAGCAATCCACATGACCACACTTAAATTCAAGGATTAGGCAACTATAAACTGCCGAGGGGCAGAAGTAGATATAACTAGATATTGGTAAACACTAATAATGCTTCTACCAGTTGCAAGTCCCTGGGTATAACCTCAGAGTTACTGAATCATAGAACCAGGACTAGGAATCTCTAGTTTTAATAGTAGCCTAGGAAATCCTATTACTAATACCAATTAAATTTAAGAAGCAGTGCTTTGGATTTTCATTTTAATATCTGTTATATAATAAATTTTGTTTTATCAAAAGAAAAATGATTAGGTTTACAGAAATACAACTGTTTATGAATAGTAAAACATCTTTGGTTGTTACGTGAAGGAAAGGAGAGTTGCAAGGCTTTGTATTGTCGTTAGCTTTTACTAGTCAAGGCCCTGTTTATCACAGGGTGTATTTAGTATGTGTTTAATGCATTTACACAAAAGACATTTATTTCTTGAGTTCTTTTTTGAATCACTGAAGTACTATCAGAGTGGACACTGCTATCTGCCATTTGAAATAATTCTGAAATAATGATAGACAATTATCTGTCTAGGATTTCTTGCCTCCTCAAAATTTTTGATTCTAGGTAATTTTGTCCCCAAATATACTTTATATACTGAATATTTAAAACAAGATAAGCATTCACACCATGTTGAGTAGGACAGAGAAAAATGCCTTCCTTACAAGGCAGTTGAGTTAACCTAATATACTATAAGTATCAAATGTAGGTTTTAAAATATTCAGGATCTGAATTTTTACAAAGGTGTTTCTGATACAGTCAATATATTTTGACTCTAATATATATATGATAAGCAATCTATTATATCTTTCATAAATAGATATATATTAGACTCATTTCTCTGCTTTACCTGAAGTCTTATTACAGTTAAAAATGAATGCTGTCACTTTTTTAGGGGTTGGTGTTATGGACCATAATCATTACTAAGTAACTCATAAAAATGAGCCTCTATGTAGAAAAGTCTCTACACTAAGTTACTTTTTAAAAAATAATATTACTGTTGCCAAGCCAATCATGAAATATATATGTATATAATCATATATGCACTTATATACACATATAAACATGTACATGCATGTAAAACAATGTCACAAAAATCTTTCAGTTTCCCCAAACTCCTTCTCCAAACTAAAAAACAAATGAACTACCTTCCTTGAAATTCTTTATCTCTTTCTCAACTAGTTATATTTTTCCTCCTTGTTTTGTCTCTGAAACACTCTTCCTTCAGATATTCCCATGGCATATTTCCTTAGCTTATTAAAGTCTTTGCTCAAGTGTTACCTTCTAAATAGAATCTCTTCTCACAACTCAACTTAATATTGCAATACTTCCTGCCTTATACTCCTTATATACTTCCCAGCTTTATTTCTCTCCATAACACTTATCGTATTTGATACTATATAATATACATATTTTTGTTATTATCACCTTTTACTAGAATGCACATTCCACAAGACAAATAATTTTTGTCTGTTTTGTCCCCTCTTGTATCTCCAGTACCTAGAACAGTGCTGAAACTTAGCAAATGTTTGATAATTATTTGTGGACCAAATAAAGGAATGAATTTTTTTTAAAAAAATGAAGAAGTGAAAAAATGTATGAATTAATTATAAAATAATTAGGGCTCTCGTGCCCAGAAAAACATCACCCTTACTAAATGGGTTATATGAGTATGATGAAAATAAGCTTTATTACAGAACTCATGATGAATTATTTTATCAACTAAACTAACTCTTGCATTATACACACAAAGAATAGAATTATTCACCCACAGGAGTAGGAGTCTGAAGGTTTCTTTACTTTTATACTTTGTAAAAATATTTTAGGATGCATCCTGAAGTTGGTGCACCACCAATGGAAAGGGCATACCAGGCAGAGAGTACAAATTTCTGCACAGCAAAAGAGACCTGCGATGGCAGAGCATGATTAATAAGGAAGAACTACAATTATTTCAGGAAAGTTGTAATTTAAATATTGAGGGAAGAAACACCAGGGAAGTAAAATCAGATGGGAATAAAAGTGCCAATGATGGGTGTTGCTTGCATTATGAGGAATTAGTACTCATTCTTCTAAAAACTGAGGAGCCACTGAACAGCTTTAAGCCTAGAAATGACAGAACCAGACTGTCATTTCACAAAAGACAATTGGTATCAAACAGATGCACTTGAATAGGGCAGTGAGCAGAAAGAACATGGTTCAGGCAGTAAATAATAAGGATTTTCACTAAGACAGATAGCAGGGATAGAGAATAGAGGTAAATTTGAAAAATGTAAGATAAAAATGAAAAATATTACGTGATTCACCAGAAATAAGAAATGAGAGAAAGACAAGAATCTAAAATGATCATTAGGGATCTGGCTGAGTAATCCCATATAGAGGACAATCCAGGAGAAAAGGCAAGTTTGGGGTCTAGATAATGAGTTGGGTTTTTATTATGTTGAGTTATATGTGTCTGTGAGACATCTATATAAAAATGATCAATGAGTGTCTAGATCTATGAGTATGAAGCTCAATAGAAACGACTGAAGATGTAGATCAGTGAGTAGGCACCATATGGTCATGTGCCATGTAACATTTTGGTCAGCAACTGCCCACATATATAATGATGGTATACTACATAGCCTAGGAGTGCATGTAGTAGACTATAGCATCTAAGTTTGTGTAAGGGTGCTTTATAATGTTTGCACAATGATAAAACATCTTAACAACACATTTCTGAAAACGTATCCCCTGTTGTTAAGCAGGCACGACTGCACAGTCAGAGGAGGCATGGATTAAATAAAAGATGTTAGGGAGAGTGAGGTAAACAAGTAGTAAACAGGAAGACTGAGACTAAAGCCTTGAACATCAAGGAGCAGGGAAAGAAAAAGGAGTTTAAGAGTATGTGAATGGGAATAAATGGCTGAAATGAAGGAGTAATAGGAGAAAATGATGGCACAGAAACCAAAGTAGGAGAGCTTTATTTTTCCCTGAGAAAGGGAGTAGTCAAAATTGTCAAGTGCATCGAAAAGGTAATATAAATACTACTCTTCCCCCTATGATGCCAAAATGTTGTAGGTTGAAATTTAGACAAATTGGTAGTGTCTGGGAATTAGTAGGGAAATCTCACTTCACACACACACACACACACACACACACACACACACACACACACACACAAATTGCTTTTCCAACAAAGGCAAATATTACTGATCATTGAGGTCTGGTATCAGACCCACCCCTTGTATTTCTTTAGATATACATATGTATTTATATCACTATAGGCAGAAATATGTGAATATAAATTGTGTTGGTTAGAAATTTTATTTTTGTCTTTTAGGGTTGACATATATTTAAAGATTTTAGAACTTAGAGAAAAGATTAGTTCTATGAATGGTTAAAAATATTCATTCTCATGTAATAAGAACCCAAGTAATAATGTTCCAAATAATTTTTAGGCTTGCTTAAATAGAAATAAAAAAACTATGTTCAAGCAAAACCAACTTTGTAGAAACACTAATACACCAAGCTATGTAATCAACTATATCCAAGTAATTAGGTTTAACTCATAATTGCTAATTGTATCGCCGCTTGGAATTAGACAACTTGAAACTTTGTACTCAGAATATACAACATATAATCATCTTAGATCCAAATTACCGCACTCCCTAAAATAAGATTGGAATTATTTTGTTATGTGTTTTACAATATAAAAATTGTTATATTATTCAAAAATTATTATCTTCCAGGAATATGTTTTGATGTTAACTTTTTCTATTGAATTATTTTATTTTACCCTATTTAAACAAAGGTCCACGATAAAATAAACTTTTACTATTAATTGATTTTATATTTTATTAAGTTAACTCCCAAAGTACACAGATGTATCTAGAACACAGTCTATAAATACATTTCATCCAAGTTAATGAAGTTAGGAAAGAAAGCATTTCTGCTTTTGCTCAGGATAAAAGCTTTGGCCTTTTTTCTATATTCATGTAAAAGAAATTAATCAATGTTGTTTGTTAAATATTATAATACCTAAAAAATGACTGATTTTTCTTCATTAAATAAAAAAATACATTTTCTCCACTGAATTCTTTTCATGTCTATATTCACCTCCATGACTGTCTACTCACTAACATAACTAAATTTGCTTGTACCATAACCCTGTTTTTTTGACAAAGAAGTTATGACAAAGAAGTCCAAATGGAAGACAGAGCAAAATGAAAAATGTCATTGGGAACATCATATGCCCATACTAACTTCCTATTCTTCAAGATGCATTTACACCTTCAACACCACTGGATGATTCTAAGAGATTATTTCATAGATGCTTCAGGCTTAATGTATTAGAATCAGTTTACTATACCTTCTACCAAATCTCTTTTTTTCCCTTTTTAAGTAAATCTGTCATTGATTAGTAGCCCAGAGCAGAAAGTAATTCTTATCTTTTCTGTCTCCATCATTTCCTCCCCTTATTTACTAAATCCTACAACTTGTATCTCATAAATCTATCTAGAATTCTCTACCTCAACTCCATCAAAGTCCCCTTAATTGAGACTGTTTTCTTTTTTGAACTTGACAAATTCAGAAATTCTCTTGGTTCTGCTCTTGTCCTGTTCCCTACCATAATTCAGTAGCCCCAACATAGTCATACTGTAGTCAGAGAGACTTTGCCAAAAATAGTTCTGATTAGGTCTTTC
>NW_006494614.1:454948-492910 GCF_000325575.1 Pteropus alecto
CATAGTAACTAATACTATATTACAATACATAACAAAGTGGGTTTTGAAGTTGACCGCTTAGGGTCAAAATCCAGACCTACCATTTACTTGCTATGTAACCTTTGGCAAATTTTCTCAACTCTCCCCATTTAAATTTGATCATATGAAAGAGTGGAATTAATAATAAGGAATGAGGGGAAAATGGCACATAGCTCATGGCATTTGTATTATTGTGAGTTTTAAGTTTCTACTATGTGGACTCTATGAAGCACTTTACCTATTTCACTAGTCATGACTATTATCCCCTGAAGTATGTATTATCTTCAGTTTACATATTTGTCAGCTCAGGCTTTTAAGGCCAAGTAAGTTGCTGAAAAGCACACATCAGAGACAGAATTTCAACCCAAAATAAATGTTCTGACATCAAAGAACATAGTTACCATGATAGTCCAGGTTACCTGGTGTCCCTCTCTCTATGTCCTTTTCTAAGTTCCTAGGAAAGGAACTGAATGAGTACACTCTCATCCCTGAGGCACTCAATGGTGGTTTGGAAAGCAGAGTCACATCACACAAACATAATGTACTGCTGTAACCATGCAGAGGAGGAAGGAAAAGTAGCTAGTAGGACCCCTTTTATGATTTTTCTTATGGTGGCCTTTAATAAATTGTCCCTCATCATTCCTCATCTTTGTTGTTTCTGATGCTCGGTCATAATGAACTGCTTGTAGTTCCCTGACAAATGGGCTTCCTCAGGATTCACATTTACACATGATATACCCTTTAGCCTCTTCTCTAGTTGAAGTAGTTCTACTTGTCCTTCATGATAATTTCTTGATAATGTCACCTTTTCCAAAACTCTCCTCTGTTTTCTAGTGAGATTTACAATCTTCTCCTCCTAAGCTAACACAATATTGATTTCTTGCCTCTATTTGTACTTGTTACTCTATAATAATGTCCTACTTATATTTTCTCTCACTCTCGCTCTACTCTGAACCCATGGAAACAAAGTTTTATCTATAATACTGTCATTTGTGCCTAACATAGCACTTGGTATACAGAAGATGCTTGATAATAACTGCCTGAATAACAGTAAATATATGTTTACTTGCAGTTGAAATATAAGCATAATTCATTCTAGCTTCCTTATACAAATTTTGAAATGATAGAGGAAATCATATCTATGTATATGAAAACTATTGTTGAATGTATTTACTCAATGTCAAGTACTACAAAGCTACCAAATCTAAATTAACCTTGGGCAGTTTCTTTGTCTAAACAATAGATATAGTAATACATCTTTATGTATTCATTCCTGAAATAATTATTAAGGTACTTCTATGACCCAGGCAATATCTAGGTGCTAGTGATAGAATGGTGGTAGATAAAAGTTTTATAAAACCTGACATGATATAGTCCCTGTACCTCTAGATCATGCATTTTAAAAAGTTTTGACTTTATCCTTAGAGCAATGAGAAACTATTAATAAAACAATGGATTAGAATTGCATTTTTTAAAATTACTCAATATGGAGACTGGATTAGTATATATAGATTTGAAGTGGGAAGACCAGTTACAAGGCTGTGAGTGATAATTCAGGTAAGAGATGATGGTGATCTTGACCTAAGAAGTGGTAGAGAGGATGAAAGAAATGAAGAGATTTGAGAGATCAGAGAGGTGTAGGATTGACAACTATTAGAGCTTGATGATGGGGCCAAAGAAAGGAAGGAATCATAGAAGATATTCAAGTTTCTGTCTTGGGCTGCTGGTGAAGAATAGATTCAGTCATTGGAAGAAGCAGGGATGGTGGGGTGATAATCCATTTTCTTTAGGACTCATAAAATTGCTTTGAAGATTAAGTGAAATAGTTTATATAATAGCAACTACCACAGTGCCTAGTGCATTATAGCTTTTTTCTGTAGTCATTTCTATTTCCTTCTTCTCTTTTCCAAATGTGCACCAGTAATTTAGTAGCAAACGTGGGAATAGAATCCCAGGCTTCCATTTACTAGTCTAGAGTTGGGTCTTTTTTTTTTTTTTTTTAATGGACTGCTGATCTATAAACAAAAATGAAACATGGAGATTTTAAAGCAAATATTCACAACTTATGCTGGATTGCTTACAAGTTGACAGCTATCCAACTTATTTTTAGTTTATATTTAAAATGAATCATATGTTCCAAATGACTGACAGAAACACAGCTTTGTTTCTGAAGCCAATTCTTTTCCTTCGTTTTTGGACATCATTCAGAGCTGTAACAGACTTTCAGGGTGTTTAAAAGCATTCATCCACGACAACAACAAATGCTAATTATCATAAAAAATAAACAGCTCCTGTTAACATCATTCTAAGAATTTCTCCCACTCCAGCACTATATTTCATCTATCATCCCATCTGTTTGGGGGGTAGGAGCAAAGACTGGATGGAAGTATAATTATCATGTATCAAACTGGACAATACAATGAAATACAAATGAATATAAATGGAAGGAAGAGCATACATAATAAATAAATCTGGAAAGAGAAAAAAGAAACATAAATAAAATGGCACACTGTGTTCTGCAGTAAATAGCAGATACATTAAGTCCACAATGGAGTCAGTAATGTTTATCTTGTTGAGTATGAGATGGGTTTTCTTCCCATATCAGTCTATAGTCCTCATTATAATCAAATTTCCTCCCACATGATCAAATAGTCACGTTGTTCACATGGAAGTTTAAAAATTCTCTCTGTTCAATTCTACCATTAAAATTCTACCTGGAGACTTTTAAACATATCCAAAAAGACAAGGAAAATTGACTTCTATGTGTTTATGAATACATTTCGAAAGAAATCTGCCTCTGTTAGAGTCACTTTATCCTATAAAAAATATGAACAGCTTAGTTCTCAAAAGTGTTTTAAAGTAAAAGGACTACAAGTGGTCAATTACAAATGCAATTAGCTCATTACAAATGATATTAAAAACATGAACAATCATGTGCCCCTAAATAGAAACTAAAAACTCAACAAGGACTGGGACTTTGTTTATTTTACTGGCATACACTCACACCTGTAACTGTTCCTGGAATGTAGCAGGTGCTTAATCGATAGTTTTTAAATCACAGATTGCATAAAAAGAAGCAATTATAAGCTTTTATCCTCAGAGGATTTTTAAGCTATACCTAGTCTATGAATAATTCTGTAGTGATTCTCAGCACCAACATCTAAATAATCAAGGACCTTTGGAACCTCCAAGTATCTATGTCATCTTCAAAGTGAGAAGAGTGACATTTTCTTTTAAATAGTAACAAAGTATTTTTTTAATCAATTTAGTATAAGGTCAAGCCTCCATTAAAAATATACACATCCAATTAACTAATTATATATGTTTATCTATTTAAATTTGCCTCAATGATATGTTTATAACATTATTAAAGCAAAAGATCAATTACATATGAAGCTTTTCTTTAACAAACTGTGATATGATCTCAATCACAAATCCCATTATCTCTTTATTCAAATACTCAAGAACCACATATATGAAATAAAGATGTCATACACACACAAACACACACAACCAAATAGTGAAGAAAGGTGGTACAGTCAGCCCTCTGTATGCACAGGTTCTGCATCCCTGGATTCAGTCAAATGTGGATCCGAAAATATTTGAAAAAAAACATTATATTGTTGCTGATGTGTGCTATACAGTTAGGCGTAGGATAGCTGTACTGAATATGTATAACTTTTTTTCTTGTCATTATTCCCCAAACAATAGAGTATAACAACTACATGGCATTTAAATTGTATTAGATATTGTAAGTAATCTAAAGATGATTTAAAATATACAGGAGGATATGCCTAGGTTATATGCAAATACTATGCTATTTTATGTAAGGGACCTGAGCATCTGCAATTTTCGTGTCCTCAGGAAACATAAACCCTCAGAAACAAATCACCTGGGGATACTGAGTGATAACTGTATATCCATAAAATTTTGAATATTTGTGAATTTTCTTTCTTCTATGAGGAATTTTAAGATAACAAGGAGCAAATACAAAATACAACATGTACAATATCCACATATATATTTATATGTGTGTATAAATATGTATATAATGTGTATGTGCATATATATATAAAAGTATTTGATATTTGGGCAACATTCACCTGAATTATTTCAGAGGGAATAAAGAAGTAAATAATCCATGGATTCATAATGCATGTGTATTTATATTTCTGTATATGACCATCTATAAACATATGTGGACCAATTTATACCTGATGGTGCCCTGGACCATCACATTATACAACTTAGAGAAATCATTCACATAGAAAGTTAAAATTATTTGAAATATTTCACTTTTTTTAAACAGAAAAGCAAAATTATTTTATTAACATGCATTCAGACTCACTCTTTCTTATCTCAATGAAAATGTTAAATTTTTTTTCATTGTTTTTCCAACCCTGTAATCTCTGTTCTCTGTTCTCTTGGGAGAATTTCTATCTGCCAATTTCCATATGGTCAATTTTATTGTCAAATGGACTAATTTCTGCACATAGTTCTAAATATTGAATGAATGAACAAACTGTGCTCTTGTCATACTTTAAGAGAATTTAAATTCAAATGAATTTCAATTTTGATGTAAATGTCAAGGTATAGTGAAACACCTTAGAATAAAATATTTTAAAATTCTAATTTAAAGAGCACTGTTTAGTCATTGGTAAATATCTTAATGTGAAACTCCTTATCACTATATAATAACCAAACTAACATGCACTCCCTTCAACAATATAACTGCAAAAAAAACCTAATACTTTATTTTTACTACTTTCTTATACTTATCTATGAGACTTGTTTTTAATTGATAGCTCAAGATAAACATTCATATACAATAACAACATATATTTAAACAGGAAAGCACAGACAACCTCTAGCCAGAAAATATTCATTGAAGACACTAAAATAAATACGACTTTGTAAGCTCTATTTTCCAAGTCCCTAAACTGTATTTGCATAGAAATAGTTCCCAAAACTCAAGTATTTCAGTGAGTATAATGTTTGAAATTTGAAAAAAACACTTTTTCAAATGTAAACTTGTTAAACAAATAAAGGTTATTACTTTTCATAAACATTCGTTGCATCTAAAGAGCTAGAAAAATGTTAAGGCAAATTCTCAATTTCTTGATAAGTTTCACTGACAACCAATTATGAAAGTTTAAGTTGGGAAACTATCCTGAACTCAGCAGACAAATTCTTTTAATAAATATTTCAATATTATATTTCACACTATCTCTATTCTTTATCGAATTTTATAGTGATCCTTCATCAAAAAAAAAGTGCTTCTTTTAAAAATACAGAGAAAAAATATGATTTAGCTTTTTTTTGTTTGTCTGGATGTGTGAAATTAGTGTTGATATTTGATTCCAAATGTTTTTCCAAACTTCAATTTAAAAAAACAAAACAAAACAAAAAGACCACACAGTAAGAATCTCAAATAAGTTTTAGAAAATTATTTACATTTAAAACACAGCCCCAAAGGCTACTGATTTTTCTTACCAGTGCTGTCATCATATACGACTGTGACGGTTTTCCATTTGAAGAACTGCACCAAGTCCAAAATGGCACGGCTGAGTGAAGAGAAGTCTGGATAGAGACTGACATAGAAGGAATCTTTGTTGTCTGACACCTGGTGCTTCCAGCGGGTCTGTATGTGGGGAACCCCTAGAGCATTGCAGATGGACTGCACAGCGTTTGCTGAAGAGCTGTGTGAAGGCCCGAAGATGGCAGCCACCCCAAGAGACAGCTGATCACAGGCTGAAGAGGAGATAGAAGTCTGTCAATAATGAGAGGAGTGATGCCAGTGTGCTAACACTACATTATTATTGGAAATCCAAAGGTATTATCTTGATATATTTTTCTTTAATACAACACCTACTTTTTGCTAATTTTATATTTTGTCTAACTCTAAACATTTTCAGTTTGTTAGAAGGGAATGAATTCATCCAGACACCTGCCATTCAACATTCAAATAACTTTACAAATAATGTCAAGGGAGGGAGAGAGGTTAGAACAGAGAGGAGGAATACTTTGGAATTTAAGACGTTCATTCTGAAAGAATGGTTCATGTCAGGGAGTTGGAGGAATAGCGTTCCTTCCAAACTTCACTGGCGAGTCCCTACAATTTCAATTTCTTAATCAGAAGCCCTTTGGTTCCTTCTTCCCATCCAGAAAGCTTTCACCACACATAATTATTTGCATATGTCTGGTGATAGAAGTCAAGCTGTGCATACAATCACCCATACAAAACCTAATATGGCTCAAAAAGGATGATTTCATATGGATTAACCCCATTGAGCATAAAGAACATCAAAGTCATTAGGTAAGAATTTAATCACCTTTATTAGATCTTTTATATTGGCCTAAATTGTTTTTTAAAGTTGTATTTATTCCTAGGAAATTTTATTCATATCAATAATAATTGCAATAATCAAGAGAGGCATAAACATACTAGAAGGTATTCAGATGAGAATAGATATACTGTGACAGAACTATGAGATACACTGAAGTGAGTTTGGGCCTAGAAAGTGAACAATTACGGGAAACATGAATATTGTCTTTAAATATTTGAAGATATGGCTTGTGAAAGAGGCTTAAGTTTGCTTCATTTGGCTGGAAAAGGAAGAATTAGTACAAATGGTTAGAAACTTCTCATGAATTTTGATGTAATTTAAATTCAAGAATTAAATTTAAAGAGAAATCAGTAATATCCAAAAAAGAAATAATCTGCTTCTAGAGGGAAGATTTTGCCCATCACTATAACTATTTAAACAGAGCTAAAGAGAATTGTTGTTGGAATTTAGGCATCAGTTGGCTGTTCAGACCCAACTCTTCCAAAATAGTTTATAATTCTAAAACATAAAATTTTCTGATGTTTTCTTTCAGGAAATTTGCTCCATAATAGGCAATGTGATAGATGGATTCTTAAGCATAGAGATATTTAATAATTAAGTAAATTTTAGTTTAAAAAAAAAACCCGCTGTTTAAATTTTCTTCTAAAATTTAATATAATCTAAATAAATTATTTTTTGTATAGTCTTACTTTTAAAATAATGATTAAAATTCTAAATCAGTAGAAAGGCTAGAACCTAAAATTTTTCACTTACTTGAATCTTAATTCACAAACTCAGAATAAAAAAATTTCCTTTGTCAAATTTTTGACAAATCACAAATCAAGGAATGCTAAAAACATTATATTGAAAGTATAAAGAAAGTTTATACTTAAAATTTAGAAAGTTCCTAATTGTGTTTCAAATAAGTTTTCAGTAATAAGAGGGGTCATTTAAAAGCAACATATGATTCAAATAAGAGAAAGAGGCCCATAAGGTTAAAAATACTATATTAGATCTCTTCTTTATATTATCCTTTTACATATTGCTGTGCAAGAACTTCATAATATCAAAACCATGACATTCACTCTTTCAACATCTCACAAAGAAAGTTACTCATATACTCATTTGAGCTTTTCCTAGCTTCTGCTCAAAGTCAGTAATCTAATTTGATTCTCAATGGATGACAATGTTTGTAAATTCATTTTAATATTTTTGAAAACTAAATAAGTTTAATACCTCATAGTAACCTGTTTGTTGTTAGAACATTCTAGTCTGTTTTTTATTTTTTATTTTTCATGTTGCGCCTTTGAAGTCAGCATTGAGAAATCTATTAATATTTTATTTTTACTGCACTCATATTTCATATTCTTTGGTCTAAATGATCTCAATTGAGACAGAGCTTCTTCTTCCTAATGGAAATAATCATGAACTATGTCACTAATCAAATGCACTTGTCTTGCAGTTAATGACGTATTTTGCAATTAGGATGACAAATATAGTATTTCGCAATAACCTTTACCCTTTTATTCAGCCTTTAGAACCTTTCATCACCCTGACATGGTTCTGAAATATGGAAACTTATTTGTATTCATAAAGATATGAATTCAAAGGGCAGGCAGAATATAGGCTTTGATAAACACTAGTTAGCTGGGGGAAAAGAAGGATTCTTTCATCTCAAGAAATATTGTACCTTATCAGTGTCCATTAATATTAATGAGGTTAGAAGAAATCTGCACCAAGTTAGAGTTATAAATAATTATGTACATTTCTATTAATGTAAGGTAGCTAATAAAATAATATTAGCATTACAGAAAGCAAATATTGTTTTAAAAATAGAAACTTGGAACAAATGCTTTGTAAGTCCTCTCCTTTGAGAAAATCTGTATTATGAAATTGAATTCTTGTTACATAAATGCTAACTACACACACAAAAAAAATCACGTACTTTGATAAAGTAAGACTGTAGAAGCATTTCTCAAAATACATTTACTACTAAGATTATTGTTGGGTTAAAATAATACCTTGATAATAGTTTTTCTATTACCTTCCTTCCTGTATAAATGTTAAATTCACATTCCACAAAATTATTTTCTTATTCTTATAATTTAAAACACAGTTTTACAACATAATTAATGATATAACAAAATTAATAAAGTATTATAATTATTACTTCATAGAATATAATTTTTATAACATTATTCACTTATTTTCAGTTACGAAAAGAAACATCAAGGGGTTAAAGATATGGGCATGGAGTATACATAAATTAAAGGTTGTTCAAAATTTTCCAATAATGTTTTAAGATTGAGCTGACTTTTTTGAAGTCGCTTGGAACTACAGAACTTCCAAGGTAGTCAGTAAATTGAGACCACAGTAATACTATAGTAGAATTGACAGATAATGCAAATAAATTATAAGAATGGGTTGCAAAACTTGGTATAAATCCATTGACACATATTGTTTTATTTTAGGTGAGTTCTTAAAAATAGAAATAATTTATTAACAAAACAGCATTGTGGAGAAAGAGAAACAATTTCACTATCTCAGATCTAATTGCACTTCCTGCTATAAGCAATTTTTTTTGCAATGGGTGATCATGTCACTTACCTTTCCCAATAAAATTTATGTGCATTTTAGAAAGAAATTTTTCATAAAAATATTCCTAACAACTTATTAATTATACTTGGAATTAAGAAATCTCTTAAGAATACATAGACAATTGAATTCCCCAAAACATAATGTTAAATATCTGTCAATTACCTTTCTTGGATGCTTCAAAACTGTCGTAGAGGTTTATCTTCTGGGTGTCATATGTTAGGGTGGTATTGGGCAACAAGGTTCTGTTTCTGTTGATAGTGTTCACAGCAAATCTGAACGCAAGTTCCTCAGCTCCCATTGGACCAGATTCCACATATTCAAAAATACCACCTGGCAAAAGGAAAAAATAATCACAGTTATTACAAAATATAGAAAATGTTGAAACTTTTCTATACTTTTATGTGTGTGTTGTGTCTTTATGTGTGTGCATGTGTGTATGTGTGTGTGTATGATCAGTTTAAGCACATGGACTTGTGCTTACTTTTTGTATGAACATGAATATTCAGTATGTGCCCTTTTAGAGAAATCCACACTGGCAAAATTATTGTGGCATTGCAGCCCAAATTAACATAATTTAAATATAATTTTGTCTTTTATCTTTAGTAACTACTTCTTTTAAGGCCTAGGCATATATAGATCTTGCCTTAAGAAATAAACATTATTCCTCAAAATAGGACAATAAATCCTCTATACTGATATAATACTATACAGTTAGGCATTGTAAAAATTATATTAAATTGTCTCCATTAATTCAGAAAGCAGAATTTTTTAAGAACAATATTATAGCACTTATTATGTTAGAAGGCCAAAATACTTATTCATTTGCAAATTCCAGCATCTTACTTGCAAGAGAATGAAGTAGCATTTCTCTATTTGTTTTACTCTGTTTTTTTTTTGTCGTTGTTTTTTGCAGAAGTTACTTGACATTTGTGAAAGTTAACTTTCCCAAACAGTGCAAATCCCTTAATCAGTGAATAACTGTAGCATATAATTTTGGCCATAAAATGTAGAGTATAATTTGAAAACACGACCTTTCCATTAGTCATCTTCTACCTGCTATGTCTCAGTCCAGTTTCCTCGTTCTTGTCCCAGCCTTTTCTCTTTTTGACATCATCTCTCTCTCTCTTCAGTAATGAATGACCTAACTAAGACCTTTGCCTCCAGCAGAATCTCTTCCTTGTTGTTATTCTGGTGAATGGAATGAAAGGGGAAGCACCTGATACCTGACACTCTCCAACCCCTGTCCTTGGGAAACTAGTACTTTATAAAAAGAGAGCATTTATCTTTCTCTCTTTCAAATTTCACACCATGTACTCTCAGTACAGTCATTCACAAATTAAATTCCCTTGAATAAGCCATTTGTACAGCTTGCAATTCATATCTCATCAAAAGTCTTTGACACATGAAAGTCAGATGAGTATACTATAAGCAAACTACCTATTATAAATTAGTAGAAGTCATAATATGATAACAATTCTAAATATAATGTATTAAGACTCAAGAAAATACCATAGTAATCAGATGAATTTATATTCAGGAAGAATTGAAAAATTTTGTTATTTTACACTATATTAGTTTGTAATATTTCTCTTATTCTTTCAGCTAAATTGATGATATAGTTACCAGAGTAATCAACTTGTTGTGAAATAGTACTCTGAATATATTTAAAATCATTGGTGACTTAGCTAAGCAACAAGGATAATAAATAAGTATTTATATGCCTAGTGGATGTCATGAACCAAATTAGAAGTCTTGTACATGTGGAGAATAGTGGTATGAGCATGGACAATGGAGCCAAACTGGGTTTACATTCTGTCTCTGCCGTTTGTCATTGTGCACATTTGGGCAGTTGCTTAAATCTTATTTCAATGTCATCCTCTCTAAAAAAATGATGATAATGGAAGCTATTGCATACAGTTATAAAAATTAAATGTTATCTCATCATGAAACACTGCAACAGTGGCGGCCATAGGGTAAGCCCTCAATAAGTGTTTAAGAGTTCACTGTCTCTTCAAACAATTTCAAGTAGTATTCTTTTACAGGAAGGAATCCTTTGGTCAAAAGTCATATACAGCTATAAAGTGATAGAGCCAGCATTGGAATCTGTTGGTGCCTGACTTCAAAGTTCTTGCTTATTCCACTACAAAGTAGTAGTTTTCTTCAATATTTCATTCAGGCAAAAATACTGAGATTCCTAAAATTTTAGATATGATGACCTTAATAATAATATGTAAGTATAAATGTAAGATCATATATAAACAGGAAAATAATTGAGCAATTGAAAAGTCATTCTTAAAATTAATTGGAAGTAAAAAATCAATTCTAGAAATCCAAATCTGAAGTTGTTCCTTAATGGCAAAATAAAATGAAAAACTGAACTTTCTACTTCCCTAAGTTCATATTATAGTTTCTATGCAGTATAAATACAAAATAAGGATAAAAGATAGTTAATATATAATGATAGTAAGTTAAAATTTTTCTATACTTTACTTGTCTTCAAAATAAATAATTCGAATTCAACTTTAAGTTTACATATTTGTCACTGGTTCGAATATTTAAAGAAATTTTTGTAATTGTTTAGGAAACCCAAATTCTACCTTAATTAAATAACATGAAAAATTAATCTCTATTGATCTAAAGTCAGAATTTAAAAATTTTGTCTATAAAAATAAAAATATCCAGATAATGCAAGCTTTCCATGCATGACACCTCCCAATCTTATTAACTCAAGGAAAAAGAGATCACTACCCCTGATGTATGCAGGACAGGTATGTGCAGAGAGGGTAAAAAAAATCTATTAAGAAGTACTTCCTGGGAGTGGCTCCATAGTGTAGTGGTTAGCACATCTGCTTTACATGGAGAAGGTCCTGGGTTCGTGCCCCAAGTGGAGCCATGGACCATATCAGGGTGCACTGGGGCGCCCCTCCTCCCCGCCCAAGGTGTGCCAGCCCAGGGCGCTTGTGGGAGGAGATGCTTGGCCTCAGAGATCCAGTTCTTAAAAGGAGACAGCAACATCCATTAGGTCACTGGTAGAAGGGAGAGGGGGGAATTAAAGAGGGCAAAAAAATAAAGAAAGAAAGAATTACTTTCCAAAAAAAGTTAGGTGGGTGCCTCAAACTTATAGGAAAAAAACGAAATATTTTGTTATTCTATTTAAAAATCTGTAAGGTTTTTAATAATATTAACATATTAATTTTAATCAAAGAAGAATAAAAGTACTATAATCAAGTAGATATTATAAAGACTCTTAATAGAGCTCACTATTTATTCTTGACTTAAAAATGACTTTTAGAAAATAAATAATAAAGAATAATACTTGATTAAGATAAATCACATATTAATAGTAAACATGTTTAAGAGTAAAATAGAAAAGAAGTCCCATTAAATTCAGGAAAAAGATAAGAATGTCTATAATAATCACTCTTCTTTAATATTATTCTGTAGATTTAATAAATGCAATTAGAAATTAAAATTATTTATTTAAATATATATAAATAGATTCATTTTTATTTAATCGCATCTAGAAAAGAGACAACTATCTTTTGCCAACGGTGTTCGACCATAACAATAAAAATAATAAAATTGAGAGAATATATCACAAACACACTTCTATTAGAACAAATGCTAAATAAATGAGTTTTTTAGGCAGAAGAAAAATGATCTCAGAGGCAACCATTGCATTACTAAATGTATAAAGTATAAAAGAAAGGGTAAATATGTGGGTAAATATCAATAATTTTTGGCTAAAAGAGCATGAATAGTAACATCTTTTAAAGTTTATAATGTATGTAGAATTAAAGTGCATAGTAACAATAATGCAAAAGTCAAGAAATATATAAACTGAATTAAAGGATGTGAGTATTCTAGCAATATTTGGAGAAAAGTAAAGGTAATAATTATTTTGGACTATAATAATTTAAGAATATATATTAATGTCTAGAGTAAATAGTAAACTAATATTAAAGTAGTACTGGATCAAAATTTAATAGAGAAAAAGTGACTAAATATTTTTGTACAAAAAGTTAAGAAAAGATAAGTAAAAGAACAGAAACAGAAAAAAACACTCAAAATACACTAAGATGTTACAAGTGGTAGGTATAAAACAATACATCAGTAATTACATTAATGATATATAGAATAAATTCATATTTTATTGTTTATTGAACAGGCTAAAAAGGCTCAAAACTCTAAGCTACTTACAAGAGAAATAGTAAGAAATAAGAAAGTAGGGCAAAGATCTGTCCTAAAACCACACTAAACAAAAGCTGGTGAAGCTATTCTAATATTAGATAAAGTAGACTTGAAGACAATAAAAAAAATAGAGATAAAGAATACGATTCATAATGAGAAAGGGGACAATACATCAGGATGATATCATAATTCAGAATCTATATATACTCAGGGAAGAAAATGCTAGACATTGACAAACTAGGAGAAATAGATCACAGTGGGAAATTAACACATCACTCTCAGTACAGGTAGAACAAGCAGACAAAAATATCGGTTAAGATTTAGAAAACCTAAATTACACATTTAATATATTTGACCTAATTAACATAGATGAAACATGGAACCTCAAAATGACAAAATAACTTTTTTCTTTTCAATTATGTATTTACCAAAATTGATCATAAGATGGGCCATACCAAACTTCGACACATTTAAAAGTATTAAAATTATTCAGAGTATGTTATCCGAACACAGTGATATTAAGCTAGAATTCAATAACAAAAAGATAACTTGAAATGTCTCAAATTGAAAAATTAAATAATACATGCCTAATTAGTCCATGGGTCAAGGAAAAAATCCGGATGAGAATTATAAAACTTTGGGAACTGGATAAAACTAAAATTTTGGCATTGAAATCTTGTAGGCTGCAGCTAAGCCATGCTTAGGAGAAATTTAAAATACTGAAAATCGATGATCTAAGATTCCATCTCAAATGTCTAGAAAAAGACAGAAAAGCAAATCTAAAGAAATTAAAAGAATAAAATAGACTATAGCAGAAATAGAGGACAGAAATTATATATCATAGAAACAGAAAAATAAAGCTAAAGCTTGGTTATTTGAAAGATTATTAAAATAAATGAAACTTAAGCAAAACTAATCAAGAATAAGAAAACAGTGGGGGGAGGTGGTGGCAGGGAGGGTACATGATATACTTCTGGGGTGTTGAAGATATTCTGTTTCTTAATTTAGGGGCTTGGATATATACTACGAGAGCTTTATTCCATGGTTTACACACTTTGGCATACATAGATCATAGATCATCTTTTAATAAAATTTTATTTATTTGTTTGTTTATTTATTTTTTAGTTTTGGCATCTTTATTCAATAAATACATCTTCCAGTTTCTGGAATTCAATCTATTTTTTTAACTATTGTTAAATTTATTGGGGTGACAGTTAATAAAATGATACAGGTTTCCGGTATGTAATTCAATAATACATCATATGTATATTGCATTGTCTGTTCACCACCCAAAGTTAAATTTCCTTCACCATATGGAAGCATTTGCATAAAAGTGCTAAAGCCTTTATAAGTTTGATAACACAAGCAGAAAAAGTACTGAATAATACTGCCCTTGAAAAAATCTAATCAAACACATAAACATGATTAAAGGGAGACAAACAAGAAAATATATGAAAGTATATTAACTAAATATGAACAAAAAAGTTGATATCTTTAATATATAAATAATATTTACAAATAAAAATATAATCACTTCAATGGAAAATTTGGTAAAGAACATGAAAAGATAATGTATATGTAATATGTGCAAATAACCAATGGACATATGAAAATGTTCAAAGATAGAGAAAAAAGATTAAAAAATTGAGATTGAATTTCTACAGATCAAATTTGTTGTGGTGTGAGAAAAAGCACAATTAAAAAGAAAAATAAATTGATACAAACTTTCTTAAAAACCTTTTTGAAAATCTACCAACCTTTTAAAATATCATATACTTGATTCCACTGACTATTTATAAGACATAACCTTAATTAAAGATAATGTAGTGGTTTTGTTACAAGGTGTTCACTGTGTTCATAGGAACAATATAATTAGAAAAGCTCTAAATATCCATGGTAGGGGATTGTTTACATAAAGTATGGTATATATAATTAATAAAATACTGTGCATCTAGCCATTTTTAAATTACTCCATAGAAGGTATTTGATGACAAAAATACTGATAAGTAATTACAATAAGCACTTATGCAAAACAAAATATTGTATGGCTCACTCTAGATGACAGGCATTTGATTAATTTCAATTTCCTCCTATTTGCTTGCTTATAAGTTTTAAATAGTTAATAATGAACCAGTGTTAATCTTACATTTTTTTAAACAAATGAACAAGGTGTTTTAAAATAAAGCTAGAATATTAAAGAGTAGCAGAAAAACAGTGAGCAGCTAGAGGAGAACAGGAAAACTCAGGGTGTGTATACATTTGTTCATGATGAAAAAAGTCAAAATATTTGTATACTGGAGAAAGAAACAACGGGAAGAGAAAAGTAAGAGGTAGGAAAAACAGGGGATAACTGATGAAGCCAGGTGGCTCGAGAGCAAGAGAAGATCAAATTCAAAACATGGAAAGGAGACAAGCCTTGGGGAAGAGGACACCTTGTTCCTTTAAGCAAGAGGCAATTATCTGTAATCTACTGATATGAAGATTGGCAGGAAATTGAGAGGATACATATTTTCTTTTCTTTATGAGGTAGAAAATAAGGATAAATAAATTGGTTCTCTGAGAAAGAAATCAGCTATTTTTATTGTAAAAGTATATCTTTGGTTTTAAAAATTGCTAATAAAAAATTACTAATAAAAACTACCTGTTCATAAACCTACAAAAGGAAAACTATTTATATGATTTTGAACAGGGCTTTTCTCTTTAAAAAGCTTGAGAAATAATAGTCGTGTTGTGCTATTTATCTCCTACAAAATATATTTACTTCTAAACTTATTCTTTTTATTGTAAAATGCTAGAAATGTATGTAACATTTCATAACTATGTGGTACATGAAGAGGATTTGCACCCTAAGAAGTTCACAAATCAAGTTTGGTTGGTAAAATACATCCCAGAGTAATAAAAAAACATAGAACTATATGATCCCAAAGCAGATCTTAGAATCTATAATTATATGCTTCCCCAAGACTAGACCAAGATTTATCCAATTTTACAATTTCATGAATCTAGTGACCACTTTCTTGTTACTACCAAATTCCCTATTCTCTATAGGATACAAGCAAAATTCCATAACTTTCTTGTACTTAACTTTGGCTTTTTGAAATTAAAAAGATTATCTAAGATAAGTATTCTTAGTTTATTTTAGTTTGGTTAACTTGCTTATATTTTTAATTCAAGAAGAGGTGGTTACATCTTATATAATTTTTATATCATACAATAAAATACCTGCAGTTCTTTCTCCAAGCTCATAGTAAAAGTTAATAGTTCACATCAGTCTCTAACAGGCTTGCTAAAGGAAGGAGAGAAACACAAGAGAAGAGCCTTTTCATCTAAAGCCTAGTTGCTTATTTTGTTTTATAAGTATAGAAGAACAAATGGCAAGGAATCCCTCGTTTACACAGAACTCTCAACACTGAACCTTTCTATATCACAGTCTCTGACTCACAAAAGAACATTACTCAAGACTTGAAATAAAAGATTTATTTTAGTCAACTGCTGAAGCCTATCCAAATCTTTTCTCTTTTAAATCAATTTTAACTACTACTGAGAATTGTATGACTCAAATCTGTGATGGATGTGCCAACCAATGTCACATCTAACTTTTGAGGTCCTACCTTAAAGTCAGTACAATCAGTGTTTTATGGACACTTAATTTAATAAATGAATTGATGTTATGAATAATACATCATCTGTTATTCTCTCAGAAGATATGCTGTTTTTTCCAATTAACTTATAATAACCTTATTTTCTATCTAAGCAAATACAGATGTTCTCCTCATTTTAATTTTATACAAGTCCTCATCTAAAGGATAAAATTATCATGCTTATTTATAAATGTCAAAGGCCATTTTAAGAATGTCCTGGATAGTAAATGATATCAGGGTATTATTTATTTCTTTTTCCTCCTTAGGCAAAATAAATAATAGAGTGATTATGTAAGAAAATATCTTTGTTCTTAGGAGATCTATGATGAAATGTTTAGGGGTGAAGTGCCATAAAAACAAACATAGAAAAATGATAATAATTTTTAATCAAGGTGGTGAATATCATTTGAATTCTTCTTTATACTGTAAAATATTATAATAAAAGTTCAGGGGGGAGACAGGAAGAAATAAAACTCCTTTATGGAATCATTTTGTTATTACTGCATGATTTTAACAGATGTCTTAAAAAGACGATTAAAATAATCTGTAAGTATTTATAAAAATGTTTACTTTGTACTAAAATTGTACTATTATTATAAATATAAAGGATAGAGGAGTCTAAGAATTAACACAATCAAAAAATCATCTGGTCTACCCATCCTTTTGATACTCACATTGCTTCTACTACAACATGTGAAAATCGAGAAATGGCAAATTTGTAATCTGAAGTAGTTTCTTATTTCTCTAAGAGACCTGTAAAACAAAGTTCTCTCACATAGTAATCCATCATCTGCTTCCCTGAAGCTTCTAACCATGTGTTCTCATTAGAATAAATTTAATTCCAACTTTTATATAGTCATCATGCAGAATTTGAAAACAGATCCCATCTTCCTATTATATTTTCTTTTATTCAGGTTAAAACTTTCCACTCTTTTAATTTTTTTGGCATATGACTATTCTGATTCTTTCATTTTTCTAGTTATTTTTTTCTCTGAAAATACTCCAGTATAACCACAGTTCAATGTGGGTCCATTTTTTAATCATATTTCAAGTGGATCCAAGCAAAGCAAATCATAATGGAGCTGACAATTCCCTAAATTAATGTAGTATACATAATATAAACAGTAAATTTATTTTTAAGAATATAACATCATACTCCTGGTTTCTCTTGAGCTTATTGTTGAAAAAAACTTTATGTTTCTGATGTTCTATTTTTTAATATTCTTTACATGTGGCCTTTACTAATATCATCTAATTATAGTTGATCTAATTTTCTATTTAAGACTATTTGGATTTTGATCCTATCATCATCTCCTTATTAATTCATTCAACATCTAATGTATCAAGACAAGTTAGTAATACTACAAAGATATACGAAATGCTTTTTTTTTTTTTTTGTCTTTTGGTCATATTCAGTTTTGTTTCTATGTCCAAGTCAGAGACAAAAATAATGAGTAAGAGGGAGTTAAAGACAAAGCCTCAGATCATAACCCCATGGATATCCCTACTGGAGGCTCTTTCTGTTGTTCAACTAGCTAATGATCTTAATTATTGTAGCTAATAGCTCATAGGTCTACATCATTTCTACAGGAATATCACTGTAAACCTTTTCACATGCTCACACATCAACACATACATTTGCAACTTTTTCTCTTAATGCATTCAGTCTTTGCCACATTCATCTTCTCTGGAAAGATATTTCTCACTGGTCACAATCCCCATCTGACTAAATCGTGTCTCTGCTTTACATTCCTTAAGTCCCAGATCACTTTCAAACATTCTAATTCTACTCCTGTCTTCTGACTTTTAAGAAAATTAAGTCAATATGAAATGTGTTTAAACTTGAGCTCACTCTGAAGGATGAAAGTTTCTGACACTCGACATTTATTGAGACTATACTCTATGTCAGGCATCGTGATAAATGTTTTACAAACATTAATAAAAAATCAAGAAATATACTTAAATCACATATTCTGTCTTCAATATTTCCCATTATTATAATATTTTATATTTTAATTCTGAACATAATTCTAATATTTAAGTTGTCCATAATGAGTCCAAGAATTGCTTTCCTCCTCTAGGTTCCATAGTCTCACAAGATAGTTTAATTCGTAAGCCAAATAACTTGCTTTGCTGGGTCTATTGTGTTCTGCTTCAGTAAGACCTTGGAGCAAGTCCAGCATCCAGGTCAGTTACATAGTAAGTGATGGACACTGGATTAGGACACAGGAGACTTCAATCCAGACCCCGTCTTTTAGTCACTATGCTGTACTACTTCCTGCCGGGTAATACTGCTGCACTTTTTCTTCAACTTCTGTTTCCTTTCACAGCACATTTCCTTCTTCTGAAAGGTAAATTACTAATACTTTCAATTTCTTAAAAATGGATTCTTTGAGTATATGTCCATATGAACTATGTCTATAACATTCTAAAATGGACTTTATGTGAAGTTGGTACATGCCAGCCTAGTTACCTGTGTGTGCAAGTAGAAACACACATGCAATCATGGACCTTAATGACTGACACACCATGGAAGAATGAATAAGTAGGTCACATGTACCAAAAAGGCAATTGTGTGGAAAGCACATAAGATATGAATTTTTTAAGGTTAGGAGCAGTAACCTATCTCTACTTCACACTAAGAAATATCCAATGTTCTTCACACTTTTGATTCCCTTGAGCCATGAAGCAGCAGGTATTTCTAATTTAATAAAAGGGCTGCTTCCAGTATTTTGAGGCCTATTTCTAGAATTGGAAATGTTCTTTATCATAATGTTACTAAGTTAACTTCGTTTGAGTATGTAAATTAGCACTTTTATCAATATTCAAGTAAACTAAAAACTGTACAAATATATAATCAATGAAAATATTATCTGTGGAATGTCCTGGAATTCTTTTCATAGTTTTAGCCCTCTTTGCAGTTCTTTAACTATAGATGGCATGAAAGCTACTCTTGCATATCTCCTTCATTTACCATATTCAACTCAAACTTGCACTATTTGAAAAAAAAAAAAAAAAGCTATGATTACAGTCCAGAATTAAGAATATGAGTAGAAGGTGGTTTAGAAACTGAAATCAAGTTGCAGAATATAATGTCATAGTACCATTGCACAAAGATGGGTTGTGCTCAGGCGTGTAAATGTGCTTTGTTATTTTAAAAATAAATAAGCTTTTAACTCTACCAACCTCCTACTGTTCCCAACATATTTTTAGCTAGTGAATGGAAAATAGGTGTTGATATTTCTTCCTACAAATGGACTCTTAAAATTATAGAGAAGATCATGGAGTTACACATTCGAATAATATTAATTTTAAAGTAGACACACTACATACTGTGAGGAAAATTGAGAAATGGCTACTTAAATGTTAGCAATTTAAGACCTAGAAGAAATGCAGACTGATTGGGAAGGCAGATGCTTGAATAATATCAAGATATAAATAGAACAGATCAAACTGAGATAACAGAAAAGGCAGCACATGAATAATCACCATATAAACAATATAAATAACATCAACTATTTGAGGGCCAAGAGTACACACTTTAATTATATTGATTTTTAAGAAATAGGTCAGCTAAATAAAAAGGCAAAAGTGATTGAACGAGCAAGGCCTTTCATTATCCAGACTTCCGTTTTGTCTTCTGCAAAATGAAGGAACTGGGTGAAAGGAACATACTAGAGATTCAGCAAATTTTCATGATTCTAAGATTGCTTAAAAACTGCACAGTAAATTGAGGAGCATCACTGATTCCGTCAGAATTTAATATATGGTTAAATGCCAATTTCTCACAAATACGGCACATAACATATTTTTTGCAAAAAATATTGATTTGAGAAACCGTGTATCAAAATATTAATGAGTCAAATAAATAAAAATATAGATGAAAATACATTTTGAGTTTTCAAAGAGCATTTAGATGTTATGAGGCTAACATAGAAGTATTAAAATAAACTTCCTTGAGTTTGAATCCAGAATTAGTCATTTAAAAGATGGCTAGCAAATTAATATTTTAAAAAATCAGAAATCAATTTAATAGTAATTCTGCAATCCAGAAAGCAACCTGCATATCTAACTTGGTATTACATACAAAATAATTTGCATTATTTACATGGACTATAACTTCAAGAAAGTCCTTTCATTCCCCCTTACATATTCATTTTGCCGAAAGAAATTATTGCAGAAAATTGTTTGTCAAAGAAAATGTATACAAAAGCAACATCTGAAAAAAACTTAAGCAACCAGCTAGTTAATCCAGACAAAATAAGGGAGAAAAATATACTGACCTGATACTGTTAAACAAAGCAAAATGTCACTGACTAAAATGTTTACACTGACACTCTGTAGACAAGCTTAAAAGAGTACATATGTCTTATGGCCAGACAAAGTGACGTCGCTGTAGATTATGGAAGTTTGTGTGCTCAAAATGGAGACTGAATCAACACACACACACACACACACACACACACACACACACACACACGAAAAATTTTCATGTAAACTAGTACAACCCCTAAACACCTCTTCATTAAAACAGGCACTACTTTTAAACATCTCCTGAGAAGTGAACTATGTATCTATAATCAGGAAAATATTTTTATTATTATTTATGCCTACAGCACCTGGTCTTCCTAGGTGGTCTCCCATCCAAGTACTAACCAGACCCAATCCTGCTTTGCTTCCAAGATCAGATTTTTTTTTTAAATGCTTCTAAAATTTATTAGTTAGTAAGAATAACTGGCCTGTAAACATGCACGTATTTACTCCATGTTGAATCCCCAACTCTTAGCTGAAAGTCTGTCACACAGTAGGTGCTTAATAAATATTCTTGAACTAATATACTTTTATTAACCTGCAGCATCAAGGAATAATCTTTGAGCAAGTAATTCTGCAGAACAAATTTTATTAGTAGAAAAGGCAAACTACCTAGATATTGAAGAATTAAACAAATTATACTACAAATTATACATGTTCAAAGATGTTCATAGCAGTATCATCTTTAATGATGAAATAAACTAAAAACAATGTAAATGTATACCACCTGGGGGTTGGTTCTATATAGACTTGTAAACCACAAAGGGAACAGTGTACAATCATTAAAGTGCTTGAGAAGATGTACATTTCTTGTCATAGAATAATATTCAGGATATATTCCTAATGAAATAGCAGGTCAAAAATAGATCAGCATGTTTTTAAGAGGTAATATTATATATTGATTAAAAATAAGAAATCTGAAGTCAAATCTGGGCTCATAGTCCAGTTTAACATTTACACTGAGTGACCTTAGACAAATTATTTCTTTAAACTTCAGTCGTCCTGTTGAAAAAAGAAAAAAGTATTTTACCGGTGGTACCAAGTACCAACTTCATAGGTTTGTTGTGAAGATTATATGAGAGAATAAATTAAAATTCTGAGAACAGGCCTAGCTCAATAAAACTTACTATTTTAGCTTATTTATATTTATACATTTACCTAGTTACATAAATATAAAATAAATATGCATACATAGAAACCTGCCTGAAAGGATATACACCAAAATATTAATGGAAGACCACTATGAATAAGATTATAGATAATTACTATTTTCTGGACCTCTTGAAATAAAAATAATTTTTATATATCTGAGGTATCTTTATAGAAAGAAAACAATTTTTGATGATGGAGTAATTTGAGATAGAAGATTATACAACTTTAAATTCTTAGCATTGGATAGAACCCAAGCAAAAGGGAAACTGCTTCTAATTATAGGGAAATATCCAAATACAGATTCAGGAAATTTAGGCCATCACTATAGAAATGAAACACTGTATCTTTAAAATACAATGACTTCGAAAGTTGAACAGAAAAATGTCATGATTTTAGAAAGGTGATTCAGATCAGGTAGAGATAATGCCACTTTTACATCTACTACCTCCCCCAGAACGACACGTTCCAGTATTTTTTGAGTATGTGAGTAACTTAGTAAAAATTTTCTACCAAGCCTTAGATGTGCTAAGTAATTCAAAATTAAAATTACTGTTGTTTAAATTAAAAACCAGTAGGGAGTTGAATGGAAAAAAATAAAACATATCTTAAAATCCATGTAAAACAAATACATAAAAAATAACTTTAAAATAATGTTTAAAATGCCTTCTGCTCGCAGCCAAGCTGATGATGGGGAAGGCAGTTAATTCCCCTGAGACTGGCTCTCCTGATGCAGTGAAGAGGGTTTGCAAGGAATCAGAAGAATTGCCAGAGGTTCTTATGCAAGGTGAGCTTATTATCTGCCCCAGTGTCTAGGATCTTCTTTGACTAATTATTCATTTTGGGAGAAGAATTAAGAGAGTACTATTCATGTTATCAACTATTACCCCATTGCTCTTGGCTCCTTAGCCCAAAATTTGCCAAGGACATATGGAAGTGCTCCTGATTACATACTGCGGAACCTTTGCCAAGATGTCTTAAGGTTATCCTGACATTACTGGTTACGTTAAGCTGGCACTTTCCTGCAGGCTCTAGAATGCTTAAACTGCTATACAAATTGCTGCAAAGGTTAATCTAATTGATTCCAAGAAAGACAAATAACTGCCTAGCCAAGTAGTACCCATGTGAGAACAATAAAAAGCAAGCTCCCTTTCTACCTCTGGCAAGTTAAAGAATGACAGGTTCTAGTAACATTTTCACACATTCTCATTTGCATAAAGCCACAGATCAGAAGAGTGACTTTTAGTACTTTATAATTCAAAAATCAACTCTCATTCACTGTTTCGTTTATCATAACAGATGTTCTGATCAGCATTCCCAGGTCACCAGTACAGTGTACATGTTTATATAATTACAAGAGAAAAGAGGTTAAAACATTGTGCCTCATCCAATACTGTCAACATGAACCTCTACCACAATTCACACGGGAGAACAGCAAGAGAGTAAATGCAAGCACTATAAATATACATAAGACACGGTATAAACTGTTTCCCAGCCCAACCTCCAAAAATGGATTCCTCCCAGTAGACATATAAGAGCCAATATATATCCCTAACTGCCTTGGCGTGACCTAGTTGAAGGCAACCTAGAGGCAGAGGTGGAATTTTCACTATGTTTGCAGGATGCTATGAATATGCATTTAGATTTTATCAGAGGACAACAAATATCCCATAGTCCTAACTTGATTAAAACTGCCATTTGTTTTTCTTCTCTCATACCTGTTTGTGACACAGAAAATGTGGCACACAGTAGGCTCAGAAGAGAGGTTTATGGACAGATTCACCGAATGAAGATACTAAGAAAATAGTACACATGTAAACAAAGATATTCTTCTTCTAAAGCAGGAAAAGTCTTTCTTGGGCCGTATGTTCACTGCCCGAATCTAAAATCACCTGAGTTTTCTCTGACATGTTATTTAAATTTTATATATTTAACTGAATATAAATATATGATGCTTAATCACACTATACATGCTTATGTGAATTTACGGGAAAAATTAAAAAGCATCACGGTTATGGTGAGAGCCACACAGGGTGGTGGTTTAGAGTCTGAGTTTCTAGTCCTGGCTTGGCTGTTAACTAACTCTGAATCTTAAGCAAGTCAGTTAAGTGTTCTGGGCCTGAGTCTACCTCACTGTGAACTGAAGAGCTTGAAGGACTCAAGTGATGTCAAGACTCATGCTGTTCTTTCTCATCTGCTTAACTCCAGTGCCCAGCACAGTCCTTACCACATAGGGGATTCTCAGTGAATATCTTTGTAAATGAATGAGTGAATTATTTAAAGAATCATGAATAAAGACACTCACAAGACCCTTGTCAATCTAAACTGTCCATGACATAATTTAGATAATTTGCATGACAAACAAAAGCTTTAAAATTAAATCCTGGCTCTGTAGTGAATGTGTGTTTTCTGAAATGTCTAATGGAATCTAGGAAGTATTATATAGCATCATAACCTAAATTCTCTATCAGTCCAGTCTGAATTATGTACCTGTCTGGAGAAAGTAAAGTTAATATAATGACTTAGCTGGGTCATCCAATGAGAGTCCAGTAATACAGGAAAAGTTGGAAACCTCATCCACGATCAAATTTCTATTGGTGGTGACTTAATTAACTATTGCCCTTGTATAGAGCAGCAGAAAAATCATAATGGTGGATTTCTGTCATCCCACTGCCTTTCCTGTTCATGCCACATCCACTAGAAAGTTATCTTATCCAAGAATAGCAAGCAAACTCTACTTTCTAGAAACAGGTTAGGGATTTGAAATAATCCAAACATTATATTTCTACTCTATGAAATTATCATGCTAATGAGTTACTCTCTACAATATCATTTTCTCTGGCTTTTATGTAAGCTTGGAATAAAAGGTTAGAAAGAAATAACATTGATTTCAGCCTATACCAAGAAAATCACAGAAGGTACCTAGTCAGCCTGTAGTGAAAGGATATCTAAGTATCTATGCATTAAAAAGTAAAAAAATTGAGTTAAAAGTGTTTTTTTTTAAATCATCTCTAATTTTTAGCAGTTTAAAGAATAAGTATTTAAGCTTTGATTGTTTTGCTTTTTTTCTTTTAGATATTGTCTCTATTATAAATAGCTATTGGAAGGAAAATGAAGGAAAGGAGGAAAGAAGGAAAGCAGGGAGGATGTAAGAGAGGAAAGGGAAAGCGACAGGCATACAAGAACTAATGACTCCAAAGCACTTGGAATCAAAATAGCATTTACATAAGCATGCATGATTCACTATAGGGAGAAGTATTAATATTTCTTAATTTTTCAGGTGAAAAATCCGAGTCTTAGAGAAACTCTAAGTAACTTGTTCAATATCTAGAATGACTTGTTCAAGATCACACAGTGAGGAGGTGATAGAGTAAGGACTCAAACTCATGCCTTCTCTATATTAACATAGGACCTTTCTATTGTATTTCGGCCACAACATATGCATTTTGATGAGAGATAGTAAAAAAAAAAAAATAGAGATTTATTCAAAAATGAAAATGGTAACAATTTATCTCTCATAAAATGTATCCAGCCAGTCTATGGCCATGATATCCAGAACAAGCCCGATCCTGCCTGATCTCAGAAGCTAAGCAGGGTTAGGCCTGGTTAGTACTTAGGTGGGAGACCACCTAGGAAGATCAGGTGCTATAGGTGTAAAAAATAAAAAACTAAGGGATTGTAAACTGACAAGGTCCTTGCAATCTGTGAGGTCAACCAACGGTTGCCTTGCCTAAAAAAAAAAAAAAAATGACTTCAGTCAAAAGGGAGGGATTATTTCAATCAGCAGTTATGTAAGATTCCAAAAATCATTGACAATTGCTAGCCCCATTTCACTACATTGCTCTTATTATTTCTCCAAATTTGTAGGCCTTCTTTAAATTTCAAGTTTCATGCCATTCACTATTGTGAGGACTTCGTACATTTAATTATTCCTAATAAAGAAAGCTATTCAATATTATTTTTCATGTTATACATAAAGAAACTCTAAAATATTATATTTTGCTTAGTAAAGAGTAGAAAAAAATGTTCATCATCAGCTAGGTCATTACATATTTAAATAAATTATTGGCTTTTTAAACTATCATTATGTGGATAATTAACCATCTTCTTGTCTTCTAACAGTCCTTCAAATAGCATAGTTTATCCTCCTTGGTTCTGAAACTTCCCTTTGGTCATTAATTAAAATGAATAAAATGATTGTAACAAAATTTAAAAACGTCTGTTCTTCTTAAAGGCAATATTTACTTCTGCTAAACTCAAAGCTGTGCCATTTATCACTTAAATAAACATTGTCTTTCCTTGTTCTTTATTTCTGTCATCGTTCTATGTATATTGAACTAGGCTCCCAAGAAACTCCATAGCTCCAAAAAGACAAATGAAAAATACCTGAAAAAAATTTTAATTGATTTATTGGTACCTGCCCATATCATTTACTGGCTATATCCACATATATGCACCTGTTGTTATATTAGAATTTCACATTACATATTACATTAAGTTTTTACTTTAAAATATTTATATTGTAATTTTATGAATAGGGAGATTTTAGGCCAAGTTTCAAATGGTAACAAATAACCTTTTAATGAAAAGCAAGGAATTCAATCTGCTTTTTAATTTTCTTGGGATAATTTGTAACTAACCTTTTCTCCCCCTAAGAAAGATAAATCTTTTAAAAAATTCAAATTCCAATTTATTACATTCCTACTCTATATTTTTCAGGACTCTTTGTTATAGACAAACATATACTTTACATAAGCATTATAGAAGTAATTATTATACTTAATATGACATAGTATCCCCTCACAACTAAAATCTACTTTGAATAGAAACTACAGTTGTAAAACTGCATAAAATGCATGCACGCAGTTCTTTTTTCTTATTCTTAGCAATTATAAAAGTAATTATGAACAAGATTGTTGGTCAGATGTGTGAAATCCCTGGTTGTTAAAGCCTCAGCTCATAGCCTCTACTTTAATGAAATATGTCATACAATGCATAGTTCTCTAATAGCATTTAACCTATAAATTGTGCTTCTGACCCTTTCATCACTCAAACAGAGAATACAAAGAATAGAATTCATTATAAATTCATGGAGCTTCTAAAACATGAAGAGATACTGGTTATAATTCATTCGTGAGTTATTTTCAGTTTATGAAGGAAGGTCTTGCCAAAAGAGAGTAAAAGCAAAGCACATTAAATCATAAAATTATATGCTGACTTTGTTGTGTGTGGTCTGTTTCTCCACAAATAGTTCCAATCTCACTCCACCCTGAAATAAAACAACTCTTCTTCCTTATCCCATGAACTTCAGTATGCCAACCAAAAATTTTGATTACCAAAACTGTGGTCATGCTAGTCTTCTTTCCCTCAATGATTTACAAGACCCTGTTTTATCTACAAGTTCATAACTCTTCAGACCTCTAATAAAATATTCACTTGCTTCTAAGGTAGCTGTGATTGAGCAACTTAAATCAAATACTTACTCTATACTCTTTGGCTTGATGAGAACACATTAGAATTTGTGAAATTGTGCTCTATTCAGTTGACAATGATGATGTATACGTTGAGTATTTGCTCTCTTAGGTCTATGTTAAATCTATTATTTTTAAGTAAATGATGTTTTTTGAGATCAGGGATTGTGTTATTGATTTGAATTATGCTAGCCAAAGGAATTTAATATATTGACATAATACTTTAGACATATATTATGCAAATGAAAGCAACAGTAGTATGTATTCAGTAAGAAGTAGTTTAAGCACTTTGTATAAGAAATACAAAGATGGCAATCTCATTCTGAAAGATAATTTTCTTTGATCAGGGTTTAAACCAGTGTGATGTAAATCACTTACCAATTCAAATAAGTGATAAATCCGCATTACTGTTGATCATTCAGGTTGGAAAAGTATGAAAATAGAATTGTTCTTTCTATACTGACTCAAGGTAAAAATACTAATTTCCTATTTTATTCTAGAGTTTTGTAACATCAACAAGAAAGAGTAAAAGAACAGCAGATTCAGAGTTGCTTGGCTCCAATCCCTACATTGAGATATAAGACCTTCTGCAAGTCATCTAACTAATGGGCACAAAGTCTACATCGTTAAAATGTAGGAAGATTCACAATATCTAGGGTAACCTCTCCTTGACCCTCTGAGAATCAGTATAATTCAATTTTTTAATGAAATAAATAAGTTCTGCTTAAGAAGTAGTAATTGGTGGCTTAAACCATTGTTAGAAGAGTTGTAACAAGAATCCTTATTCTATTCAGTTGTCATTAAAATCCTATAAACTAAATCAACATACAAAAATCCATAGCGTTCCTATATACTAACAGTAAACTTTCAGAAAAGAAGTGAAAAACAAACAAACAAACAAACAATTTCTTTTACAATTGCAACAAAAAGAATAAAATATCTAGGAGTAAAACTAACAATAAAATGGATTTTTGTACATTGATTTGTATCCTAAAACTTTACTATATTTGTTTATTGTTTCTATAATAGTTTTTTTGTGTGTGGAGTCTTTAGGGTTTTCTGAATAATCATGTCATCTGCAAAAAGTGACAATTCGACCTCTTCATTACCAATCTGGATGCCTTTTATTTCTTTTGCTCTGGCTAGGACAGGGCAATAGTGGTGAATAATAGTGGTGAGAGTGGACATCCTTGTCTTGCTACCAATCACCTTAAGCTAGAGTATCAAGCCCACCTCCCAAAGACACCAAATTCTAAATCCCATTCATTATCTCTTAAAAAACATGCTTTTGCTTTTCTTTTTAACTGTATCTCTTGACCCTCCTCAATTCTTCCTCTCATCTTTTATTTAATAATATTCATTTAATATTATGTCATGTCTTTCCATGGCTTAATGGGTCATTACTTTTAGTACTGAATAATATTTCATTGTCCAGATGTACCACAGTTTATTTATTCTTTCATTTATGGAAGGACATCCTGGTTGCTTCCAGGTTTCAACAACTAAGAATAAAGCTGCTATAAGCATCCATATGCAGGTTTTTATATGGATATAATTTTCAGCTCATTTGGATAAATACCAAGGCATTCAATTGTTAGATAATAAGCCAAGCATATGTTTGGCTTTGTAAGAAACTGCCAATTTATCTTCCATAGTGGCTGTACCATTTTGCATTCCCACCAGCAATTTATGAGAGTTCCTATTGCTCCGCATCCCTGTCAGCATTTAGTGCTGTCAGTGTTCTGGATTTTGGCCATTCTAATAGGTGTGTATTAGTATCTCATTGTTGTTTTAATTTGCATTTCCATGATGACATATTATGTAGAATATCTTTTTATACTTGCTATCTGTATGTCATCTTTGGTTAGGTATCTGATAAGGTCTTTGGCCTCCTTTTTAATCGGGTTGTTTTATTATTGCTAAATTTTAAGAGATTTTTGTATATTTTTGATAACAGTTCTTTATCAGAGGTATCTTTTACAAATATTTTCTCTCACTTTGTGGCTTATTTTCTCACTTTCCTGACCACCCATTTTTATTCCTTTTGTTTGCACACCAATTTTTAAGGTTCTTCTTTCTTTGAAACAAACAATTCTTTTTGTTTGGCACAAGCTCTATCTACTTCAAGTCGTGATACAATGTGTCTGTCACATAGACAATACCAGTATATAAGATCCAGGAGGACAAATGTCTTTCTTATTCTCTATGGTGTCTCTAGTATCAGTTACCCATTAAATACTAAACAACAATTGAGTAAATTTATTTAATATTTGAAAGAAAATTCAGAGATATTTACTCTAACTCCCTTCAACTTTCCCATGTTGATAAAAGAAATTACTGGTAAAGCTGAAACATTAGACCTCATTCTAGGGTTTATTTCTATATTTTAATGATATCTCTATTATATTACTAAATTGTCATGGAGTCTTTTCCTTTTCAAGGTATCTTTAAGAAAGTAATGAGTTACTAAATTATGAAAATCACCTATTATGATTATCAGGAATTTTGAACTTAGTTAATATATTACCCAATACCAAACACTTTATAATTTTACACATATTTTTTCCCTGAGATTTGGTTCATGTAAGTATATCCAAGTTAAATACATTTTTCATTAGGAGATTTAGTCAATTTAGAGAGATACTTATATCACATTCTATCTGAAAATTCTTTAATGTTTTCTAATAGCATGAAAAGCGGGTCCCCCAAATGTAATATTATACCTACAGTAACATATGAAGCTGTCATATATTCAAAAACAAAAACTTGCTCATTTGAAAGTAAAAAATAAAAAAGTCAACTTTAATATTACTTGGAGTAATCTGTTGGCAGCATAATCTGTAACATCTAATTTTATAAGATTTTAGTGCCTTGAATATGAGATCTTACTTATCCTACTAAAATCTGTTGACTGTTTTTCATATTCAAGGCACTATTCTAGGTTAGAAATGACGTCTGAATCTTGAAGAAGTTTATAATGTGAGAAGGAAATAATAACATTAAGCAACTGAGCTTTAGTTTTCATCTCTAAATATGGTGATAAAAATTCTTGTCCTGCCTAGATCACAGCACACTTGGAATAGTCTGACGAGCAGTGAAAACACTGTGTAAAATACAAATAATTATGCAATTCCTAATTATTATTATTATACTGTTTATATGATAATGAATTATCAAAGACCCAAATATGTAAAGCAGTGAAGTCTGTGGCAGATAAGAGAGAGAAATCACCATTGAGCAGAGAGTTGGGGGAAATCTTTATCAAGAAAGTTGCTTCCATCATATGCATCATTTCTGTCACCTCATGTCTAGATTGGAAATTACATATCAGTGGTCTACTTTCCCCCAGTCTCTTCCTACTCTAACCCATTGCACCACTGCCAGGCTGTGATTAAGGTCTTTACTATCTGTTGTAAAACCTTCAAACACTCATAGCATCTTGGAAGAAAGAGTCTAAATTTCTCATTTGGAAGTATTTCAACCTTATCGCTAACTGCTCTGTTTCCCTAACTTTCCAATCCAACTAAACTCTGTAGCAACAATTGCTTATATCATTAATTTGGCAATTTATTTTTATTTGTTCCAGCCAAGATTTAATGGGGCTCATTTGGCAATTAATCATGTAATGTAATTCTTTGTGGCATCTGTTCTGCTACTGCAACAAACTGTTATATTTTCTTTTCATTTATTCAGGTCTGTTTACTTATTTATTTATCTATTTATTTATTTATTTATCTGAAAGATCAATTTTTTATTGCACATAAATCTGGCTGCTTCACTTATCTTAAAAACTTTTGGGCTTTTGATATAGAATATGATGATCTCTATGGCTCCTGAACCTTTCTAGCTTCATCTTGCATTACACCCTCGTCCTTTTCCCCTTGCACACCTCAGCCTGCCTTCTCTCCAGCCCCTCTGAACTACTTCCAGCTCCCAAAGTGACTCCTTTTCCTGGCTCTCAGGTTTTTACCTATACAGTTTCATCTGCTCAGAATGTTTTCTTTTGCTTTTAATTTATACTTTTGCTACTATTTTTCTTATTAATGGCCTGATCAATATTTTAATTCCCCCCCGTTCATCTATTAGCTTCAATCTTGTATTGATTTATATCCCGATTACCCTTATATTTGTTTCATTTATATTTTACCCTAACAAAATAGAAAGTTAAGGAAATTTCTACTCTTCTTCCTAACACAAAGACTTGAGAATGCTTGTGTACAGATATTCCCTCGACAATACTTTTATTCCTGTCTTGTATTTTATTTCAATCTTCATTTTAGCTGCAGTTATTTTAGAGCCATCAATTATATACATTTACCTATGTGCTAGGTAAATGTAATTTGCTCACCATTGCTCATAATGTCTCACATTTTTTCTACCTAGTTTCAATTTCTTCTTCCTGAAGTACATTCTTTAGTAGTACAAACAGACTGAGTGTCTGTACATAGAAATTCTGCAGTATTTTTTTGCCTGATAATAAATCATATTACATTAGCCTCTATTTTCATCATTAACTTATCAATCCTAAATTACAGTCCTAGTCTGACAACTATTTCTTCTCAGCACTTTGAAGATACTGTTCTTTTTCTGTAGCTTCCAATGTTCTTTTAAAATTTCTGTTGTTCATCTAATTATAACTCGCTTGTTTATAATGCCTATAAATAGATTTATTTTCATATAATCTGTTCAGAACTCACTGTGGTTTTCAATCTGAGGCTTCATATATTTCCTTAACTCTGGAAATTTTTCAATTATCCGCTCTTTAAATATTATCTCTTCATTTGTTCAGCTTCGGGAAATTCTGTTTTATATGGATAGATAGATAAATACTGTCATTTTTCCTCCATATTTCTTAATTATTCTCCCATACTTTCTCTTTTTCACTTGTGGCACATTTGGAGAATTGTCCCCAGATCTTTTTTTTTAAGCATGGAAAATTTTTTTAAAAAATCAATTTTCTTTAAGTAAAAATATTTTAATATCTATAATTTTTATTTCTAGAAGTGCTACTTAGTGTTTTTCAACTTTGCTCGTTTTTCCTTGTCTATTTCTCTGTTTCCCTTTGAATCTCTTTAAATACATTGATCCATTCAACAAATTCTAGAATTATCTTCAACTTCGGATATAACAATGAATAAAACAAAGAGATTCTTGTCATCATGGAGCTCATTTTCATGTTATTATCTTTTTCAAATTGTCTTCTCTCAAATTCTCAGGAATGCTGACTCTCCTATTTGTCATTTATCATTTCTAACTCTCCCAATATGAATGACTTTTGCAATGTGGGTGTTAGGGCTAGCTAGGGATGTTTTACTCTATGGCACTCTGTGTTCAGCTGAGTTGGAAATATTCCTTCAGAGCAATTTGGCATTGCATTTGATTATTCCAGATGTCCAGAAGATTTCATTGTTTTCATTGTCTTAAGATTATATATATATATATATATATGTATAAAATCAGTGTCTACTTAGAGATATCTGTGCCATGAAGAGAGTTAAATTTGTATATCATACCCTGCATGGAACAAGCTTTGAATTTTAGTTTCTTATAGAAATATAAACATGTTTTTTGTTTTGTTTTGTTTTCCATTCAGAGACCTGGGGAGTATGCCTTCTACTTCTTTCTATGCTCCAGTAGGTAAAGATTTTATTTAGTTCCTGTTCCATGGAAGATTCAGCCCATCTGGATTTTACCTTTATGCAGAGATCTCAGTCTCAAATTTATGCCCTGTTCTGACCTATTGTTTCCTCTTCCTGAGTGTAAATTAAAGTCCAAATGCCTATCAGTAAAGGCCTAGCTTCAGGACTAATGTCCCAGACCACAACCCTAAAACTCTGCACTACATTAATTATTATAGAAACTTGCATTGTTACTGCTTTAGCTTTAAGTGCTCTCTTATATTCCCCCTTGATTTTATTTTTTAATTTGGAAAAAAAAAAAAAAAACTCCTTTTTTTAAAAAAGTTATTTTTTTTTTTGTTTTCAGGAGGCGAAAGTTTTTTTTAGCTTGATCTACTGCATGCCTTGATCTGGCCATTTACACTCTGCCTGGAGCACCCAATTACTAGGTCTCCAATACCAAACACCACTCACATGTGTTCTTACTACAAATGGATATGATCCTATGAATAGAATACCATATATACTTATCTCATTGTATTGTGTCTGTCTTTTTACTTGTATTGTACCCCTTTAGAGTATGAGTTGCTTGAGATTAAGGTACATAAATTATTCATCATTATGTATAGCACAGTAACTGGAACATTGTAGACACTATTTGTGAATGATTAAATGATTGAATAAATATATGAATTTATTTTATCACGATGGACTAGTGGATTCACATTCATACACATTCAAAATATATACACACATATTTACATACATATATACACAGATATATATGTATAATTTTGACATTTTAATATTAACTTTATAAAAAATTGCTTTGGAGTTTAAAGAAATACATAGCCTCAGAATCAACAAATTATTTTTAAAATGCAATACCAATTATTGGGCAAATTTCTTAGATTCAAAGATCTTACTAATTTATTAATGTTGATTATTTTTGGAAAATTTCAAGTTTTTAGATTATAATTATGATTGAAGATTATCAGGACATTATTATAAACTTGTTCAATTATTTATTTAGCTGAGAAGTAAGTACTTGTGCTGGGGAATTCCTCTACTTTGCTTTTCAAATAAAAAAGGTCCTACTCAGAGCTTAGGAAAATGAGAAATGCTGGCTTACTGATCATAACCTTCTTTCATGTAGTAATATCCCCATCTACTGGAATTTCAGCACGTAACTAAAAGTCAAGTCCCATAATCTTGCATTTTTGCAACTTCTGACATATGTGTCCATGTGCTTGTAAGTAATTATTGCATTAGACAATTGTGAATGCTTTGCTATATGATCCATAATATCAGCTTTTCTCTAAGTGTCTTCTACATAGCATTGTTATCACCCTAGATGATTATGATGATTTTGAATTTTTTTCTGCTGTGTTCTTTGAAAATATAAAAATGTGAACAACAGTACAGTATAGAAGCAGCTTGTAATAACTTTGATGCTGATCTACTTAACAAAAAGAAATGACCTTCTCTTCGACTTTGTATTTCTAAATTTTGTTCTTCAAGCAGTTCCCTATATTCATATTTCTTACATCATTTTCAAAACATTAGTTTCTTGATGTAGGCAACACAGCTGACTTTGTTAGTAGTATCCTTATGAAAAAAATTAGTTCTGTACAATTACATTGTTAGACCATTTTTATTTGAAAACTTGAGAAGTATGGGTTGCCTTACAGAAAAACCTTCCTCTAGAGAAAAAGAAACACATTCTATTAATGCAGAAAATAGCTTAAATTATTTTTATGTAGATGGGAAAAACAGCTGAGAGGAGAAAATTCTATTTGTTTTAGTATTACCTTTAAGTGGTCTCCTTTGCATTATTAAGTCAGGGAAAACAAAAATAAGTACTACAAATCAAGTAGAATTAAAATATTCCTCTACTTGATAAATACAAATTTATGTCAAACATTATAATATTTTAAAATTTTTCTTCCACAGAAAATTTGGAAAATAGTCCATGCATACAAAATAAGATCCATTTATCATTGTATTTATGCATATAATCATATCAACTGCAGCCATCATGCCACCAGTCAATGACAGATGGCATGTGACATAAAAAAATCTAGTTATATAAATCTATATCATATAAAATCTGCCATATTAAAAAGGCTTTTGCTCATATTAAAGCTACTTCTAATCTTCTCTGCCAGAGTAAGCAATTTATTAGGCAGCATGTTTGATGAGAGCAATTAAATTCCCATCTTTCCAGGTTGATAGCATCTTTCATGGACAAGACATACAACTTCAAACAAAGCCACCAAATGAAATGACAGGAGAAAAAAGCCAGTTGCTTAAGTTTTCACTAAACTAGTCTTTTCTGTAACCAGTTGTCAAAATAGAACAATGGGAAACTTCATGATAAGACCATTCTATATAGAATACATGCAGATTATTTTCATTGCTACAGAGATCCTTGAAAGACATCTAGAAAGTTCACTTCATCTGGTATATCACAGTTCAAAAGAGAAAGCTGATGACAAGAGGGAAAATGGTTTGTACACGGATCTGTGAGTGGCAAATGTCAGCAATGTGCTTAGGCAATCTTAAATAATGGGGATGTATGATATAGTTACAATGGTAATAAGGCAGAAATAAAGAAAAGACACTTTCAATCATCCAGGATCCATGTAGCGCACATCCTATTGCTTCAATAGCAGTAAGAACAGGAATTTATGTACCTTTTTGATTTTAATGCACCTCCATTAACATGGCATAGATATTTACTAAGTCCTGGCTTCTCTCAGTGTGTGCTTTGATGAATTCTCCTTCTACCAGCAAAGCTACCCTTTATCCTGGACATTATTTTCTTACCTCAATCAGCTTCTCAAATATTCACTAAGCCTTTGCATAATCAGAGCTTCTTTATACTTGCAAACACACATGCCATCTACTTACTAATGCTTCCTCCTGGCCTTCCTCTGCCTCATGACCTTTCTGTTGTATTCTCATTGTTCTTGCCTAATAGTCTCCTTATTTTATAGTTCAAGTTCCCAAGAAACAAAACCTGATTTACATGAGTGATCTCTACTGTTTGAGAGAACAGGACTTTCAATACCAGTCTATTCGAAGGCCTCTGCCCACTATTTATTTTATTGGCTAGGGACAAAGGAGAAGTTAGAAAAGTGAGTGAGTAACATAGACGCCACATGGCTTTCCTGATAAAGCAATAGGTGTACAGTAACTTCTGTTCACTAGGAATTGCATGTAATGTCCACTGTATATAACTGACATCACCTTCACCTTTGATGCATGTATTCCGCATTCTTCACAAACTGAAATGCACACTATTCTCTGTATATAACCTACCTTTTCCATTTCTATATTAATTTGTTCATGTGGTTCCTTCTGTCTTAGCAATCCTTCAATTTCTATCTCATTTCTCCTGGTTGAAATTCTATCATATATTTGGGGTCCATTCTTAATTACAAATTTCTCAAGGAAGCCTACCTTATTCCCCTTAGCATTTAACTTCTAATTTTTGTCACTTATCATATTATGTCTTATACTGCAGATATTTGTATGCATCATTTCCTAACTTAGATTTTAGTTTTCTTCAAGGCATGAAGTACTCTTATCCCCTCTTTAGCCTAACCAGCACCCAACCCAATGCTGTATGTATAGTGCTCAGTAACTTCTCATAGAATAAATTCATTCAACCATTTAATAATATTTATTATATGACTAATATGTACTTGAGACTATTCTAAGTTCTAGGAATAGAACAATGAAGAAATAAGGAAAAAATCCCTATTCTCTTGGAACTTACGTTCCACTGGAGGAGTAAATAAGCAGATGGGTAAGTAAAATACATAGCACGAGAGGGTTGTTCTTGTTATGGAGAAAAATGAAGCAGGGAAGAAAAACCTGGGTGATAAGAAATGGGTGATAATTTTTATAAAGTATTCAGAGAAACTCTCACTGAGAAGGGAACATTTGTTCATAGACCAAGATGGGGGATTGGGAAGAAGCAATGCAGATATCTGAAGGAAGAGCATTTGGGTACAAAAAACAGCAAAGTGCAAATTCCCAGAGGCAGGATCATGTCTGGCATGTCCAAGAATGTGCATAGAGTTCATGGGAGCTGAAAAAGAGAAGGACAGAGTAGTAGCAGCTGAGGGCAGGGAGATCAGAGTATGGAGTGGCGCTCAGGTAGGGCCTTAGAAGCAGTTTAAGGGTTTTGGCTTTTTCCAGTAGAGGAGTGCTATGATTCTACATACACTGTAGAAAAATCACTTTGTGCATTAAGAAGAAACTGAATGGAGGAAAGAATATATGCAGTGGGGACAAGCAGGAAGCTCCTGCAATAATCAAGATGAGACATGATGGCATCTTGGATCAGGAAGATAGTGACAGAGATGATGAGAAGTGGTCAGATTCATATATACACTAAGTATTCACTTAACATTGTCAATAGGTTCTGCAACTTTAAGTGAAACAATGTATAATAAAACCAATTTTACCAGAGACTAATTGATATGAACAAGAGTTAGGTTCCTATGGCATCTCATCAATGTTATAATGATACGACATTAAATGAAATGGCATTATTCAAGGACTTGCTGAAACTTGAAGATAGAGCTGACAGATTTGGCTGACAGATCACGTGTGGGATGTAAGGGAA
>NW_006494614.1:492997-509952 GCF_000325575.1 Pteropus alecto
AAGAGAAGATAAGAATGACTTCCAAATTTTTTGACCTCAGCAATTGGAAGGATGGAGTTGTCATTTGCTTAATCAGAGAAGACTATTCAAAAAACAGCTTGGGGGAGGGATAACATCAGGAGTTCGGTTTGAGATGTCATATAGGAAATTGGGTATAAGAATCTACTTTTTAGATGAGAGAGCCAGAAATTCAGATATAAATTTGAAAATCATCAGAATATAGACAGTATTTAAAGTCATGAGGATTAGGTAAGATCACTTGAGAAAAGAGTAGAGAAGAAGTAAAGAAGTTTAAGGACTGAGTCATGGGGCTTTCCAAAACATAGAGATGAGCATTCACTACATTCGTTAACGCTGTGTATCACATTAACTTCCATTAAGAGTCCCATTTTATAGATGAGGAAAATGAAGCACAAAGAAGTTAGATGCTCAGAGTCACACACTAGAAAAATGGCAGGAGTGTAATTCAAACCCAATGTGACCTGGCTTCAGAATTGCTCTTAAGCAGTTTTATTTTGCATTTCAATGAATATAGGCCATATGTTGCCTGACACATAGTAGATATTCAATAAATATTCACTTAATTTTAATATAGTACCAGCAACACTTTCATTTCTAAATTTAGAAATAAGCCTTCATCAAATAGCTATTAGTCAGTTTAGGAAAGCATTCATGAAGCCAAAGAGGAATTATCATGCGAGGAAGGTAGAAAGACCAAGAGTGTAATTTAGGCCACTTACAGGTAGAGTGGCCACAGCTGTTTCTATTCCCTCTCGGCTACCTCTAAGATTACTAAGCAACACCACATGCTTCTGGAACAGTTCAAAAGCACACCAGATACTTAACATCCATTTTCTTGTTCAAATGTCCCATTTGCTGGACTCTGATTAGCTCTTTTGGCATCGGCTCACAAACTAATTCAGGCTGGTTTCTTTCTAGCTTGTCATGTTCTATAATAAAGTAGAGCAGAGACTCAAACAAAATGAAATGTCAGTTCAGTTCCAAAACTATTCTAATCTTCCCATTTTATTCAATAATATAGAAAATACGTAGGCAAAATTCAGATTTAATCTGGTGCTGCAGAATGGTTCCCAGTGGTTCCTGGGATATCTTCAGTAATACATAGAAGACATATTTTAGTTCTCTCAAGTACATCAGCTTTTTTCTTCTAAATTAAGAAAACATTTATATTAGCCAAGAAAAGGATAATGGAGACTATTTAGTTTTGTGAAAAAATGAATCAATGCATCCCTGCCCTTGGTGAAATGCACTGTTGTATATAAAATGTAGCCAGTGTTCACTGGCGTATTGGGGTCTCTTACTGGATCAAGACTCACAGATCTCAGTCTTTTCTTAGGGAGCACCAGAGGTGAAGAAGTGGGTTTTGAGGTGTCATCTATCCACACCACATGAGCAGATTGTCAGCTGCACCAAACCTTGCAGCAAGCCAAATTTGTAATCAAGACTCAGAACTTTTACAAGGGTCCCCACTCTACCTTTCCCCCAGCCCCAAACGTGTAAACACATGCACACACACACACACACACACACACACGCACACACAGAAGCTCATTGTCCATTCATTAGATTAATGGTAGCTTTCCTTTAATCCTTCTATAATAAGAAATTTAACTAATATTTATTAACTGCTTTTTCATACGAAGATAAATAAGTTTAATAAGTCATACATTCTTCTAATGCATTGTAATGACCTATGTTTTTAGTTTATAACACAATTCAATATAAACATTTTCACTTATACGCACTCTAAATAGCCAATGCTCCTGTTTTATTGAATGTATTTTATAAAATATTTAGTTTTATTTTGTAGTTTTAAACTTTAATATTTGGGTTTAGTTAAAATCTTATGAAGTTATTACATGTGTTCTAATTTGAAGTTTAATTGTGGATTATTTCTTATTTAAAGAAAAATTATGGTTTCTGTGGATTACCATGAACATGTTTACCATTCATGACTTGGAGATTGTTTTCATAAACATGTTTTAGAAGCACCATTTAAAAGAATACAGGGAATGCTGTTATCATATTATTTACTTTCCTCTACATAGATTTTTTGATGACATATTGCTGGCCTCTGAAATCAAATATATTACTTTAATTAAAGTTCTTTATAGTACAAAATGGCTACTTAGTTTCCTTTAAGAACTCCCTGTGTCAGATGCAAAGTTACAGTTAGCATGATGTTGATTTTTCTTTTTAACCATATGTAACCAACCATAATCCAGCTCTCAAAGAAAGCTAAACAGATCAATCAAAAATCCCTTACTTGATTTATGATGACACATTTAAAGCATCCAACTTTTAATGCCCAAACACCCCTGTAAAGAACTTTCTTAAGCAAGGTTGAAATCCTCATCATTTGCTGCCAAAACAAGCTGATTAGATTGCCAGATTTAAAAACACAAGATGTTCATTATATATTTATAGAATGTAGCTTTATTTATGTATCAGAAGGGCATTTATGTGTGTGAAATGCCTTTTGCTTATGACTCTCTAGCATTTGCCACAATAAAACTCTCAGATAAAAGTACACACTTAAAAGACAGACAAGCCAGTAGTCAAAAATTTAAGTTCAAGTTTTCTATATTTCATAGCAATTCACATTTCCACAGTAAAGTAATATGTACATGCTATTTTTCTTAAATAGTCATACATCTAAATATATTTATGTTCTGGTAGGAAAACAGCAAAAGAGATTAAACAGCACTGGAATTCAGTATAAAAATTCATGTTTATGTATAATGTGACAGATATTTACCCAACGTGTATCACCTTGGATGTTTTAATAAAAATATTGATAAATGTGACAATTTCCTACACACAAACATCAGTGTAGAACATACTTACCTAAGATATAACACTTTCTCTGGTCAAAAATGGAGAAATAGAATGGTGATTTCTTTAATTTTATAACCCGTACTAATTCTAGAGGAATATCAGGTTTAAATGTCTTAATAATTATCACTGCATAAATATCATAAATGCCACCATGATTATAGCAGTGACTGGGAAAAAAATCATATTTAAGTATATTTGCTTTCAGATTACCAACAAAATAAATGATATATTTACTAATGTGGAATAGTTAACCACTAAATATCTCAAAAACTCCTGAATGGAAATAAAACAAAGTTCATGGTCTTAAAATATGGTATAATAAAAACTTAAAGTAAAATATTGGCTACAAAAAAAAAAAAAAACAACTAACAAACCTAAGGACATCAAAATGATTTCAAACCCAGAAATTATGATGGGAGAGAAGAATATTGATATAGGGTAGAAGAAAACTTATACTCTTTCAGAGTTAAAACTATAGACAAAACTTTAGACTAACCAAGGAAAAATGAGAGGACCCAAATAAGTGAAATTAAAAATGAAGGAGGATACTAAATAAACAATGGGTTAATAAGAAAATAAAAGAAGAAATCAAAAAGTATCTTAAGACAAATAAAAATGGAAAAAACTTTCCCAAAATCTATGAGATGCAGCCAAAACATTTCTAAGAAGGGAGTTCATAGTGACACAGGCTTATCTCAAGAAACATAAAAAATCTTTTATAATCTAACTTTACACTTAAAAAAAAAACTAAAAGAAAAACCCAAAGTAGGTAGAAGGAAGAACATAATAAAGATCAGAGCAAAAATAAACAAAATAAAGGCTAAAAAAGTAATAAAAAAGGTTGATAAAACTAAGAGCTTGTTCTTTAAAAAGATAAACAAAATTGATAAACCTTTAGCTTGACTCATAAAGAGAGTCCAAATAAATAAAATCAGAAATGAAAAAGAAAAAGTTACAACACCACAGAAATATAAAGGATCATAATAGAATACTCAGAACAACTATCAATACACCAAGAAATTGACAATATATAAGAAATGGATAAATTTCTAGAAATGTACAACTTTCAAAGACTGCACCAGGAAGAAACAGAAAATATGAACAGATTAATTACAAAACTGACACAGTAATCAAAAACTCCAAACAAAGTCCAGGACCAGATGGCTTCACAGGAGATTTTTACCAAACATTAAAGGAAGAATTAATACCTATCCTTCTCAAACTCTTCCAAAAAATAGAGAGGAAGAAATGCTTCCAAACTCATTCTATAAGTCCAACATTACCCTCATACCAAAACCAGACAAAAATACTACAAAAAGAAAAGTTATTACAGATCAATAATCGATAAACATAGATAGAAATTCTCAACAAAATATTAGCAAACCAAATTTAACAGTACATTAAGAAGACCATATACTATGATCAAGTGGGATTTTATTCCAAGGATGCAAGTATGGTTTAGTATCCATAAATCAATCAATATGATACACACACACACACACACACATTAACAAAAACAAGGATAAAAATCATATGATCACCTCAATAGAAGCAGAAAAAAAATTTGACAAAATCCAACTTCCATTGATTCTCTCATAAAAATTAGTATAGTGGGAACATACCGCAACATAATAAAAGCTGTATATGACAAAACAACACCTAACATTATATTCAATGGTTATGTATAAAAAGCAGCAAGTGGTTCTTACAACGTCAGGAAAAAGACAAGAACACCCATTCTTATCATTTATTCAACATAGTTTTGAAAGTCTTAACTACAGCAATTACACAAGAAAAAGAAAAGTCATCCAAAATGGAAAGGAAGAAATAAAACTATAGATGACCTACTATATATGGAAAACCCTAAAGACTCCACCAAAAATCTATTAAAATTAATAAATGAATTCAGTAAACTTTCAGAATACACAATTAATACATAGAACTCTGTTGTGCTCCTATATACTAATAATATCACAAAGAGAAATAAAGAAAGCAATCACATTTACAATTGTATCAAAAAGAATAAAATATCTAAGAATAAATTTAATCAAAGAGGTGAAAGACCTGTACACTGAAAACTATAAAACACACATAAATGAAATTGAAGATAACACAAATAAATAAAAAATATAGCATGCTTATGGATTGGAAGGATAAGGTTAAAATGTCCATACTACCCAAAGCAATCTACAGATTCAATGTAAAGCCTACCAAAATTCCGATGGCATTTTTCACAGAACTAGAACAAATAATCCTAAAATTTATAGGGAACAAAAAAGACCCTGAATTGCCAAAGCAATATTGAGAAAGCCAAACGAAGCTGGAGGTATTATCCTTCCTGACTTCAAATTATACTACATAGCGGCCTAGTTTCAAACTACACTACAAGGCAATAGTACTCAAAACAGCATGGTATTGGCATAAAAACAGACATAAATCAATGAGCGCCCAGACATAAACTCTTGTTTATATGGTCAATTAATGACAAAGTAGGCAAAAATATACAATGCAGAAATGACAGTCACTTCATTTGGTGTTGGGAAAACAACAGACTCAGTAAATGGTGTTGGGAAAACAACAGACTCATGAAAAAAGTTAAACTGGACCACATTTTACACCATATACAAAAAGAAATTTAAAATAGATTAAAAACTTAAATGTAAGACCTAAAACCATAAATCTCCTAGAAAAAAAAACATAGGTAGTAACCTCTTTGACATTGGTCTTAGAAATATATTTTTTTGTTGTATTTCCCTTAGAAAGGGCAAACAGAGACTCATGGACATGGACTATAGACTAGTAGTTACTAGAGGATGAGGGGTGGGGAAGGAGGAAGTAGGTAGATGATTAAAGGGGGTCAAATATAGGGTTTAGAGGGAGGGCGAAGTGGGTAAAGGTGATCAAATATAAGGTAGCTGAAGGAAACTGGACTTTGGGTGGTAAACACACAATAGAATATACAGATGTCAAATTATAATGTACACCTGAAAATTATATAATTTTATTAACCAATGTGACCCCAATAAACTTAATAAAAAATAAAATAAAACAAATAAAGAGGACGAAAACAAAAAATAAAAATAAAAAATAAAATGGGAAAGAGAAAAAAAATGGCAACAAAAGCAAAAATAAACAAATGGGACTACATCAAACTCAAAAGTTTTTCACAATGAAAGAAACCACTAATAAAACAAAAAAACAACCTACCGAATGAGAAAAATATTTGCAAATGATATATATAATGTGGGGTTAATATCCAAAATATATAAGAAATTCAATCTCAAAAACAACAACAATAACAACAAACAATTCAATTTAAAAATGGGGAGAGGACCCAAATAGACAGTTCTCCAAAGAAGACATACAGATGGCCAACAGACCTATGAAAAGATGCTCATCACTAATCATCAAGAAAATGTAAACCAAAACCACAATGAGATATTACCTTACACCTGTTAAAATGTCTAATAAAAAAGAAGATAACAAATAACAAGTGTTGGCAAGGCCATGGTGAAAAAGGAACACTTGTGCACTGTTGCTGATAATGTAAATTAGTGCAGCCACTATGCAAAAGAGTATGGAAGTTCCTAAAAAAATTAAAACTAGAACTACCATATGATTCAGCAATCCCACTTCTGGGTATATATTCAAAAGAAATGAAAACAGGATCTCAAGGAATTATGTGCACCCCTATGTTCAATGCAGCACTACTCACCATAGCCAAGCTTTGAAGACAACCTATTTATCAATGGATCGATGGATAACAAAGCTGTGGTATACATGAATATGTGTGTATTTGTATGTGTGCGTGTATAGTGGAAGGTTATTTAGCCATGAGAAAGGAGTAAATCCTGCTGTTTGTGACAATGTGAATGGGCTCTGAGGGCATTATACTAAGTGACCTAAGTCAGGAAGAGGAAGGGAAGACAAACATTGAATGATCTCACTGATAATGTGAAATCTATAAAAGCCAAATTCATAGAAACACAGACTATAAACACAGAATGTTTAATGAGGTCTGGAGGGTGGGGCAAAAGGGGAGATGTTGGCAAAGAGTAAAAACTTCCAGAAAAAAATAAGTAAAAAAAAAGAAAAACAAGTACCATGAGGAAACAAAACAAAACAAAACAAAAAAACACACAATTGAAAAGAACTTCCTATTAAATATCATAATGACTTGTTTACTAAATAAAAGTTAACATGCTCCCCCCTCCCCTCCTACCTCTTGGCTGGAAAGGCTCATTTTTTCATTAAAAAAAGCAAACAAAAAAATTAGAAACACTAAGCACAAAAAGTATAAAATAGTAATCAAGATCAGCAGTATTGAGAACCATGATTAGAGGTGAAGTTTGGCATGGTAATAATATATAGTGTGGCAGCAGAAAATAAGAAAACCAGACATGGAGAAGATGGTAACAGACTTTCAAAACTAAGTGTAATTTTCTACCTTCATATATCCCATTGTTTACATTGCTGTCATTATTTCCTATTTATTTCACTGCCTGTCACTATCTGCTGCTTATAGAACATCATTACCATTTGTTGAGCATTTATTACATGCCAGACAGTGAGTTTAAATGATTTTCACAGATCATCTCATATATTCCTTATATCCACTCTACAAGGTTGGTTGTATTGCCATGAATTCACATTTCAGAAAACAAAGTTTTGCGGATATGAAATAACTTTTCCCAAACCACGACAGAATATGAAAGTTAAAGTTCTGGGATTCAAACTTGAGCCTACATGTTTCCAAAAGCCATGCTCTGAACCACTACACTATCTTCAATGACTGAGGAAGGAGATAATTAGGCTATTTCTCCAAGTTTCCGGCATCGAAACTTGTCTCCATTTGGCTCCATTTTCCACCCCACCTATATCACTACCTGTAGCGGAAGCTTTAGTGCTTTACAATGAAGAAAGTTCATGAAAATTACTCTGATTCAATTAAAAAAAAAAAAAGTTTGCATCAAGCTCAATATACTGTTTCTTTCAGATGGCAAGAAAGAAAGTAATTCACAACGACTTCCAGCTATGGTATTTAAAATAAGTATATCTGGTCTTAAGGAGTTAACCTTTAGTTATCTAGGAATTTACTCTTCTTTCTAGAATTATTCTCTCTGAAAAGATACAACTGGCTAACGAGTTACCCTAATATCATTTATTTACATAAGCAATTAGTGCTTTTAAAAATATGTATAAATATTTGATGATCCTTTGGGTAGAAATATCAACATACATAGGAAATATGAAGAATTCACTAGATTCTTCTATTATTTAGGTAACAGATATGGTATTTAATAAGAATGCATGTATAAAGATTACTTCATTGTCAATGTATAGCACTATATGTCATTTATAAACACACTAAATACATCTGGAAAAATTCAACAATAAATTTAAGCCACTCACTTCTAATCCATTTATATTTTATGAATTTACTAAGGAAATTGCTTGCTATATATATTTCACTGCAATACCCATCAAATAAACTTTGTTTGGAATATAATTCCATTTGGATCATAAAGTTTAATATCTATTTAATTATTTTTAAAGCTTTATGACATTGACTGTAATGTTTTAAAAAGTCACCTTATTATGAGGCTTTGAGCATTTTGCTGACTTTTATTATCCCTATATAACTTACTTGATTTAAATAATTTTCTTTTTTAATTTCTACTAATTCCAAACAGTAGATTTTTTAAGGAAAATTAAAATTATTTGGGAGACTAAAGTTTATATAAGCTATATCTGTTACATAGCTCAAAGCTATGGATTTTATAGAGAATATATGTTCCTTTAAAATTTCAGAAGCTTCTTCTTCACTGGTACACACTCAACTAGCAACAAATGTGAATATCAGGATTCTCAAAGCAAAGACCTTTTTCATGGAGGGTCCTTGTAATTACCTTCTACTCTGGCCGTGTTAGAGTCTGTTGAAACACAAGATTCCAGGCAAATTTATTTTTATTGTGAGAAGAAACATAGTTGACATATAAGACTTTCATTGCTGTAGAATAATGTAGTTCATGTTGTATTGTTTTCTGTACACTTTCATATGTGAATGCATGAGATTAGTAACAGAGTGAAAAATAGACAAGCCTTTAAAAATAAATTCAAAATAATTGAAAGAAATCACCTTAACAAAAATGTCTTGAAGACAAATTTTAAGCATTTTTAAGAATGATAGAAATGGTCATAAGACTATTAAAAGAAATTTCACGGTTGGCATTTGCATTGCACACAAAGATTCCCCCAAAATCAAAATCCTTAGTAGGATCATTTACAGCTTCAAATTACATTTAGTAAGCATCTCCTAACAAATGCATGCAATACTAAGATTTCTGTGTAACAAGGGGAATAGGTGAAGCCTGTCTTTGTGATTATTCAGTAAAGTACATAAACAGAAGAGAGAAAACCATATAAACAGGGTTGAGCACAAACTAGGATTTACTTCTACAATCAGTATTAGTAAATAGTTAAAAGCAATGTCTGAGTGAGTTATAGGATAGATGACTTAGTGACCTAGTGACTAGAAAAAGGATAGGAGTTGACCAATAACAAACATAGCCTCATGTATTTAACCAACAAGTAATATACACTAACCAATACAAATAACAGTGGACTGTGCACCTTAGAAACATATTTTAGCAATTACACTTTAGCATGGTGGCTGTAAACAGCATAGAAACATCATCATGCTTTATATGTTTAAGAAATAAACAGAAGCTATAATTCAAGTATCCTGGAATTTGAAGTAACTCAAAGACATTAAATACCACTTATTTTTCTTAATTTATAATCTAATGCATTATTTTTTCCCTTCATAGAAAAGGAAAATTAGCTACACTCATTTTAGAAAAATAACCTACTTCTGGATTCTTATACTCATGTGAAAATCTTCCTTCGAAACAACTCCACTTTCACATTTATTATATATAGTCTAGAGTATAATGGGAGAGAAAGATGATCTAGACTTTCCTGGTATCTTTTCTTTTTCTGTGTTTGAAGTGAAGAAATGTAAATGTTTTTTAAGGAAACAAACAAGATAGATGAATGGATAGATGAATGGAGTATGAGTTAATAGTAATCCCTGACTCCAGTCTCATCCTCATATATTCTGTTCTATACTGTGCCATAAAAGGTGAAAAATTAGGCTTAGAATTTCTCCGTGAAAAGTTTAGTATGTTTAAAAATCTAAGATTTTATTAAATCTGCATTTCTCAGTCATCAGATTCTTTATGACTTGCAAAACTGAATAATTCCTCATAGAAATGGTGTTAGGGTTATAAGCACGTTTAGTGCCCAGAGAACTACAAAGGATTTAGATAACCTTGCCTTTAGTCCTTGCTTCTGCCAAACTCACTGTAGGATGATGAGCAGCAGCATAACTCACAAAGATGAATAATCATATTTAAAAATATATAAAATAGTCTGAAAAAGTTTAACATATATGTGTAGTTTTATTAATTTGACAAGAAAATGATACTTAGACACAAAAGTACATTTTTGGTTTATGAAGAGAAAGGGTGTATATTACCAAAAAAAAAATTCTCTCCAGATTCTTTTCATAATATTTAAATAACAGATGCAAAAAAGATCATACCTGTAAGAGAAAAAGGATTCTTTTTAAAATTATGCTTCATAGCTAAATATTTGCCCTTATTTTCTGCATCTGTAAATAACAGCTTTATTTTAAAATGTCATATCAGTTTTCTCCTATTCATATTATATATTATCTTATAACTGCAATGAACTACATTTAGTTAGGAAGAAATGTTTTAAGAAATAAAGAACATAATGACAACTGTACATGCAAATCCAGAACAGAATAGGAAGGGTAAATACATAATTGATAAGTTAATAATAGGTTTAGGATGGTGGTGTTCAATAAGCTGATGTTATGGAAAGAAGCTATCATGCTCTTCCACACAATCTTCCTGAGTACCTCTCTAAGAGGTAGAACTTTAACTCTATTAAATAAAATTTTATTTCCAAATAGGTAGTCAAACAAACATTTCATGTGTTTCTAAATTGAGATAAATTCCATAAAACATATCTGTTCACAGTTCTGGAGGGAGGACTTGAAATGGTATGGTTTGCACCCTACTGAGAAAATCCAGAGACCCTCCCTGAAGATGGCAGCATTAGAGCTGGAACTGGAATGATTCTGGAGAGTAAGTGCATGAAACAGGAAGTTATTCTATTTGTCTACAATGTGATGCTGGTGAAGAAAATACGTATTCTAGGGGGGAAAATAGAAAACTAAGTTCTGTATTTATGAGCATTAATCTGGCATTTATCTTGTAGGATGTATTGCAAACAAAAAATACTTCAAGATGAAAAATAATTTAGTTTATTAAATATGCCAAGAGTTGATAAAAGCTTGGAATAAGATAGAAAAAATGTGAATTAAGAATCTCTGTATAAAGATGTTGCAAAATAAACAGATCCCATCACTATTATCATTAAGGAATATTTATTGTTCCTACTACGGTGTACAGGGCACCATACTCAGAAAGTACAACAAAATATATGTTTATAGGTAAAACAATTTCTGCCCTTCAAATTGATAATATGGTAAAATTCACGAAGCTACAGTTTGTTTATTAAAAAGAGCCTCCCAAGAAACTTTTTATATAATAGACATATATACATATTCATGCATGTAGAATAAAAAAGAAATATTTTATGTGCTATTTATTCCCATTGACAGATAAATAGGCTGCCTTATTTTGATGTGGCAAATAAGAACTAAGAAAAAAAGTAATAAAAGGTCTTTTTTTGTTTAGTTTGACTTATATTAAAAATTTAGTTTTCAAGTTCTTTAAATAAAAATTATGCGATATTAAAAAAAATCTTAAGGTATAATTTTCTTTTTTAAATGTTTGAAAATTTAAAAAAATTATTCCAATGTATTAGTCAAATGGTACACCTGGTAGGAGAAAAAGTAGCATAGAAGTAGATGTTTTTATTTGAAAACAAGCAAGTGGCTATAAAACAACATATGAGAGATATCTGTAGTATTAGCTGTAATTACAAATAGTCTGTAAAATTATTCTCTCAGAAGTTGAGTATTACTTTCAACTTCTTTAAAGTTTTATATAGTAATCGTTCTGTCATCAGATGAAATTTAAGATTTCAGAATATATAGCAAATGATTATTGTATATATTATAAACAGCTACAAATTTTAGCTTGTTTTTAGGTGACAGGACATGTGTTTTGCTTCTGAAACAGTTAGGAATTGATTAAATCTAATCCTTAAAATAAAGCAATAGATATTCATTTTTTTTTCTTGGCATGGAATTCCTTTTAAAAGTTTCTTTTATTACATTTTATGCCTCCAATGTACTCTTCTTTATTAAATGATTTGCTCACTATACAAGGTGATGTGATTAAATTTACACCATCATTGTCATGTTTGACGCTTAGATGAATTGAATATTCCAAAGAACATACACATAGAATGCATAACATTTTCAGAACTACATACATTTAGAAAATCTTTAAAATAGAAAAATTACATAATTATAAAAGGAATATATTGTGCTAACCAGTAAAGACTGAAACTAATATTTTCTTTACAAAAATTGGGAAAAGTTTGTGCGAGAGATACCAGTACTTTCTGCTTTCTGGAATGGAGACTGGCAGAATTATATTGGGAACCAACAAATCCTTTGTTATTGGAGGGACCACTCTAGAAGGCCCTACTTTTGATTCAGATATTTATACACAAACCTTTTAGAGAAGTCCTGAATATAGTACAGTCTAAATCAATGCAGATATTTCATACAGAGAATAAGTGTTCAGTTCAGTAATGTAATTGTTCTATCTTTCAGAAAAATCCAGCCTCTGTAAACTATGTTAGACATACTCTCCCTAAATCTTAAAAATCTAGATGTCAGTGACATCCTGCCTGAAATATTATTTGTTTTGAGAGAATATCAAGCATTAGCAGAAGGATATTGGGAATAGAGATGAGACAACCACAGGAAAAAAAGTACAGTCCTGATACTTACCTTCCCTACAGAGTGAATGGAATTAACAATGTCGAGTGAAGTACACCATGGATCAGGATGCTGTTGTCCCACATGTGTTTTACTTGAGACTGAACAATCAAGGGTTTGGGAAATATTATTTTGGGCTAATTATCATGCTGGAGCCTTGACACTGGACACACTGAAGGAGGCTTGGGCTGGGAAATTCCCCTGAAAGCAACCAGGGGAAGAAGTTAATCCAGAAGAGCAATTGTCATGGGGTTTATATGGGTCAAGGGGGGTACCTAATCTCTTCCCAGTAGCTTGTAATAAATGGGGTGACAGTTTGGTCAGTTCTCCAAGGCAAGTAGATGTTTCAAAAACATTTGTATTAAGGTGAAAGCTGACTTCTGCCAGGGGGAAGCCAGCTACAAGATAGACAAAGAGGCACACTGAAGGAAATTAAAGTCAAGTTGGGGCACCTGCCTCTTAAGAAAAACAACTCCCAGTATCACTTGACATAACATTCAATTATTCTTTCTTAGTTATCCTAAAGGCTCTGGCCCAGTGTTACTGAAGTTTGTGACTTTAGTTTTAGTTGTGTTGTGAAGATAAATGGGAAAGCTTTATGCAAACTTTTTGAAGTGACTGAGAGCCACACTCATTCCAAGCTGTGGTATGTCTTCCAGCAGAGGTCACCAAGGAAAGAGAGCTATGCATAACAGAAGAGCATTCCATGGGGGTTATTGTTAACTGGCAGCATTGCTGTAACCAGATAAGAAAGAAACTGAAGTTACCTGCGTTGAGCACACAAGAGGCAGAATATTAAAAATCTCTCAAAAAGAGCTTAGAGGTGACTTGAGGGGACTAAACTTCCAGTAATTAGCTCAATGAGGGGCTCAGCATTAATAATCTGAATTTATATTTTATATTCAGGCTGGAAGGGATCCAGGATATATATGTTGAGCAAATAATGAGTACTTTAAGGTAATATTCATATATAGTATATTAAAATAGAACTTGAATATTACAACTCTTATATTACAAATTTGGTATTGTTGATTGTATTTTTTTATTATTAAAGCTTATGTCTTTTGTGCTTCTGACAAAAGGAAATAATGGAAGACCAAACTATGCTAAAAGTAGAAAGTCAGATGTAATAGATGCCCAAGTCAGCTTCATAGGGTTTATGAAAAGGGTTCTTGGATAACATAGGTAAAAAGGCATTCTAAACTTAAAAAATCATACAAATATCAGTCTTATTATTTTAAATTCTAATTTAAAAATGTTAACCAAAAAATTTATTTAATGCTTTATATTTCTTACATTTATAATTAATCAAATATCTCTTAACTTTAGAAAGTTAGACCTTTAGGTTTTTTTGTTTTGTTTTGTTTTGTTTTGTTTTAATTTTAAAATGGAAATGTTGTGTGGGGAGAAAAACATTTTCAACACCTGATTTTTCTAATAATGTGTTTTTGTTTTTTTTAATTTTAAAATGGAAATGTTGTGTGGGGAAAAAAACATTTTCAACACCTGATTTTTCTAATAATGTAAGTACCTAAGTGCAACATTGGAAAGCATCCAATTGAAGTGAAATTATTAACACTGATGCTCTACATGTTACAATACAAGAAAACATAATGTTCCAACAAATCTAAGAATTATTAAGGTGTTTGTTGGAAATATGCCCTTCCCTTCACTTATAAATAAAATTATCTTGTCAGTCAAAAACAAATCGCATTTTCTTCTCTGAGAACATGTGTTTTAAGATTTTAAAAATCAGCAATGATTTGTTATTGACATTTTAAGGTACTTAATAGAACCTCAAAGTACTATTAAGAAAAGCTGCCCTGCCTGCTGGTACACCATCCTTCATGCTTCAGTTCCTATTTGCCTAGTTTGTAGTGTTTAAAAATTATATATTGCATATAAGCAGATGGGAATCACTATATGATCTTATTAGGAGGAGAAGAAAGGACCAAGGATGAAAATTGATGCAACCCTCAGAGCTCTGACAGGAGCAGCTGCTCTATTATACATATTCTTGGTGAATTTGTTGTGAGACAAGATGCAGCCCCATTACAACTCTGACAGCCCATAAAGACTCATTGCCCTTTTCCTGTTTCTACTGGTTTTATTTTAAAATCATCATTACAAAGAATCAAAAAGAAAAGTACAGAGACCACAGATTAATATTTGAAATAAATGAAAAGGTAATTATTGATATGCTACAAAATGCATTGTCTTAACACAAGATAGACAATATCTTTCACTGAGTATATGGCACTCGACTTTACCTTTTACATATATATTTCATTTAATCATCAGAACAATCCTAAAAGATAGATATAATTCTCATTTAGGAGATGATAAAACAGGCTCAGAGGAGAAACTTGTCCCAAACCAAGCAACTGATAAGTGCTGAGACCATGTGATGCTCTTTCCATTGATGCCAGAGCTGTCATCCTGAAGAATAAGTCACTATGAATCAAATCAAAATCTGAATAGCCTCTTTAAATGTTTTTAGGGAATTATGGTAGATCTAAATCCTTTTAGTTTGTAGATATTTCTGAAAGCTGTCTTGGAAAAAAACATGAGAAAATACAATAGACCATCCCCCTTTCCACAGACACACACTGAGCTGAAATTAGAATAAGAACAGGCATGAAGTTATGCTATTGGTTTTTGCACTTCTGCGAAGCTGGTAGGGATGATAGCCACTAACCTCAAGTTAACATTAATCCGCGTTAGTGGAATTTAGCTCAAGAATAGTTAAGATAATTAATTTTAAAAATATGCATAAACAACATATGTTTTAAAAATTACTTTCTTCACTATTCTTCCATCTATAACTACCACCTAATATCTCTCTCCTTCATTTCATAGCCAAATTTCTTCTAACAATACTCCCATCGTTTCATCAAAATCGTCTTCGCTAAGGTCACCAATGACTACCAAGCTGCTAGAGTCATTGGATTGTTTTCAGTTCTAATCTTTCTTGACTGCATAGCACCATATGTTTCCAATTGATTGCATTTTCCTCTGTGAATCTTAGTCCTCCCTTGGTTTCTACGTTCATCTCATTCACCTATGCCTCTATCCTCTAAGACAAAGTCTAACTGCAACATCCTCCTCAAAAATAACCAATGCCATAGGTTCTCAAGACTTAGTCTTAGGACCCTCATCAGTCCTCCACACAAAGGCAATCTTATTAACACCCACAGTTTGGCAACTGAAGAGTTACCAGACCAGTATATTAAACTGTCTATTCAACTTGCATTTCACACAGGCGCCTCAAACTCTAAATGTTGGAAATTGAATTCATCATTTTCTTCCAGATATCTAGTCTGCTTCCAACACTTAACAAATTGCACTAGTGAGAAATCTGAGTCATCCCTACTCACTTCCCCCAATTTCTCTTATTTAGTGAATCATCTCATCCTATAGATTTTATTCCAGCAAGAATGAAAGTCTCCTAAAACATACCTTAAATCCTTCAGGGTCTTCCCAATTCTCCCATCACCATGCAAGTACAATCTGCCATTCCATTTTTCACCTGAAACCCTTTAATTGCCTCTTAATTGTATTCCTTACATCTACTCCTCCTTTTAATCTTTTCTACAAAATGCAGTCAGAATGGTCATTTTTAAATGCTATATAATCATGTCACTCTACTGTTTAAACCTTTCGGTGGTGCCCCCATTGATCTTAGGATAGAGAAAGGAATTCTTGGCATTATCTCAATTATATTCTATGACATAAATAAGACCTGCCTCCCTATCCCTGATTCATGCCAGTCTCTCCTCATTCTCATTGTTTCAGCTCAATGGCTAATTTCTGGTTCTTCAAATGTGTCATGCTCCTTCTCTCAGAGCTATCACATATGCTACGCCTCCTGCCTGGGCATTCTCTACTTTTTCTACTTTATAAAGTTAATTCCTATCTTTTTTTGAGTGTTCAGCTCTAAGTTTTCTTCAAGAAAGGCATTCTTAACCCCTAAGACTAGATCAGGTCCCCAGGTACTCACTCTCATAGCACAAAGCAATTCTCCTTTATAACATTTATTAAAATTGTAATTGAAATTAAATGGGCAAGTGGTTATTTAATGACTTTC
>NW_006494614.1:509996-517380 GCF_000325575.1 Pteropus alecto
TTGCTGATATCACAGAAACAATGCTTTGCACATCATGAGTTTACAACAAATGTATCTTTGAAGAAATGAATTAGGCAATAGTTGACAATCATCTTCACTCTTTCACTACTAATCCACTCCCCAACATATCTTACTCTGGTTTCTACTCTCCGCCTCCTGACAAAATGATTTTATTTCCAAAAAGTCACCAATGACCATCCTCTAGTTGTCAAATCAGGTAGATACATTTATAAACTTATAATACAGAATTTCTCTCATTCTTTAGCACTCCTGATCATTGTTTCATCCTTGAAATTATCTTCTACTTTGTGTCCCATGACTTAATTACCTTCTGTTTTCCCCATTTTCCGGGCCTTTATTTTTGAGCCAGTCTTTTTGGTATGATGTTTCTCTGCTTGTTCTTTTAATGATAATTTCTCCAGGATTCCAGCCCTGACTTTCCTCTCTAACACACTCTCCTTACAATATAGCTAATATTTTTTTCAGTTTTATACTACTTTTGTAAGTGTATTTTAGATATTATCTCTTAAATTCTCACAAGTTTGAATTATTATGCTGTATTCATTTTACTGATGAAGAAACTTAGATATTAAAAGGTCAGTTGATTTTCTAAGGTTACCCAGTAACTGAGGAATCAGATTTGAATCCAATTAGTCCGGTTCAAGAACAAGGCTCTTGACCTCTTTCTGTATTACAACTAATTTAAACCATTGAATTGACTATTCCTTTACAATAATGACTCTCAAATCTTTTTCCAGCACAGACAACTCTAACATGCTCTGATTGTTAATATCCACCTGCCCAGTGGTCACTTCCACTTGATATCTCACAGGCATGTTGAAAGCTACATGACTCCAAAATTGAACTCACACCTGTGCTCAAAATATTTTCCTCTAAATTCTTTGTATTATAAAATATCACCTTGACCTAGACATGTCCCAAATATCCAAGTCCAATCCCTCCCTCTCCTTCTACTCTACTGATGTTCCATCCTTTAAATGAGCTTTTCTCAAAATTCCTCCAGGCCTAGTCTCAAATATTCAACCCAGAACCTCCTTAGAGCTTCTTATATTCTTCGGCAAAAAAAAAAAAAAATCCTAAACTTTATTAAAATTGTATACAAACCATCTGTTTCCAATGTCTGTCATTGCTGTATCTGTTCTTTCTTCACTTAGTCCTGTGCCTTGCCATAGCTAAGGTCCTCAATGAATGATAAATAAAGGTATATATAACTAAAGTCTACATTTATTTCCCATTCCCTCTAATATACACATTGACATTTAACATTTATTTTCTCAAATCTATATTCTTCAGAACATATTTTTGCAAATCTTTACCAATTTTATCAAAATAATAAAATAATGCATCCTTAAATCAGTGTTTCCTTTTACAAAGCATTGCCAAACAACATCCAAATAGCCATTCTGTCCGTTTTTTTGTCACGCAAATCCTATCTTCACGTTGTTAACACACTGATGATAAGAGATGAATAGAAATGGCAAGTTGTGGACTATTTGTAATAACAACATGACTTAAAAAGAACTTTTACAAAATAGTGAGATTTCATAGGGTACTTTTTTCCATTTAAGATTTATTATTTTTTCTTTTGTTTTGAATTTTTTTTTTTTTTTTTTTTTGCTGCAAAGGGCATCAAGTTATCTTACAGAATTTAAAGATGCCTACATGATTTATATTAGAGTTAAATAACATCTTCTAAATTATTTTTCAATAATCATGGTGTTCAGTTTTAAAAGTCTATCTGAATGTTTAATTTCCCCTATTTTTTTTAATATACAGTTCATAATGAAAATCAAACCAAGTTGTGAGATAGCAAGACTAGAATAAATATTGTCAAGATTGTGGGTAAGCTACTCTTGCACTGGAAACATGTGACCTTCAATTTTTAAACCTGAAAATACTTAATAGCTATAGTCAGATACATTTTTGGTGACCCTAAAAGACTAAAAGACATTTTTCAAACATAATTAAGTACTATTTTGTCCATAAATTGGTTCATTTATATCCAACTCATCAACATGTAGCATAAAATTATAAGAAATATTTTGAAGATAAAATCCACAATGGATTAATAAAGTAAAATAAACATAGAAGATCCCAGTCTCTTGACACTCAGCTGATAGAGATGAGTCATGCTATCCCACTATCTACTGTTGGCAATATTGAAGAGGGATATTGGGCTGCGAGGACTGTAATTCTACTCTAAAGTGATGATTCTTAAGCAATTTTTCTAAAACGAGCACATCATATAAATTAATCTATCCTTCTGCTATGAAGCAATATCAGGTTAAAAAATCCTAGAATCCTTGCTTTGTTCACAGCCTTTGCCTATTTCTCACTCTTATTTCATACTCCATTTCTTAGACTATTCCAGGTCTCCCTGATTCCCAATCTCTTGCTCCCTCCCTTGCTCCCTCATACAATGTCTTGAACCTGGTGATGATGTAGTCCATTTGGCAATGATACCCTTGCTCCTCTATATCTATTCCCAAATTTAGTTGGGGAAACTCCTTTGGAGCCCCATGATTACCCCCAGAAAAATGGGGTTGGTCAATTACTCAGCAAAAAGGCTAAGCATTACAGGTATTTTTAAACTGTTAAACTTAAGCAAAAAAAGTTAAGGTCAGAATTTCATAGTGATATAAACCACACTATCTTTCATTGTTTATATGCATATATTTATATGTGTGTGTATGTGCATATGGACACACACACACACACACACACACACACACACACACACACACACACTGAATACAACTTAGTGACAGTCTAATGAAGGAGCCTCGGAAGTAAATAGGTAAATACAAAAACAACTTGTGAAATGAGTGTGATGATAAAAGAAAGCCAAGAGTTTTTTTACAGCCTTTAGGAGAGTCAGTTAAATCAGACTGATTATTTGGTGGAAAGAGAAAAGGAGATTCAAGGGAATCATAAATATGCATGGCTTACAAAAAAGCTGTCTCTCTCTCATTGTTATTAAAATTATAAGGCAGTTAAGGTTGGAGGAATTAAACAATAAATATTTGAACAGTATTATGTGCACAACATTCTTGGGAATAGTTGATTGTAAATATAGCTAAGTCCTTGCCCTTGAGATATTTACAGTCAAATAAATACATCACATACAGTCTTAATCTCCAATTAATTGAGCTACCTATGGTCAACACAAAGAACACTAAATATTGAACTCATGTTACAATGCTCAAGTAATACAACTACAAAGTATTATTCTAATAGCCAAAATAAATACAAAAATATATAAAATATATGTGTAAGAAATTCAAAATTTAATTAGAGAAGCAGACCAATTAACTATTTTGAATCAAGGTAGAACACATGGGCATTAGTAGAATTCTAAATCATGATAAGGAAAAATCAAAAACTAGTTGGTTTCCATTGGAGTTATGTAGTAAGGTACATAGCTGAGCCATAAAGAAAAATGGGATTTTATTTTATGAACAGAAAGTGAGGTAAGGATGTGGGTATATTAAATACTAAGAGAATCTTCAGGGAAATAAAAGACCATATTCGGTGAATTGATGGAATATAGGCTAGAGGTGGTCATACAGGAGATTTCAGGACCAGAAAGAAGTTGTAGCAAGATTATAAAGAGCCTCTGGAATGGACTATGTCAAGTTGGGTTTTATTTTGTACATAATCAGAAAGAAAATAAGTTAATTTATTTAAACTATATTTTACATAGTTTTATATTGTTTACTCTTATTTATATAAAAGATAAATTGAAGAAGTAACTCCAGGCAGTGCAAAAACCATTAAAATACTTAGGTAATAGTCTAAGTAAAAATAATGATGATATGAACTTGGTGATTATTAAAATAAGGGGTTCAACACAGCCAGTATTGTAGAAGAATGACTGATTGGGTGTCAAGATTTATACAGAGGGAGAAAGGAAAATCGAATATAGTACCTTCCTTTGGTAACCAAAAGAAAGGTGGTAATCACTGAATGAGATAAAGAATACAGGAGCAAAGAGTTTTAAGATTAGACTGATTTTGATTATGTTTGATATGAGCTGAACTGACATATAACAAAAGATGAAAATTCACATCTGTAGTGTAGAAGAGAGATCAAGAACAGAGATTTATATATAGTAGTAAACTGTGTGTGCCCAATATAATTATTGAAGACATGAAGCAGATAATATCACCTGGGACAGGAGGAGGAATGATGTCATATCACAGAAAAACTATTTTTGAGCGGTAGCCTAAAAAAAAAATGGGAGTCAATCAAGGATAATAAGAATCAAAGGGGAGGAACAGAAGCAATGGGAAAATGTTTCACATATGTAGAATCTGGACCTGAATTGTTTCCAGCTTCCCATTATATCTACTCTCATTCCAACCCCAGGCATTATAAGCTCGAACCACACACACAGTTTCCAAAATACACTGTGCTTGTTCTCAGCCCTGTGTTGTCTTGTGATTTAATGTGCCTGGAATTCCGACCTAGTCATTCTTCCAAATACCACTTCTTCTGTGAAATTACCTCACAATGTCTTTTCCTGACAATGTCTTACCTGGCAAACAACTGCATTAGAGTGTGCATTAGAGTCTCCCTGTACGGTAAATGTTTTTGCCTCTGCTCCCCCATTTAAGTGGGAACTCCAGAGGGGCATACCTGGGCCTTATCCATCTTCTAAAGCTAAAGCCTTGCACATAATGGGCATCTACAGAACACTTATTGAAATGTGGAAGGTTTAGATAGATAGCAACGCTTACAGACTTCTGAGTGGTTAAGTACAATGAGCAGAGAACAGGAAGTTGGATTTGGCTATTTAGAGGAATGTGATGACCTTTGTATAAATGATTTCACTGTAGTGCTGTGGGTAGAAACCACATAATAAAAGATCAAGTAAGGAATGGGTGATAATTAGATAGAAAAACTGCAGATCACTTTAACTACGATTTGGTACTAAATGGCGGTTGAGAGATCAGAGAGTTACTTGAGGGGGAAGCAGTGTTGAAGGAAGGAATTTAAGGATAAGGAAATCTTGGGTGAATTTATGAGCTGAAAGTAGGATGTTAGAAAAACAAATAATAGGAGTAATTGTGTGATGAAGAGGGAGAGATACAAAGTACACAGGTAGCTGAAAGCAAATAGGAACCATTCTTTCTCTGATTTTAGAAGGTAAAAGGAAAGTGTGTGTCATAGTAGAAATTTTCTGTTGCAGACAGGAAAAATTAAGAATTTCTTCTCTTATTGAGAGGCTTCTGTGAATAAGTGGTGATTATTCTGAACGTTTCATTAGTTACAGTACTTAGGAATGAGAATGTGAAAAAATGGATATAGAACTAAGGAAGGCTACATGACTACAGAACTAAGAAACAAACAATTTTCAAGTATTTAAAACTACTTTCTGTAGAAACTGTGGTTTATATATGCAGAGAATAAAACACTTTAAAAACATAAATGCTTATATGAAGGCAAAAATAAAGTAGAAATTCTACTGAATTTTTTTTCAAGCTCTAATGATACTTAAATATTTCTTACTCTACTCCACTGTAAAGTACCACAAATATACCATGTCATTTTCCACCTTTAAAATATCACTGTGAAGGTTCCTAAGGACAATGGTTAAGAGCTTGAAGTTTGGCATTAAACAGACCTGCTTAAATACTCAATCTACCGTTTACTAAGTGATTTTGGCAAGATGCTTAAACTGTCCACACTTGTTACCTCTTTTGTGCAATGGGGATAATAGCACCAACCTCAGAGGTTTGTTATGAAGATAAAACAAGCTGCTGCATGTAAATCATTTAATAAGTTGCCTGGCAGAGTAAGTGCTCAATAAATGGTGGGTATTGTTAGCACTGACGGCTTCCTATAGTTCAACCATTTTCTTTCTGACAGGTTCTTCTACAATTAGAATTTTTTAAAAAAACCCAAATACATATGAAGGAAGAGTTGTTAAATTTTTGATACAAATATTACCAGTATGTCACAAAGAGTGATAGCAGTATTTCCTGAGAAATCAACTTAAAAAAAAATCTATTATATTAGTTAAATCTGCTAATAAAAGTAAGAAAACTAAACAAGAAGATTAAATTTTTACTAAAATGTTTTAGGAAAAAAAATACCTTTGAATAACTTTCAAGTGTCATGTCCTTGGGATTAGTAATTATGGAGATACATAGACAATTGTGATTTGGAGATACATCTGCAATATACATATCATTAAAAATAAAAATGTCAAGCTACTTCTGATGGAATGATAACATTAAATATTATAATCGATCACTGAAAACATCAGTGTTTAAAACCCCATTAATAACATTGTCCTCCTTCTCCTTCATTAGTAATTATTTTCATTTTCTTTCTTATATCAATACACAGCATTCAAGTACATAGTTAGATATTTATTACCCCATCTGAAAGACTTTATTTTGTCAAAATTCACCATTCATCACCAATGTTTGTATTTACCTCAACACATATAGTTAGATGAAAAATCAAGTTAAATACACAGTCAAAATGACCAAGCACATCATGTTTATTTTTACACATGAAAATGTAATTGAAAAAGTAACATTCACTAAAACGATTCATATTTAAAAGTTTTACAAAATATTATAATTCTGGATTAAATATAGCTTATAAATTCTCTTTGTAAGGGAAAGTATGTACCCAATAGAAAGACAATTGCCTAAAATTTTGGGTGAAATTTTCAATTCTGTATGAACCTCTTTCTTGACTAACCTTGCAGTCCAAATCCCTCTGGATACAGAAGTTACTCTAACATATCCACATGTCTCATAATACGAATATGTCAAACTTGACATTGAAGAGTCAAGAACCACTGAGCTGGATGTTTTCTGAAAATCAAGAGAACTATCACATGCATACTGCTTGTTACAAAAAGTATGTTCCACTAACCTCCCTAGGACCTTGTAATTAGAACAGAGGGTTGCCTAGAAATCAGCTCTACTTATGGCATAGCATACCCCTGCCCCACTCAATCCCTGTGTGAAAGCTCATTTACTTTGAAGACTGACTGGACTTTTGTTTTGATGCACTAGCATAAAAGTGAAAGCGGTTATTACAACAGAAACAGTAAAAATCCAAATTCAAATATCAAGCCCTAATGAGGAAGGAAATCTAAAAACTATTAAGGAATGATAAAAGGAGTCTGAACAGCATACTTTCAGTATTCAGTATGGAAATTTTTCTCAATGTTTTAACTATCAATACAAAAAGATGGTCAGGAATGATCTGGGAATAAAATTTATTTGCAACTCACTGTTGTATTCTTTTCTTGTCTGTTCTACCCCGATAAAAAATCACTCAGTTATGCCATAGCCCTATCACAAACTATCCATTCACTTTTGACTGGTTATATATAAAC
>NW_006494614.1:517508-537444 GCF_000325575.1 Pteropus alecto
ATGTTTAAATCAGCATATTTAATAACAAAGAGTATTCTTTCAATATGCAGGTACAGATATTTTCTGCAAGCATGCATCAAGAACGTACTCAGTGTTAGGCATTTTTGTGGCGCTATGCCGGGCACTAAAAGAGGAACAATAAATAATTTACAACCTTACCCTTAGGAGCCTACCATCTAGTGAAGAATACAGAAATAAAGTCCTACTAAGAGAGATTTCAGATGTATATTGATTGCCACGACAGTGATACAGAGTTTGATGGGCAGCTCTGGGAGGCTACCTAACCCAGATAGGAGTAAATATGGAGTGAGAAGGCAGTTAGAAAAAGAGATTTTAATTGTTTTCTTCCAAATGCTCTAACAAAATTCTCTTGATTAATTCCACCTAATATCCCAACGGCAACAAATTTGCATTTGTGAATATTTTAATTAGCTTTTTTGGATGGGTTGCAAATAACAAAAATCTACCTTATTTATTTCTAATGAAACAACAACAATAAAAAAACCTTATGCATCTGAGTGTGTGTGTTGGGGTGGGGAGTTCAATGCTAAGGACACAAGCACAGAAGATAAATACCTTTCAGGAGATTTGGTATCCTTGTCCCCTCTGTATTTCTAAGGGGCTGTTTGGTGTTTCTCAAGGGCTATTTTGTCTCCCTCATTCACATGGGTCTCTGCTCTTCCTGCCTGTGTTCTTTTCCTTGTGATTTCTGCTTCCACATATGTTCAACAATGACTTTCCTAAATCAGCTCCTCCTGCAATCAGTTTTAGTCTTTACTTATGCACATTTCAAATTCTGATGCCAGGTCAGGCACAGAAAAATGAGTCACAAGCCCACCTAAATCTAGCTAGATATGGTCAAGAAATGTCTCAAACCATACTAGTCCACTGAGGCAGCTATGCCAGTCAGTAGGCAATTTCTTTGGAAGGCAAGCATATACTGAGCAATGAGATTGAAGATGTCTCAGACAAGGCTTAAGGAACATTCTGGCTCTTTCCTATTTTAGCCTTTGTTCTTATTACTTTGACTTTTAGAATCGTATGGCTCCTTCCAATTCTTTAAAATTCGATCTATGAACTGCAGAACCTAATTGTTTTAACTAAATTCCTAAATATCTGCCCCACTGCCTTCTATGACAAATTGAACTTGCTCATATAAGGAAGGAAACTTTGGCCTTATTAGTTCTCTGCATAGAGTAAGCATTGAGTTTAAATTCAGGTAATCATTGCCTCTATGATTCTATAATCAAATTCTGATGGCAGTATTTTTTTCATTTAAGGATAATTCATTCATCATTAAATATTTATTTAACTTTTACTATATGCCAGGAACTGTTGTAAATGCAAGGTACGAACAAAATAATTTTCATTAATCAGGAATTTCTGGAAAATAAGATATTAGAAATAATCATAATTCTAAGAACTGAAACATATCCCTTTAATTAACACATTTTGAAATAACTCTTTCTATGGTGGATTTGATAAATGCCACCCTTTTAATCAAGAATCCTAGAAACATTTAATCATTTCCTAATGACAAAGGACAATCATTATGAACATCTATTTCATCATATAATAGCTATGGTACTCTGTGTATAACTCTATAATAGTATTTCATATTGTAATTCAATTGTTTTCTTTTTCTTTTTCTTCCTTCTTTCCAAAAATCTGAGCTCCTTGAAAATATTTTATATTTCCCCTCAGTGTCTGACAGAGAACTGGCCTTGACTATTGAATGAATGAGGATAAAATATTCACTGGAATAGCTTTGAGGGGTCATTAATTTGATCACGCTCTTGATCAAATCATATTGGAAATATATTTCCAATATGATTGTAAGTAGAAGTTCAAGAGCATGCTGTTGTGCAGAATTGCCCAAACTTATCAGAGTCCAAGAATTTCATCTTCAGAGTGTTTTGAGAGTATTTCCTATTGATCATCTCTGAACACCAATCAATGAAAGAGCAAAAGGAAGCCTCAGGTGGCAGGAAAAGCTTTTTCATTAGTGGCTTTTGAAGTGCCAAGAGAAAAAATCTTATAGTAGAATGCTGAGCACATCACCTTTCCAATCCTCAGATGTACGGACAGCAAGTTAGACACATCTGTGTTGGGTAGAGAGCATGATGATGAGTCCCACATTGGGTACGATGATGCATCTCAAAGCTAAAAGCACAACCTGAGATTTCCCACCCATACACAAGTCAAAAAGGTGCAGGGCCAAATTTTGGATGGAGAGGAAACACTCTTTAAGAACCTCTAATGATTATCTGCCCTCTAGAAAATAAGGAGACAATGTGAGGATGGAAGGGGATCCATACGTTTCACTCCAAAATAATTTAGCTAAAGCATAAACAGGAGATTATGCTGCATGAGACCTATAATATATTTCCAGAGAAAAGACTGTCCTCTTAAAACTAGACACTTGAGGGTGATAAATCCCAACCCTATGGCCCCCAAAACGTCTCAGTAACTTTCTGTATAATTCTGACAATTCATTTAACATCTTTCAGCTCAAATTTCCTCAACTGCCAAATGACAGAAACATACAATTTGCATGGTACACCTATACATTTACTCCCACTTCCAAGGCCTTCTCTTCTCTAAAACAAAAGTAGACAATCCTTCTCTCTTACCTTCTAGCTATGGCATGGAGAGAAACCCATACATGCTTCCCTCTCTTCCAATAGCTTCCCACTGTGACCAAATCTGCTAACAGATCAAATTAAAATTCACCCAATAAGTTTCATTTATGATTCACTTATGACCTTAGGTGGGCACTGTGTTTGATGCTGGAACTTTACACCAGTCTTCTCAATTCATTATACTTGCTGCAATATCAGAAAGTGGGAGGCCACCATATAATCATATTTTGTCTGTTACACTAGTAATTTCATGTTTTCTAGTACTATCTGGCTTTTGTGACAAGACAGAATTCCAAAAACCAAAAAAAGCAAAGTGAAGGGAATAATGACATAAATAGGCATAAAAATGATGCTTGGTTGAAAGTCAGCTCACTGTGTTGAGTTCTTCTTGGTATAAATATCCTAAAGTTAAAGGTTTTATATGTCTTGTTTGCTTCTGTGAACAAGGGTCTGGAAAAATGCCAGACACATTCTAGGTGCACAATGAGATCTTTCTTATTAAATGAATGAATGGACATAACTGGATTTCAGCCAGATCCAGATATAACCATGTTCATTGACTAACTGAAAAAAGATTTAGGCCTCTCAATCATAAATGTTCCACAGTGCTTTCTTGCCCCCCAAATATTGTTCCCTTGATTTAATCCCTAGGTCTCCTATAACTATGGATAGTGATAAAAAGGAATGGTATAATAAATTATGAATAATCTAAGGGCATTTAAAGATAAACTAGAACAGTCTACGGGCCCCAATTATCCACAGCCAAGACAACCATTAATCCACATATTTGCAAATGCTATATGAAGCTTTTTCAAACAAGAACCACACCTTGAACCATCGGTCAAAAGCTTATTGTATACCAGTCTCAAGAAAATGCCTATCTTCTTATAAATTTCATTCTTAACATTTTCTGGATGAGCTCTCAGGATACATGCATCTGTAAGTATAACAGAGTAGGAGGACATTTAAGATCATAGTGATTTGGCTATAGCTGTTCACACTTGGGCAAACTGTAGTCTTGAAGTGAGCCTTAAGTGGCACTGACCTGAGGCTTCCTTGGGTGTTGCAGCAGAAGCAACATAAAGGTGAGAATAATAAAATTCCTAAGATCATAAAACGTTCATAATTATATCTCAAAGGGCTACCAAACAAGTTAGAATAACTCCTTTATTTTACAGGTAAGGATATAGAAACCCAGAGAGGTAAAAAAAAAAAAAAATGTACCCAAGGTTATTTGACTTATTAGTGGCAGATGGGTGTTCTCTCTAAATCATAAATGCTTTGAAAGGAAAATTGTACTCACAGCAAATTTGTACATGCTGCATCTGTCTACTTTCACTACATATGTGGGCATATGCTATTCACTTTTGACTGGAAAGGTAAAATTGGGCCAAATAATATTTAATTCCCCACTGTAATAGTAGTTTTACATTCCACATTCAGACAGCTGGCATAACTGAAGACAGCTCAGAACCCCTGAGGATATCCAAACTGTCGCAATTGGAGAAAAGATTTAAGTGTCCTGCTGTGTAAGACCTACTCAATGACATTACAAAGCTGATTCAAAATACCATCTTTGTTGGATCCTCAATATCCAATCTATGAACAATAGACATAATTAAACATAAAAAGCTGTAAATTAAGCAAACTAAATGATGGAGCAAGTCATTTCATTTTTGCACCTGTGAAGTACAGTATACAATTGTTATTTTCCCAAAGAAGAGAGAACAGTCTTGCATGGACAATTATCAAAAGGGTTCAGAGCAGTAGCAGCTATAATGGACAATAGATTTCCTTCCGAAGACTAAAAAGATATCAATGAATGTAGTTTTCAAGTCAAAGAGAGAATATACAGCTGCCGCCACAGATTCTATTTAATGTATTTCAATGTTACTAATGAAAATAAAAATGTATATCTCCTATTCTCAAGCTCATAAAAAGCAGAGAACACAGAATAAATGACTTCAAGTTATAATTTTGTCTCTGTAGAAGAGCTTTGGGCTGGTTTTGTGCTTGACAACTATAGACAAAGTCTGTGCAATGAAGCACCCTGCTTAGAGAAGACTGCCCAAAGGAAGTGGTGTCATAGTTAAGAGCATGGGTTTTAGAGACAGAGGCCTGGGTGCTAATCTTACTTGGCTACCTCCTAAGTAGCCTCAGGCAAGTTATTTAACTACCCATGTTGTGTTTTTGTCACTAGTAAAGCGGAAATAATTATAGTTCCTAACAATGGGTTGTGAGAATTAAAAGCTACAATCTAGGTAAGACATCTGAAACACTGACGCTCAGTGATCACTCAGCTATTATTATTTTGGTCTAAAATATTGCCTAGGAAATTTTAAATTAAGTTAACAAGGGCAGGTATTTAAGAACCTATTCTTATGCTAGCTTATGAACAGCAGATTTATAACAGTAATTGAGGAAATTTTACCCATAAAGTTGCTTTCTAAAAATTTAAATTAAAAAAATACATTTGCTGCATTAAAATCAAGTAAAAAGTAAATAAAAATATATCCTAATGTGAACTGGTAAAATATTGGCAAGGTCATTGTATCCGTACTGCCAGCAGAGATACACAGTGTCACCTCGAGCCTGGATTGAACTAAAGGAGCCAAGACAAAGATCTGCCAATGAGCCCACCATGAACTAGCATGAAACCACCTGCAAAATCCATTCAAGCATCTGTCTCTGTGATGTGCCAAGCCTTCTCCTCCCATCCTACCAAGCTGGCCTCTCTACCACAGAGCAATGCTAGAGGCCATGTTTTTTATTTTTTCACTTCATCATTATTAGGCCTCCTTCATTTGATCATTACAGGAGGCATTATGTGTAACCAGACACAGCAGCTTGTTCTCATTCTATGTCACAATTTATGCTGTATATACTTCTCCTCTAATTTAGTACCTGCCAAAAACAATCAGACTGACCCATGTGTTCAAGTATTGAACATTTAATGTCCCCTAAAATAATCTTTGAAATTGTCATAAGGGAAATTATGAACATAGTATCATATACTCAAAGGTCATTTGTCATCTTCTGAGGTTTCAAAGTACAGAAGGGACAGTGGATCAACTATAAGGGATGTTTCAGCTTATAATGATTCTATGAGTCAATGCAAAGGTTAAAACAGAAGCAAGAGGGGTAACTGCACTCCCATAATATTTCTACACCTGTAACTGAGGATAATAATACCTACTTCATGTGGTTTTGTGAAGATTAAATGACTCAATAAATGTAAGTATTAGACTAGTTCCTGGTAGGTCCTAATCACTCAATAAATGTTAGATATGATGAGATCATGATCGTGATCATGTGATGATAATAATGATGACGATGATGAAAGAAATTGCTAATAGGCAATGTCCTAACACTATGCAGCAGACTAATAAATGCAATTCAGAGAGGATAATTAGAATATTCAGCTCATACTCTGCTTTCGCCAATTTCATAGGTTGTAGGAAAAAACAGAAAATACAGTAATATAGATGATAGGCACTTACTTCATAATAATGAGGTACAAACTATAGAAGCAAAAAGGTAGATGAGAGCTAGAAAAATCAGAAAAGCCACAAGGTATGAGAGAATTGAAATATTTCATATTCTCATTTTAATTATAAAGATGTTCAAGACAGAACAGATTTTTCTTGTGTTTATTATTTGTTATCATAGCTCAATATCACTCTTGTCTATAACATAACTGAACAGAAATAACTCATGCACTTTGAGAGCCTATAATCCAAAAGTGAATAACCATGAAAAATAGATATAATACATTTAGCTAATTAGGGTAGAGATTTTACTTCATTCAGTTGCATGAGAGAGAAGGATGGGACACTAGATGCAGGAGAACAAGGGAGCTAGAGGGATTTGTTCAGGAAAAAGTATTGAGAACTAAATGGCAGCACAGAAAAGCAAGAATTCTGATCTCATGGAAATGGTATAGAAATGAAGAAGTCACAAAATGTAAATATACAATAGACTAACTATAAAAAAAAGGAAAGCTAATTATAAAACCTAAATAAATTTTTAGGAGGTCTCTGTGAGAAAGACTTCAAGATTGGTCATTTAAGAGCAGAGTGACATAATTATAGTTCTAGTATCTCTAACTCAAAATTAAAATCTTAGCCAAGTAAAATATTGCTTTCATGAAAAAAATATTATATATATATTGGCATTATACTCCTTTAATAAATTAATAGTCTATTTTATAGCCTCTAAAATCAAGTCAAGTATCTGTGAAACACAGATATGCTCACATACATTTTATATGTATACAGTGTCACATGTTCTCAGAAAAGCTTCCATAATATAGTTGTTCAACTCTTGAGATGAAACATGGCTCTTCTTGAGGTCTGTGTTTCTGACGGGGAGTACTTCTATCCCCAGAGCATTCAGCCTTGTATTGGGATATGTAAATCCACAGGATAAACATGGTACACCAATCTGGTTAAGCACATTTCACTGAAGATCTGAGAAACGTATTATTTTTATATTTAAACGGAACCTCTGTATTGAGCAAAATGTACATAAAATTAAAAAAAAAAAAAAAGTAGACTTTCAGGTAATTTGCTCTTGAAGTAAGGCACATTAGGCTACTCTAACTGAAAATATATGCATGGTCTCCTGGGCCTTTAGGAGCTCTTAGGAAACAAAGTAAAAGAAATGCTGCTTGGCTTTGTTTTGTGGGAGACAACATTAGTGAGGTGAAGCACTGAAGCTTCTGTATACCTGAGGGGTAGGAGATCAGAGAAGCACTAATCTGCCTAAGCAGTCAGGAAAAAAAATCAACCCTCTGTGGGGATCTCCCTAATCACATCACTAAATATTCCCAGAGAAATATTAAGAGATTATAAATATAATCTAAAGTTAAGGAACAATTTGAATTTGTGTCTTAAAAGGTTCAAGAGAGGAGAAACTTCAGAGGAAAAGAAGGAAAGAATGCAAAGATGAAGAAATAACTATTTAGCTTTGAACATATTACTTAGAGAAATAAAAAACATATGTGAGATCCATCCTAGAGCAGTCTTTATGATTCTACAAAAGAGCAGACAATCCTCTGTAGTTAGAGGCACTTTTCCATATTTATCCATTGATCCCAACTCAACAGGACGTGTGGAAGAAATCTGCAGATTGTATAGGGAGGAGACCAGCTCCACCACTACCTGGTTAGATGTTCTGAAGCAAATTAACTTTTCTGGATCTCAGTTTCCCCAATTGAATAATGAGCAGAATGATAACTATATCAAAGAGCTCTTCTCAGGATTAAATAATTTGAAATGTGGAAGAACATAGAGCATGGTTAAAAAGGAGGCACTCAAAGAAGGTTGGTTGACTAGAAAAAAAGCTCATACAGCATAAAAAGAGGCAGGTGTATCATACATATGGATCCAAAATAAAATAACAATTGAGAGTAGAGACCTTAAAGAGAAGCACTATACTGATGATTTATACAAGATCTAAAACAATGGTACAGGTCTAACATGGTGCAACAAATTGAGTCACACACACCCTACTTTCAAAGAAGGACCAAAGCCTGGTTTTCATTCCTGAGGGTGAACCGAAGACCCTGTTTAATAGAAGAAAATAACTATCAAGGAGGTTAAGTGAGTCAAAAAGCAGAGCCCATCCTTTGTCTTAAATGATGGCATATGACATGAGTGCCTTAAAATTCTGTTTAAAACATACAGTACTTAATACAGAGCATCTATCAATCCAAACTCAATTAATTTTCACAGCATATAATTTTTGAATAATAAAAATATTGCTATTGTTTTTCCTTGGATAATCTCCTTTTTTTCTCCTAATTATTATTATTTTAAATAAAAGGAGAAAGAAAAAAAAAAAGAAAGAAGAGGAGGGAGGGAAGATGAAAAGGAGAGAAAACTAAATTGGTTGCAATACACTGAAAAGAGGAGAAAGCATTAAACCCAGTGTTGATGCTGTTTTGACACTCTTCCATCAATGCAACCTTGTGCCTGTTTATTTTAAGTAATTACAGCCCTGTGTTCTTGACATATGCTCGACCAGTGTCCCACTGAGATGACAGCACTTCCTCTGCTATATTATACTCTGCTTACTCAATCATTTCCTATCAGTAGGCATTGTCTGGAACTCATCACTAAAAGCAATACTTGGGCCAACTCCTTACTAAGCATTATTCTGTAACTGACGATTTATTGTTTGGATTACTTTTTTATTTATCTAATAAAATGTTTCAGCATTGGCTGAGGGACAGCCACTGTTTAAGCTTTTTATAAACAATAGCTCGTTTAATCCTCACAATAACACTAACGTCTAAGAATTATCACCAATTCCACATGAAAAATCTTAGGCACAGAGAGGTTGAATACCTTGCCTGGTCCACACAGCTAAGTGGTACAGCTAGAGTTTGAACCCAGGCTCAGGAGTCCATGTCTTTAAATAGTACCTGATGCTGACTCTTGAATAAAATAAATGGGCTAATACATATAAATACCATAGAAAAATGCCTGGCACATAACAAGGCCGGAGTACATGTTAATTATTCTTTATTGTTTTTGTGATGGTGTCATTAAGATCATGTGTAAACATAATGAGTGATCATTCTAGTAGGGTTTATTTGAAATGTCCCCATTGGCCAAAACCATTGCCAACGTTTTGTGTATTGATAGAAAAGTTTATGTTTCTCAGGCTGTAAAATGAGATATGGTTCAGAACAGAAGAAAAGCCTCACTAAGTCAAGTCACATTGAGACTTTTACTTCAGATGAATCTACTAAGTCTGTCACTTTGGCACGGAAGGAAATTAGATTAATCCAACAAGAAATGTTCCTCATGGAGTCACATTGATTTCTGCCTGTATTAGATGTTCTTCTTGTGCTTACAAAAATGATCAGTTCCAGGTGAGCAGAAAATCTATCATTTTTGGAGTTTGTCCACTTTTTTTTTGTTTGCTTGTTTTTTAAATGACTTTAAATTCACCTATTATTAAGAGTATATTCCAAAACACAGAAGAGAATTCAATTTTTCATAAAACAAAAATCAAGTTTTTATTCTTGTGTGGCTTAACACATGGGTAGTTCTCCATTAACATATGGTATTATCCCAATGATTATTTGTATTTTCTTACCCTTCCTGATTACAACGGGTTTAGAACAAATCAGTAATAATCTAAATACATGACAGCCATAAATCAAATAGCCATTGATGATATTGTACAAGAAAAACAGTGGAATAGCTACTAATGTAGCATTCTTGATATCACTGAATTTTCATTTCTTATGAAGACATTAATGTTTCATAGTTTAGTTAATTTTCTGCTTGAGCTGTGAGGTCATTTATACTCTTGGTTACTATATAATAATATAACTATATAAAAGTTCCAAATACCAAACAGCTATTTGTAAAGTCTAAAAACTGCTGACTTGTAAATGCATTGAACTTATGCATAATACTTGAAATAGTACAAACTATTATCTTTTATGAACATTTGCTGACAGAAATAAATGTGTTTTAAAGGAAGATGCTACTGCTTCTGCTAGATTCTGTGCATCAAACACAATTTTCTCACTATGCTGACCATTCTTTAAGTATGCTTATTACTGATATGAAAGCATACCTAATATGAATTTATATAAATTATGTGCCTGCAAAATGCAAACAACTCTGAGTTGCAGTGATATTTATTCTAATGTAAATACAATGAACATGATATATATGCAATTTATTTTTAAGATAGTTATTTTCTGATTTAAATAACAATTTCAGCCTTGTTAGCAGCATTTAAAATTCTCTTATGATTCAATCTTTTTTTCTTAAATTTACAAGAAAAATTTCTCAAAGCTAATTATAAGATAGGATTAGGTCTACTTTTGAACTGGATTTCATCAAAGCTTAAAAAAATCAGATGAGAGACAGTTATTACAGTTTCCTTAGAAACACGGGAATAGTAAAAACACCTTAGACATGACATTTTGGCAGTGTCTTACAGTCCATTTACTGTGTTCAAACTATCATGAGAATACAAACAGAATAATGGTCATTCAAATATCATTGTATATAATTATATTTTATTAATAAAGGGAAAGAAATTACATTGTCTTTGTAATCTATAACTATATAATTCATACGTATTAGAAGAAGGCAAGAAAGAAAGGAAGGAAGAAAGGAAGGAAGGAAGGAAGGAAGGAAGGAAGGAAGGAAGGAAGGAAGGAAGAAGGAAGGAGGGAGGGAAGAAGGAGAGTAAGCAAGCAGAGAGGGAGAGAAGGAGAGAGGAAGTGAGGAGAGACAAAAGGAAGTGAACAGAAAGAGGGAAGAATAAAAAGATAAAGATTATACCTCCTTCACTATCCAGTGGCCAACATATATTTTAATAGCCTCTAAGTGTCACTGGGTCAAAAGTCTGCTAAATTGTACTCTTTACATCTACTGAAGGTAGACCAGTAAACTTCTAAACTATATCATTAAGTTAATTAAGTTTTCTATTCATTTGTTCAACAAATATTTACTACACAAAATCCTATGTGCCAATGGCTGCAGCAGAGGCTGGGGATTTAACAGTGAACAAGATATAATCCTTGACTTCAGGGAGATTAGAGACCACTGAAGAAACAGAAAAATATAAAATTACAAAATATTTTCACTTCCCAGCACTCTTTATCACCTCTATTCCATTCTTTTGGTAAGATCTTATGTTTTCCTTTATAAAACTCATAATCCATCCATTCTTCAAGTTACCCTTTTCAACCAATATTCTCACTAGAGTTTAATTCTGATAGAGCTGGAAGTCATAGTACCCTGGATTTCCTCTCCTAAAAACCTCCTTTTCCATTCCTTGCTTTGACAACAGGTGTATTATTACTTAATTTAGGTCCATCAGTTTTTCTTGATAATTTGAATCCTGAACACAAAGACAGAGAAATAAAATTTGAAACTGAGTCATCAACTCATAGTCCACAAATTCTGCTGTTGAGATTCAGGGCTGCCATAATTCCCATTTTTGCCCAAGGCTTGATTTCAATTGTTCATTCAATTCTGCAAACTACAGATATCCTCTCAAATAACTGTTTTTTGGTTTTTGTTTTTCTCTTATACTAGTCAGATCAGTGTTGAGTTTTGGCTTATTAATGATTCTAATATATCGCTGCAAAGTTCCATGTATTAGCCAAGAAAGATGTTTTAAGTCTAATTCTTAATAGAATCCTTACTCAAGCAAAATTCCCAAATCGATATAATTATATTTAATTTGGAACTTATAGAAACTTAAAATTAGAAAGAACCTTAAGACAAGGTCATCCAGCCTTCCACTCACTGGTTTTGAAAAACCTCATTATATAACCATGCAAATGCTCTTTGAATATACCCATTGATGGGGAACTCACACTGCACAAGGCGTTTAGTTTCATTTTTGGATAATTTTAATTGTCAAGAAGCCCTCACATTTATCTAAAGTTTGCCCCCTCACAAATTTTCATCAAAACTTTTCAATAAACATTATATTCTTTGCCATTTCCTATAAAGGTCTAAACTTAATTTCACATGTTCACTACCAACCAGTCTTCTTACATGTTCCAATAAAAAATGTCAGAGTAAACTCAAAAATCTAAAAATAAATTTGCAAAAGAATGTACATCTTCACAGACCACAATTTGACCACAGAAAAATAGCCATGCTTGAATGAATATTAAAAGACCAGGTGAAAAAAATGCAAAGAAACTCTGACCTTTCATGACAAGCTGCCAAGAAAATAAGAATTTCTTGGCAGAAAGACCAGATCCAAAGGCCAAATATCAATGAATGGACACTCAGTCTCCAATCTTTAATATGATTCAATGAATCTCAGCATTGGCAAGAATTTTAGAGATCATGTAGCTAAAATCCTGTCATTAAACTCCAAGGAAACTGAGGCATGGAAATTAACTTCTATTCTCTAAATAAAATTGCTGCCACTTTTTTGAAAAGTCAACCTCTAAGATAGACTTTCTGGTGTTTTAAGATGTAAAAACTCTAACAGCTAAAAACTTATTATGTTTCTTGTGCAGACATGAATTAAGATATTGAGAATTGGGGTTATTTATGACTCATCCATCTAGAATGCAAAATATAAGACAAAAACTTTAATGTACTTGGGAGATGTCATATTAGCAATAAAAATAAAGAGGCTGCCCACTAAGAACCCATGTGAACAAATGAAGATTGTCACTTTTTACTACCCCTCCTAACCAGATAATTTGTTTCAAAGACTGAAAAATTAACTTTAAAAATTATAGTAATTAATCTGAGATGATAAAGTCATTTCAAATTTTAATTTAATGTTTTGGTCATTCAAAATTTTAAATAATAGCCTTCAAGTATTCAGATTATTTTTTTTTTTCATTTCCATGATAGCTTCATTAATGTTCTGAAATTTGGGGTTAAATTGATTTTTCATTTGTTCAGTATTGTATCTTATACTTTGAAAATACAATAATAACTTCACTTATCATTAAATTAGCCATCCAGCATTCTCAATCACAGAAAATTTGGATGGAATTAGAAGTTGATAAAAGAGATCTTTGGGAGGCGGAAATAAATTTTATAAAACATTCATCAAGGTACCCATATTTTAATCATAAGAAAAGTCTCATAGTTTATCCAGAGGCTGCTTGCTCTTGTTCTGCAAACTTATTCACATGGATTAAAAAAAAAAAAGTAAATAAATGAATAACATGAAGGAAGAGCACTGACATCAGTGAAGTTAAAGTTGATAGGAAGGATGCGCTATACTAGAATGGAGTCATTTAGAGTAAATACAAGAAGGGCTAAATAAACAAACGTTACCAAGAGTATCTATGGGTCATGGCAAAATACTATAATTGATACTCTTAATTATGAGCCCCGACAGTCAAAAAAATATTTAAATCTACTTAATGTACTATGTATAAGGAAGCTAGTTAAGAATATACTACCTATCAAAAATTTTCTATTATGAGTAATGAAAATTTTAAAAAATTACTAATGTTTAAAACGGTCATTTTAATTATGTGAAAAATTAGGCTGGAGAGATAGCATATTCTCTAGCATTGTCAAATAATACACAATGCCACAATAAAAACAAAGATCAGTGTAATTTTTAATGTGCAATCTATTTTTTTTACCTGAGAGTCCAGTTGCCATCACTAAGCTTACATTAATGGTTATGTATTCTAAACATAGAATATATTCTGAATAATCTAATTGAGCATCATAGCATCTTGAGACAGTGCTAGTTCCATGAATATAAATCATCAGTATGTTTTATAGTAAAAATTTAAAACCAAAAATTATTCTGTGAGCAAAAGATACTAGGTTATAATGTGTTGTTACCAAGTCCTGTTGGTTTCAAATGTTGACGTTGTGCACACTTTCTTGTTTCTATGGTAATAAGCAGTTCCCTTTATTGCAGTTTCTTTTGCAATCAGTCTAAACCTGAATATTTCATCTCTATTATATTTCAGAATTCTTTAAGCAAACAATAATATGCAGATAGTTTTTTAAAAATCTTAGTGTGATAAGTTCACAGTAAGGTATTTCCTCCAGCATTGCTGGATTCTTTTATTTAATGGCACTGGCATATGTAAAACCGTGCACTTGAAAATAGGAGTCTTTGGTTCCCTCTCCAGCTGTCATTGATGATTTGTGGAGGTCAACTAATTACCCTAGGCATGTTTCTTCAACAAAATGGCAAACTAGAAAAACTATTAATAGTTCTTCTAAGTTTACAGGACAATTTGAAATCCTCTCAAGCTATTCCACCTCATCAAGATTATCACCCTCTCTTAGTGGCATAGAAGCCCATAGGTCCACAAATACTGGTACATAGATAAAGAAATCACTTTCTGCCTCTATCAGAATAATACCCTAAATAAAACTCTAGGGACCTAAAAGAGCTATCATGCCTCAGTGTATTTTGATCCACTTCCATACCAAACCAATAGCATACCAATCATTCCAAATGCTATTTATTTATTTACTTCAAATGCCATATATTTAGAGTATTAACTTTAACATAATGTTAATTTTTGATATGAAGATAAAATTGATAATATTAAGCTCATCTGAATTGCAATAATGTGGAATTAATTTAAACTATAATAAATTTAGCCTTTTAACTAAGAATTATTTCTCATTGGAGGACTCTAGATGAATATATAAGAACAACTTTACACTGAAGAAAAATTTTGATATTCATAATAATAGCAATCCGATTATAACCTAAATAGGTTGATAAATAACTACTTAAAAATATTAAAGGCAGTTCTGGGGCCAGAGTAAAATCATGTTATATCTTAAAGCATAATATAAATCAGAATAAACCTAATAACAATAAGATAATCAGAATCAAAGGAATGTAATTTCTGCAAATGTCATTTCTAAGTCTTTTTCTTACTCATTTTGTGTTGCTCATCTCCACTCCCAACCTGCTAAATTCTGTACGTGGATAAAATTGAATGTACAGATTTCTTTCAGATAAAACGTAAAATGTAAGGTAAATTAGAAGAAAATGGGCATGCTGGAACAAAAGATGATATGCTTGATATACCTAAGATCATTCTTGAAAATTTAATACATTTTTTTTCTGGCATAATGGCATTCTAGCTAAGACATTACAAAACTCAGGTCATCTCTGATGCACAACATGAATAGAGTATGTTGGGTCAATGTACATCACTCCAGAACACCTTTCAGTATCAAAAATAGTGAAGAGTTTAAAGCAAGTTCACAAAAACAGTCTCCTTTACCCTTTCAAAATGTTGATGAAACAAATGGGAAATGGAATTAATAATAGATAATTTGTATAATTATCTAAGATGACCATGAAATTATAGTTTGTCCCCCAAGATTTTCTATCTGCTGCCACGCAACTAGAAAGAATTAAATCCATGAATGTAACTAGAGGGAAAAATGCATTAAAATCTGCTAGCAGTCTACATACTTTATCTCTGAAGCATAGCTTGCTAATTGGTTTGATGTTTTGCTTAAACACTAAAGTGTGTGTGACCAAAACATTCACACAATACTTCATTTAGGTGCTTACTGTCAGTAAAAGCAGCATTTTACAGCAACAAGATGTTTTGTCTTTATAAAATATGTCAGCATTACAAAAGAAAAGAGAAAAAATTCATAGCAAGTGAATTCTTCAACATAGCTCATCCATATATATACAAGTATAATACTACAATGGCTTTTCAAATTTTCAAAGAAGAGGACCCAATAATTGTGCAATGTGGCCTATTTATTTTATATACTGGATTTGATTCAGTGGAGGGAAGATGAGAGGTGAGCAAATATGCTGAGAACTGAAATAAGAGTATGGTAATTATTCGATCACCACTTTAATTAAAAAATGATCAGCAGTTTATTATTCCCTGGATTTCTCAAACAAAGCTATCTTGTGGTACAGTTGCTTGGCTTTATTTTCTTTATGTTAAAAAAAAACCAAAAAGTTATCCAACATGGACAAGAAAAGAATTATGCCTTAGATCAAAAAGCAAATTTTCATTTTCATGTGGTACAACCAGCAGTTATATTCCGTTAGTAGATAAGTACGATATTGCTACCATACTGATGCAATCTTAGTTTAAGCCCAATATTTCATGAATGTTTCCTATTTCTAGCCAAGATTTAGAGATATCAACAGTAAACACATCATGCCTTTATGGAGGTTTTCATTCCCCTCTGACATACCATTTTAGTGATACATTTTGTTACATTAATAGAATTCCGTATTTTTTTTTCTTAAAAGACTGGAGTATTACCTAGTTATTTTCAGAGAAATTGTACTTTTTTTTTACTACTTGTAGAAAATGTGGGGTATTATGCCACAAAATAAAACTACTTTGCTTTTAGTCATAAACAATATGTTAATGATGTAGTTCAGAACCCAGTAAAATAATGTCAAACTTATCTGCAATCTGCCCAGAAAAAATGAAATGTCAGCCAATTCTACCAAATGGTAAATGGTTATGCTGTTCGAGTACATGGCTTATAAATCTGCTGGTTTAGAGAAAGGAAAAAAAGGAAAATAAAATCAAAAGCTTTGAAAAATATCACTATGATGGTGATCTTTTACTCTTCCTCAGGAAAAAATGCTAAAGTTTTGATGATGTTTTAATTGGCAAGTTTTGTTTTATTTTTAGTGCTAGTAGTGTAACTGATTTAGTAGCTCAAAGATACATTACTATTTATCGGGGTTTGTAAGATAACATGCTTCAAAGGAATTATAAACAAAGAGAGACTGTCTTCCTCACATTATTAAAAATAGTCTTTATAGCCAAAACTGTTAAGTAGGACTTTGCACATAAAGTCATTCACCTGTGTCAATGTTCACAAGAATTTTCACAGATCACAATGAGAGTACATCTTACTTAAAAGTAAGACCAGCATAAAATACAGATGTCTTTTACATATGGTTTAGATCATTTGGGCTGACTTCAAAACCACTCATCATCGTATTAGCATGTAGATTTAGTATTTTGTGGGTAAAAAAAAAAAAAACAAAATAGTATTTCCAGAAGCAGCATATCTTAAAAAGTGATTCATTTCTTAAATATGTGAACACCACAATCTGGCTGAAGCTTTTCTGTATTAGAAGCAGAAATGGAAAGCATTCAGTGGTGCCCTTGAATACCAGAGTCGAATCAACCAATGTTAACAAATCTTATGTCAATCATTAATAGTATAAGACATAAAGTTGTGAGGATTTGCTTTTCCATTCACATTATTTTCCTATGACTAGAAATATTGGTAATTTGTCCAAGTTGTATTTAGAGAAAACAAAGCTGAAACTTAATTTATATCACAACTCTGCCTCTGATTAGCTTATCACCATCGATATTTAGATATGAAAAAAATGTTTGCATTTTCATAGTCTACATGCAGTCTTTGTTTAAGGATTGCTTCTTGAATTTAAATTACTTTCTCTTAATGTCAATGAGTCAAAAAAGTATGAAAGGAAAGAGGGTCTATGATATTAAAAATCAGAACTTCATAACTAGGAACAGACAAATGAAAAATAAATACAAAAATGCAATAAAACTATGATAAAGAAATTCCAGTGGCAGCAATGACTAGTCATGGATTGTGATTAACTGTGAGAGCAGATGTTTAATTTTCTTCATAATGAAAATAAGTGGTTCAATAGCTATCATGCAGAAAAATCACTGAACTCTTAGAGCTAGGCTCTCACACTCAAAAACAGCACAATTCACATTGTCTCTACAGTGCACTATCAGCACAAATGGCTGAATGGTGCTGTCAGTACACAAGGTGTGATAGCCTCGCACAGCATCTCAGCTATTTAAAAAGAGTATTTAAAATCTTCAGTCTTGCCTTCTCTGAACAGTTTTACAGATTAAACATCATTTCACAGGCACTATGATACCTTTCAGAGTAGTATAAAGGACGTTCCAAGAAAAAGATATAGCAAGGTACAAAAGGTACCATTCTCTCCCCCAGACTCAACTCATGCCTCTCCTCTAGTCCCTAAGATAACCAATCTTCAATTTCCTCTATTTTTCCTCTGATTTGTCAATGCTTCCTTTTGCTGTCACTACTAAATTAAGACCTACACTATTATTTCTGCTTGGATACTTCATCTAGCTTCTTAACTGCTCTTCTTGGAGACTTGCTTACTTCTTGTAGCCAGGTAAACTTAATCCAACTGAAAGTACACTTCCAAAAGGACACTCAGAGGAGAGCTTCCCTTCAACAGACTTAAGTTGAAATGCTTACCATGGCATTTAAAGCCTTCTATAACATGTCCTCATTTTAGTTTCCCGTGTGGTTACGGATGGTAAGTGTGGTAGAAGACAAGGATGAGGAAAGATTATATTGACAATTTCATAGAAAAGTTTATAGTAAGATGGATCTAATAGTTCCTTTTGTCTTAATTGTTAATTTACTCAACTTATCCACCTTAAACATCTCTTCCCTATGTCTTTTCCATGCTTTCTTCTTTCCCTCATATCCACCCATACTCCTTTCCTACAGTTCTATGTAAATACATTAGATGATCTTACATGGAAACCATTAAATATACAAAGATGTATAAGACAAAGTCTTTTCTCTCTTCACCTTCATCTTCTCTTCCTTACAAAGAACCTCTCTTCTTATATAGAACCATATTCTTAAAACTCACATGTTTTTGCAGGGGTTCCCTTCTAACAGCCTGTATCCTAAGATATTCACATCCAAAATCTCTTGGGATTCTGATACTCTTTTGAGATTCACTTTAAACACACATGCACACACACACACAACATTCCCTGATTCTGATTCTTTCTCTCTAATTCCTTAAACTTCTAAAATTCATGCCTATCCTTACCTCTCTCCTCGAAGTGTTATATTAAGGTCACAAATAAGAACCTAATTAGAAGAAAGAGAAGGAGGAGGAGGAAGAGGAGAGAGAGGAGAGTAAGGAGAAGACTAGCTTTTCAGTCATCAGCATCCTTCCATGCAGAAGTTGATAAATATTTATTGGATGTTTATTATCTGCCAGGCACTACAACTAGTCTCAGCCTAAAAGTCGACTAAGACAATCTCTACTTTCTTGGAATTCACAGTGTAAACCTCTGTCTTATAGGCAAGTAAATTCAATAATGTATGACAGAAACTATATATGGCATAAGGCACATTCAGGGCATAAGAGAAGGAGTGGTCAATTTTATCAAGAAATGAGAGAGGATCTTATGAGATGCTCGGGAAGTAAATTTAATAGAAGAATCAGATTTGCAGCATAAGGAAATCTCAGCTCTCAGGTTTCTGATACATTTGATTATGGTGCAATTAACCAAAACAGCATTTAGGGAGGAGAAACAGACTGAATGAGAGAGGTATAGAAATGTCGGAATCTTTAATTTTAAGGAGACTATTCAGAATGCAATTGATTTATCTATAATGCAAAAGAGATCAGAGTTGTAAATATATATTTGGAAGTCTTTAGTAAATAGGTAATACGCCTACACACCTATTCTTATACCTATGTGAGCAGATGAGCTCAACTGGAGGGAGCTCTTTCGTAATTATGTAGTCTCCTTTGAGGACTTTCACTCTCATAGGTTCTATTACAACTTTTAGGAAGACTGTTAAATCTATATGTTCCTTGCCACTTTTCTTATTTATTCATCTAAACAATTTTGAGAACCTACAGTACTGCACTGTACTAAACACTATATATCTATATCTATATCTATATCGTCTATCTCTAAAATATTATGTGAATGAACAAGGTGTGGCCCTTTTCTTCCCCAAGTATGTATGTGTGTATATATTATTGGTTTCTACTGTTATATATATATA
>NW_006494614.1:537626-583762 GCF_000325575.1 Pteropus alecto
TTATCTCAACAAATTAAATATGAACAAATTAAATATAATTTAGTAAATGCCACATTAGAAGTATTTATAATTTTATGGGACCACAAAAGAGTCATTAATTTTGACTAAAGGGAAAGATGGAGCTTGACAGAGCTCTCAACCCATTTTCTAATGGGTTTATCAGATATCCCAATGTGATATCCTATGGCACTTCAAATTTAATGTATCTAAACTTAACCTTTAATTGTAAATTTTTTGGTGAATCACTTAACCTCCCTTTCATTTTCCTACATACAATGAGAGAAACAAAATAAATGATCACTTCCAGATCTGATATTCTGATTTCTCTGAAATTTTCTCATAAACCTGTAGCTCCTTTATAATTGCTTTATTCAAGCAAAGATTGCCAGTATTAGTGACTCCTACCTCTCTTTTACCCTCCTTACTCTGACAATGTATAAGTAGTGTTCACTCTCCCTCCAAAAAAAGTTGGTATCTATGCTTTTCTTGCACATCTACTGCCACTATAAAATACCATGTCCTCCTTGCCTCCCTTGCAGATTATTAAATTAACTTCACTACCACCCCCAATTCCACTCTTGGTCACCAAAATTCCCTCCTAAGATTGTTTCCAGAACAACTTCTAAGTGAGGGGTTTTTAGTGATAATTACTTGGCTCAAAACCATAGTTACACTTCTCTGCCTCTACCAATCACAAAAAGTCAAATTTGTATTTTTTAAGGTTTTCTAGGATTTTCCAACAATGGTTTTCCAACTTTATTTCATCCATATTTTCTTCAGCATCTTCTTTTCATTCACTTCCTGTTCCCACCAAATGGTATTGTTTTCATGAATATACACACGGCTATAATTTCTTTCTAATTGTCATGTTCTTCACTAATTTATCACTAACAGTTAAAATGTTGTTCATAATGACTTTTGACATAATGATTTTTAAATTACTTGATTTATTTTGGAAAATTGATTTGTTGTCACTGTAAATAATTCAGAGAAAATAGAAAAATACAAAGAAGTAGATAAAAATCATTAGAAATGGTATTAAATTTTGTTGAACATCTTTCAGACAATTCTCTAGATCTCAATATACAAATATAATTTTATAAAATAGATCATACTATACATGCTGCTGTTTAACTTGCTTTTAAAAATGAAACAGCATGTTGTCGGCATCCTTCCATGTAAAGAAATGTAGATTTGAGTCATTATTTTAATTATTATTTGTGTCATTATAGGTAAGGTTCATATTCAGCCAGTACGTACCAGTATAGCACATAGGCTGGCATCTGTCCATTTTGAAAAGTCAGACATCTATTCTGAATTGTCAGTGTACACACTGTACTATTAGATATTTTTAACATCAACCTAATTTTAGGTGTGTGTAATTATTTACCTAGCCAGTCTTCTCTTGATGAACAAAAAAGATGTTTTAACCAATTTATAATGCAAAATGAATTGTATTTACTCTTTAATATACCACTTAATGTAATTTCCTCCATTAAACCATTTTTAACATCCCCAGCCAGAAATGACCTCCATTCTTTTTTCTGAATTCCCATTGGACTTTGTTTTGCTCAATCCTCCGCAATTATCACTTTTGACCTTGAATTCTCATTATTTTAGTCTTCATTCCCTACTAGAATATAAGCACCTTTAGGACAACAACCTTCTTTAGAGATTCCACAATTGTTGGATCAATGCCTTGATCATCATAAAAATTCAAAACCTCTTTGTTGAATAAAAGGTTGAATTAATGAATGTCAAAAATAGATCAACAGAGAACACTGTATCACAAGGGCAATTCAGAATTCAGCATGTTGAAATTGTTTGTAAATGCTCAAATAAATTATGTAATTTATCCTAAATTATCTAGTAAGTGAATTAGCAACTGTCAATGACTTTAGAAAGAAAAAGGAGAAAAACATATCAAATAGCAATTTCTCATAAAGCAATTAGAAAAGCAATTAATGAGTGGTGAGCCTTGGAGACTATAATGGAATTATTGGGTGGGAATGCACTCATTTAGCCATCATTTTTCTAAATGTCAAGCAAAATTCTACAAAGTTAATTCGCTGATGGTGTTCTGTTGTAAGGAAGCTAAAAAACAGAAGACATATAAGTTGAATTGTATGAACTATATTTTCATTTGCCATCATCAGTATACCCGCAAAATAATTTGAAATCTATAGAGAAACAAGGAAAATAAATAATAATGCAAGTTTAATTTTCATAGGCATGGAGCTTCTAGGCATTCTAGCCTTTTGTTGATGAGAAAGAAAGCCAGCTTAACACTCCATCTGGGCCATTAATCAGACAGAGTAAAAGGCATGGATTTTGCCCTTAAGAGAAGATATTTATAGACTAAGCCAATAGCATCACCCAATCCCATGCTTTAGCTAATTAACTTTTCTCACTGTCAGTTAAGTAATATAGAAAGCCTTTTCCTTATCTTAAATTTCATAACCAGAAGAATGCTATGACTTTGTAGCACCACCATGAAGGAAATATACAGAATGGGAGACGTAGACAGAATGAATTATGGTTTTGGGACATATCAAAATTAGGTAGATGATTCTGGATGTTCTTATCTAGAACTTCAAATCAACCTTTCAACTAAACCTCATTGTCCACATAGGCATTACTTTTGCCTACTGACAGCAAAACAGAGTGATATGGGACATGGACACAGGCACTGGAATCTTAGAGGTAGGTCCTGGCCTCTGGATGTCAGTAGAGCCAAAAAACAAACAAATGAAAAATGGGATGAGCCAAAGAAAATGATTCTGTGGACATGAGATCCAGCTAGAGACAGCCCTGTATGCCTTTTATAGATGAAATCTCTGAAGTTGTGAAGTAAGACCAGGTTGTAAGAACATGTTTCCTGAAAATTAAACAAAGATTTCAGTGAAGAATAATTTCATCCCATGTGTGATGTCTGTTCAATCTTAAATGAATATTAAGACTCTCATATAAGCTAGCCTGCCCTACAGAGAGGCCTGAGTCAGTAATACTTTGAGAACCACAGAGAATGGGTTTGAGCCTCTATATTAAGATGCTTGCCAACCCACTGTAGAGTCTATTTTGGCTTACAGACATAATAAACACAATAGAAGTCCACAATTCCTCATCTGAAATTTAAAAATCTAAAATTTTCTCTAAAAATGATTTTTTTTGTTAACTTGTTTAGTAGCAAAACCTAACTTAATTGACCTGAGATTATTCATAGTTTTTATTCATCCCATATAGTGTGAACTTTCTATAGATTTGGCTATAGAAACATGAAAGTGTTTTAAGAGTTTCTGCCCCAGACCCTAAAGTGAGTGTTATATTATGAAGAGCATAGGTAAGTTTTAAAATCTAAAATATCCTTACTTCCAAAATCTATGGCCTCACAAGTTTCAACGTTTACTAGGTGCTAATTGAGTGTCAGGTACCTTTCTAAGCACTCTATATAAATTAGCTCATTTAATTCTCATTGCAAGGACTCTATGATTATGCATATTTTATAGTAGAAGAAACTGAGGCAAAGGTAGGCTCAGCAACTTGCACAAAATTACCCATCACACTACGTGATAGAGCTGGGATACAAACCTGGCAGTCTGATGCCACAGCATACACAACTACCAACTCCATACTACCCCTCCACACTTTGTGGGAAGACATTTTGAATTAATCTGCCCCTTTAAAAAATTAACTATTTAAAGGACTCTGTGATAAAGTCTTGCTCTACTGAAAAGGATTCAACACATAATCACCCACCAGTCATCACTTGCCAAAATTTCCCTAGGGAGTGGGAAGAAAATGGCATCTATTTTCCCATTATATTCTACAGAATGCTACTGAACTATACATACTGAACTGTTCCTCTAAAGTGTGCTCTGAAATAAACTGTTAAAATGACCATGTTAGCATCTACTTCTAATGAGATCAGAACATCAGGAATAACCTGTATGCATACAGCCTGAGGCTACTGGACACAGGTCAGGTCTGTGACACTGATGTGTACCCACTGGAACCTGCTAAGAGAAGTACTGCTTTCTCTGAGGCCCTGGAAAGAACTCTATATGAGTTCTACAAGACACAAGGCCTTGGGAGTTCACTCAATTTACCACTCAGCTTGTGCTAAAATCTATCTACAGGGATATAAATTTGCAATCCTTACCTTCTTCTTTGACCAGTGATCTTCCCCTTAGGTGTCATGAGGAGCTGTGGGCAGCATTAAACTCGAGTCTATGTCCCCTATATAAAGCCCCACTATCTAGAAGAAAATAACTTTCTACAGATACACATCTAAATTAGAAAATTACTACTTATTAACATGTAAGTCAGTATTTAATCTGCTATATTTAAGGTGAGAGAATGTAATATAGTAGCTACCTTCATGTTTTTCAATTATGCAACAAGTTTCTCAGCAAATGAGTTGAAACACAATGATTTGTGCCTATTTTCTTTCTGATTTAACATTTAAATATATACCATTTTGTATAGTTTTATATATCTGCCCTGATTATTAGAAATTCTAACTTAACTCTCTCATTCAATCTTCCTTTAAACTGTAACTTAGGATGTGGTTCCATAGTGTAGCAGTTAGCAGGTCTGCTTTACATGCCCCAGTGGAGCCATGGTCCATGGTCTGTGGCTATGCCACCCTGAACAAGCCCGATGTCTGATCTTGGAAGCTAAGCAGGGTTGGGCCTGGTTAGTACTTGGATGGGAGACCACCTAGGAAGACTAGATACTGTAGGCATAAATAATAATAAATAATAATAATAAATAAATAAAAGTATCATATATAATAATGAGATCATGAATTGCATTATAAGAGTGAAAATTGAAGCAAATCATTACCCTATCGAGAATATTAATAATCACAATGATGAAAGCTCTCTTTTCTGAATTGAAGCTAATGGTAAATGTGGAGGATAACTTGAAGTCAGCCATCTGCAGAGACTAGGCAGAGAGTTCATAATAGAATAGTTGGTCTGTATACACATCTAGGGAATCACTTCTACTCTGCTGCTTTTCCAGATACCACTCCATTTTCTTCTGGTTTATGTACACTAACCTCCATGATCTCAGTGCATCTTGCTATATATTACTCCCTTTTTACTCTATATTATATCACACTTTCTATAGCACTAGTGGTGTCTGATTCCCTCTCATTTTATCACCGTATTACATGGTACTTAATACAGCACTGAGGAGGAAAGTTGGAAACTGTGTACCTGATTAATATGCAAACTTGATAATCCTCCCTCATGTAAGAGAATTGACAGCATGTAATTATACATGCACATTATTTTCATAAAGTTGCTCACTCAGGTCATGTTTGAAATTCACAGTACACTTTTTATTTTTTGTAAAGTGGGTGCTGGAAATCAGAGAAGTTTGACTCATTCTAAAGCATAGGAAATTAAAAACAGAATATAGAAGTGCTCTTCTCTGAAATTCAAGAATTTGTCCTTTAAAGGTATCAGATGTTTAAAAAATAAAAAGGGACTTATTAACTATGTTCAAATAGGTTTCTGCATCGAATGTGTTTTTCCCTATTTTTCCTCTTTCCTGTCTTTTTGGTAGTAGGACTCAATCTTCCAAAAGGTGGAGAGATTCTAATTCTTTCCCATTAACAGGAATATGTACACCACCATAATTGATAGAATACTAAAAATACTAAAACCCCAGAATCAGTAATTCGTGCGGATGTCTCAACTCCTAGAGCTAATCATAAACACTAGCCTCGGCTTCAGAATGAATATTCATACTGCTAATATAGATCCGCGCTCAACATAAACAATCATCTCTGTGTAACTAAACATGTGAGAAACAGAAAGTAAATGACACTATCTAAAACAATTAAATTGTGTTTTCCTTGAATTAAAATTAACATATATGCATAGTCTTTTTTAAATAGCCTAACTTCTCATCTGATTTATGTCAAGCTACATCATTTCGATTTTTAAAAGCCTGTGAAGTTACTCATAAGTCATCATGTGAACAAACAACAACAACAAAAAACTTCTAACTGGTAAGCTAAATTTTTTATACTGCCCTCAAGAACCTGTAACTCTGAAGTGTCTTATCAATTTGAGGAAAAATCAATTTGTAAAATAGTATGGTATAAGATGATCAAATGTCAGCCAAAAAAAACTAGCAGACGACTTATTGTCTACTACTGTCTGTATTTGGAAATTATTCTGTGTAAACCTTGGTTTTTTTCTAAACATCTCAATCTTAGATTTATTAAATCCCAGTCTTAGATTTAAAGTACACAGAGAAAGAGAGAGAGCTGAACACATCTCTAGTGGACAAAATTGAGTACTATCTAAATTTTCTAATACCAAATCTCTTAAAAATTTAAATATTATATATATGTACATATAGAACATTGACTATATTTATGATGTTAATGAGAATAGACTGGATTTTAGCAATCAAATCTTAACGTCAGTGTTTTTACAGAATAAATGTTTATTTCTTGCTCATGCTAAATGTCCAACAAGTATTGATGGAAAAGATTCTGATCTATGTTGGCAGGGATCTATGCTGATGGAGGCTTTACCATTTTATGACACTTTATCTCAATCTAAAGCTTCCAATCTTTTGAATACACATAAAGGAAGTATAGAAAAATCAAGCGCTGCCTCTTTAGGAATTTGACCCAGAAATAACAAACATCATTTCCAATTATAGCCCATTAACCTAAACTAGCCTGTCATCCTACCTAACATTAAAAGAGTTTAGAAATATTGTCTTCTGTTTTCACAGTAAAGAGAAAAGAACTGAGAGTATTGATAACCATTGCCCATGTTCACCACAGCTACTTAATCAATGTGCATACAAGAGGGTCTTTGTATTTTCTTCTCATCTCAAAATGGCCTTCTGCTCTTCTCAACAATGCTCAAGCAGTTAAGGCCCAGATCCAATGCTACTTCTCCATAAAACCTTCCCTGATTTTCCTACCTAGAAGCTGTTGTTGATAGTTGATCTAGGTATCATGGCCCCAGTTCTTATCACTGCTTTCTTCAACAGTAATGCAGTGATATGTCCTACTGCTTTCTTCAACAGTAATGATTATATATACATCTTATCCCCAATAGATGGTTAATTTTTTGAGGACAGAGATCATGACTCATTTACCTTTGAATTCCCTTCCCCATATTTCTTCCGGCAAGTTCCTATATAGTCTTTATCATAGAAGATCTAGAATAGAGTTTTGCTAATTAAGTGTGGGAGGAGTTTGACAGAAGTATCTCATGGAAAACATTATTTCTGGCTACCAGGAGTAAGTTTCCTCTTACTTTCAGTTAAATATAATCATTCCATGAGACAGATTTCCTCAAGTAGTGTCAAGCAAATACTATATACCAAATACTTGATTTACCTGTTAGGAAAGAATTTATTTGCTGCATACTATGTGCATAACATCATGTATGAAACCATGGGAGATTCCAAAGAAATCAACATATATCTGACTATAAGCCATGGAAAACTATTAGCATGAGTCGATTAAATCACCAAATACATATTTAGCTGCTTTTTTATGCCAATTATTGTGAATAAATTTGTGAGCAAAACCAGATGTAATTCCAGAAGTCATGGAGCTTAGAGTTTAGATGGAAAAAGAGACAATTAAACAATTCATTATAAAAACGACTATGAAAAAGAAAGAACAAGGGGTGAAGAGAGCTTCTGGAGAAGATCAGGGGAGAAGACAGTAACCAAGAAAAGATACATAAATGTTTTATTTAAGCTGAATTTTGTAGACATTGTTAATGACTACCAGCATTCCGTTTCCTGGATATGTAAGTAAATAACATTCTAGAATGAAGTACTTTAAAAGTGGTGCATGATTTTTCATGCTCCCTTCCTCTGTATTCTTCCTATTGCAGAATCATGAGTTAAGCTGAAGATACCACAAAATGGGAAATATTGGAAGACAGAGATACCACATGAAAAACATGACAGACCATGACAGCCACTCCATCTACAACAGGCAAGTGTGAATGAGCAGTAAATGTTTTTTATGCTAAGTCACTGAGATTTGATCTCTTTTTAAATGCATCATTACCTAGCTTATCCAGACTAACACACAGAAACTAAAAGAATAAACAGTACTTGGGCAAATGAAAGAGGCAAGGAAGGGTCCAGTGTATAAAACAAAAAAAAAATAAGCTGGGGCAAAACTCTGGCATTTGATTATTTCCTATCTTCTCTCTGAAATGAATAAACCAGAAAAAAAGGAGGGAGAGGAAGTATTTATTTTACCCCACTTCACAATTTATTTCAAAATAACACATATTTACTATCAAGAAAACTAAACATTTATCCCCTGTATAATAATTGCTTTAAATTTAAAGGTGCCTTGTTATTTTATTTCATCTTATTTCAAAATAAAACAATTCTACTCTACTCAATTGCTGATCGATATATTGCTACTGTTTTACCAATATTTTGACCTTGGACAAAACTTCAATTCGTATAATTGAAGATTAAAGACTTCGGTCATTACAAAAATAGTTTTGTGCTGCCAATTAATGCAGTATAAAATTTGAAAACAGAAATATAGTAACAAAAAAGAAAACATAAATAAAAGTCTGATGGAAGATGCTTTAAATGGCCAATTCCTGGAACTAATAGTTCCATAAAATAATATTTCTGGAAACATACAGAGAAAACATGTGTCGATTTGCTAATACTGTTAATGATTTGTCTCAATATTTTTATTTTTAATAAATGCCAGTAAACTGGCCTGCTATTAAAACACAACCTAATGTCTATTAAAACTAGATGAAGTTTAATCTATACAATAGTTTCCTTTTCTTAGCCAGAATAGATGTGGCAACTGTAGTTGCTAGAAATTGAAACTGGCATTTTTCTTTGAAACAGTAATTCTTATGCTTTTGTTTCTGTAGAGAAATTAACTCTAGAAATTGGTTATAAACCTTTTAATCTAGAAATCTTATTTTTCTGTAATGAAAAGCTAGCGTGGTCAAATATTACAATTTTGCTTCTTTTATTTGATAAACTTTCCTTTTAATTTTGAGGATTTTCTTTTTTGGAAATTGAATTTCCTAGGTATGCAAAACATGCTTTGTCAATACACATATAAACTAGTAATTTTGAAAAATTTCAATATAATTGAATATATTTTCCATGAAAAAAAATCGTAAACAAAATTGAGTTTTTCTTTGAAATACCAAGACATTGCTCTGCCTCATGGTACTGTAATGTCATTTCTCATTGCATAGTATATACACTGAGAATATTTAGAAGGTTGTGTGTTACTCTACTGAGTTTGTGTGATCACTTGGTTGTTCACAGTTTTTAAATTCTTATTCAGATTATTCACTAGCAAGTAAATTTTCTCAGAAAGGAGTTGCAAACCAAATGCCTAATAAAATTGAACACCAGATAAACAAGAAGTCCCTGGTCCTTTTACTATATTCAGTGAGATTTGGGCCTAAAATAGCCAGGTTTTTATTGTATTCTCCTCCTCCAATACCTTTTTCTTCCTGTTCCTATTTGACTATTCAATACCTATAATATTAACATCTAATAGTTGTTTATTAACAGCTACACCGTCCTCTGTACATATTATACCTGGTGCTTACGAGCTCTATAAAACACCTCAAATATTAATTTGGTGTATGAAAGAATATATAAACAAAAAAGAAAGTGTTTAATGTTAGAGGAAAAAATTTCCTTGCATAAATAGCAGTCAACTATGAAAATTTAGGGAAAAAATGAAAATACTAGTACTGATTTAGAGTTTTATAGGGTTAAAACTATTTCTCTTTCATGTATAATAACAGAAAATAATAATTTTAAGAATTTTTATTACTTTGGTATTCTAAATGTGATTCTCATTGTTAATAGATTATTAGTAACATTGGACTAAAAAACAGTCAGAAAAAGTCTGAAATCTCCATAGGCTCCCTGTGATTTTTGAAGCAATCTATGTCTTTCAGTTGATGTTTTCAGATAGATGTATTTCTCACACATTCTGCTGTGGAGAATAAATAAATTAGTTTATTTCATAAACCAAACTCAATCTCAAATTTGGCTGATTGTACTAAAAGAAAAAAATTAGGCAAGTCATTAAAACTGTCCCCTATATACCCTACAGAAACTGGAATTTGTAAAATTTCTTAAGAGAGAGCAAATTATAAAGGCCCAGATTAGCAATTTGACTGGTTCCATTTTGGACCAAGAGAAGTTCAATATCTAAATAAATAGTTTTAATACCTTTTACGCGTATGTACAATTGCAACTTAAGTAACAGCAGTGGCTCATAATCTTTTCTATTTTTATATCCCATCAATAACTCAATCAAAGAATGTGGGTTTCAGTACAATAAAAAAGATATCGCACTTTCTCTAAGAATGAGAGAAGGTATTTTGTATTCTGGACTTAATTAGACAACACTTATACCAGTAGAATAAAGCTCTGAGATGGAGTTACAAATCTCCAACATCTGCTAGTAATGTAACTCAAGAAAAATTACATGAAATCTCAGTCTTTTTATGTATATAAAAAAGAAAAATAATATTCATATTATGGAATGGTTTTGTGGACTAAGTGAGATATAATAAAGTGCTTAGGACACTGACTGACATGTAGTAGCACCATTAGCCAAAAAAAAAAAAATAGTCTTTAATTAACTCTGTGATGTGCCAACTATTCATTTTAGACTTAGAATTTAGAGTATCAGGTATAGAATGATGTTTCTTCTTCTATCAAAATATTGCCTATCCACTGTGGCTAAGTCCCACCTGCTCCACGAATCATTTTCCAAATTTTCCATAAATCTGTCTCTATTCCTCATCTCAGCAGCACATATTGTGTATGTTGGTATATCCCAAGGTGTATTGGGAAATGTGGAGGATATTAAATGGCATGCTGATATTATCTCTAGTTCAGAGGCAAGGCTTAGTCATTAAGAGTTTTTGACCAAGAGTAAATTTCTAGAAGTATGATTACTAAACCAAAGGGCATTTATATTTTATATTTTGCATGTTTTACCAAATTTTTCTCTTGAAAAGTTATAACACTCTCCACTGCCCTCAATAATGTATTTTTTTTAATGGATACTGTTTTTAATCAGCATTTCATCATAAAAAGTAAGCTTTCCCATCCTTTAAGGAGACATCTGTTGGACTAAGTAGAGTCTAAATCAAGAAGAATTTCTTAAAGTGTATTCTTATGGGTGATACTCAGAAAATGGTCAAAATAAGTTTGGAAAATTGCTTGTCCGAATAACTTCACTGGCTTCTTTATTGCAGGCCTTCTCAGACTCTTTAATATGCTAGAGTGTACTGTAAATCTGTATTGGGCCACATTTCCCAAACATACTTGGCCATAGAATGTTTTCCTCAGAGCATTTCAAGAAAATAATATTTTGTAGAGTACTTTGGGAAATGTTGTTCATCATTTACTCATATATCATTTAATATTGCTATTTTATGTAGAGAATTTATCTTTCCAATGTGATAGGAAGCTAGTTACACTGTCTTACAATCTTTGTATTTTGCATAACTACCACAACATACACTGCAGAAAAGGTATGCAATAAACCTTTGCTGATTAGCTGACCAATTACATCTTTAACAAAAGAAAATTATACATGCTAGAAGTTCAAACAGAATACATAATGCTATTAAGTGGGACCCAAAGTCATTTCTATCTTTTTAACTAATGAAAGTATTTTTTTTTTTTTGGCTTTTATACACACAGAGGTGTCATTAAATGCTGCAGTATATTAACAGTGACTATTTTCTCTCTAACTAAATTAAACAACACTTGCTACAGCATTGTTTTGAAACTTTATTGCCAACATATTCATCTTAGCAACCAGACACCCTCCAATAAACACTTCATCTTGCAATCTTAATAACTCAAAACACTTGAGGTCTCAAAAAATTCATAATGGCTCTTTTTGTGAGAAACACAAAAAATTCTTTTTCGTGTAGAAAGAAGATTAGCTTTAAGTTGAAAAGGCTGCAGCTTAAAATAATCACATAACTGTACAGTGGATAACAGACACCAGGGAGTCAATTCCTAACAGTGAGAACTGTAAAAGAAAAAACAGTTGATAAGTGGCTATGACTATTAGAGCCAATATTTGCTCTCTCCCTACATATATCTTTTAAGATAACTTTACCCTATTAATAAGAGTCTTGCTTAAGCAGCCAAATACTGCTTGAGGAACAGAGAGACATTGAGTAATATAACAACTGTTGGCATGCAATATTTCAGAAAAAATAATAAATATTACTTGATATCTGCTTAGAAAGCAATGCATTTTCAGTAATTAAAGCAGAGGATTAAAAGTCAAAACTGTGTTTGACTTCTTGACTGTTACCTGACTAAAGCACATCATGCTGTCTGTTTTAAAGGACAATATATTTACAGTTGGTGACCTTTCTTGGAATGCTTCGACTTCCTACACAAAATAAATGCCATATTTATTATAGTAAAAGTAAAACAAAATAATTAAATTGGTTCAAATTTTCTTTGAATCTTATAATTGTAAGATATACATATAACTTCTTGATTATCTACTATGAGGACCTCTTTCCGTACATTATAATTTAATTCTCTTAACACCCCTTCTTCTCAGTTGTGTAGAGAAGTTAAGCAACTTTCCTAAATTTTCACAGCTAGAAAGTGATAAGTTCAAGTTTCAAGCTCAGAGTTTATCCGGTTTTAAGCTTGTCCTCCTTATTCTAAAATGTGCTGGCTCTCCTCAATAATTTTATATATTCCCACAAAGTCTCCCATTTAGTATTATAACATATCCTATAAAATATGCATATTTGTTAAATGAAATATAAAAATAATGAGGACATGAACTTTAACTTATGAAATAAGGAAAGGCAAGACACAGAAAATGTATTCCAGAAAAAGGCAACTGACCATTGCTTATACAGTGACTGAGAATTTGGTTTTGTTCTATAAAAGTATAGTTTGTAACACAAGACTACATAATGCTAATCACCACGGTCAAAACATAGATTGTTTTTCTGCAGGTGACTTTAACAAATAGAGTAAAAAAATATGTTATCACTGAAAATATATATGTATTAAGGGTTGAGGAGGCCAACTTGTTTAACAGATGAGGAAAGTCAGTTTTTATATACTTGCCTTTTGCTGGGAAGGCAGCCAAATTTCCAACTGAATTCAAGAAAGTCTGTATTTTATTATAGCTATATACATGTTAAATGTATAAAATATAGGCAGTCCTCTTTCACGTTACTTAAACCATAAGGGATAAGTGTACCATTAAGAAAACATTTCCTGTTCCACCTTTTTCAGAAACTGAAAATTTCAAGACGTCTTCAAAAATTATGTCACTTCAGAATTTCAATGTTTCCATAAAACTACACAAAAGAGATGTCCTACTTCATTTCTCAAAAATAAAAAAGAAAAAAAAGAAAGAAAGAAACTGAAAAATCTATGTGATCATTACACATTTCCATACTGCCTATCTTTGTTAGAGGTATAATTTACCACCATGACCTTGTTTACTGAAAAAACCTGTATTCCATCATCATTACTTTCATTCTTTTATAACTGGTAGTATTGCTACACAGCTGACTCAAACATACCTGTCTCAGATTGGGGTATTGGTTAAATTGTTTCAATAAAATACATGTTCTACTTTTTATTATTAACCATTAAGACAAAGTTGCATTAGAGAATTTATAACCTTATAACCATCAAATTAGTTTCTTAAAAAATAATATTTTAAGGAAAGACTGTATAAAAATGACACAGTGTAAATTTGAGTGGAATAAAAAAAATAGCAAAACTTGGATGCAGTAATAGAACCACACACGAAAGTCACTGTTTACATTAATCATAGGCAAAATATTATGACAAAGATTTTGAAACCAGTTTTCTAAGTGTGACAGGATGTTGTCAAAACAGTTAATTATTTGAAAACATAACTTTTAAAACACAGTGTATCTTTATAATACTTTATATTGAAATAGTGGTGACCATAAATGTCACTTATGTCACACACAGGTTTGCTGATTATATCATGGCAAATGAAAACATAGTGATTTATGTTGTTTTTTTTTAAATTAATAGTATGAAAAGAATGTAGTAAAAGTGGATGTTTAGAGATATTTTCATTACATAAAATGTTTCACAGAATTTTAAACCCATTTGTTAAGAATATATGTCTAATAGCTTATAATTGTTGAAGAATAAATGATTGACTTCAATTGAGATGGAAATTCATCAACCGGATTTCAATAAGGTCTTGGCATAATTTTGCCAACAATTTTCTTTCTTCATTTGGATCTATAAAACTTTGTGAGGACTCATTTTTTCAGTTATAATAGCCATTAAAAACCAATAAATCAAACTTTAGAATCAGACTTTCGATTCCTACATTTCAAAGCATTAAGCTAATTTTTTAAAAAATATTGAGTCATAGTCTATTACTTTACAAAAATGTCAACATTATTCCATTTCTATGTTTTAGCCAGAATGAAAATGTTTATACCATGAATGAAAGTAAATATATATTTTTTAAACATCAGTTATTTTGTCATTATCTTATCCTTTTAAATTTCAGCCTTGCATATCTTATAATATACATAATATAGGACAAGGACATTTATATGTAACTCACAAATAAATATATATAGGTATACCCCTAAAGATATTTTATATATGCATATTGGTATGTACGTATTTTTACAAATAGACATATTCAACTAAAATGTTTTTAGAAACCATAGCTTTAGCAAATGACATTTTCAGGGCCCAACTTTTTATAGACTGCTTTCTTTGGGTAGTTATCTAGTTCCATTGTACTGTTCAACCAATAATTAATGTGTAATCACTCTGTATTCTGTGTATTCAAAATATTGAGTTATGCTAGTAATCCAATAACTGATCAGAGGTAGTTTCATAAAAAAACAGTACATTTTCTAAACTAATCATTTTAACCAACATATAAATAAATAATAAGTAAGATTACTTTAAAATATCTCAAGGTTATTTCATCATATGATTTAAAAGTCTTAGAAATAATTACTATCAGTTTCTATTCGCATTTTGCTACTTTCCTTACTCAGAAATCTTGAGACAATAATTTATTTTTCTTATATTTGTCTTTCTAATAATGAATTATGATGAAATTATTAGAAAATTTATATATTTTATAACCTTCTCAGGAATCTAAAATGCTTAAGACATCGAGCTATGTGCTGTACCTGTACATATAAATTTTAAATAAACATTAAATAATCATCACGTTAATACTGTTCTCTATATAGAAGATTTTGTTATGCTTAATGTTAATTTAATTTGGGCCACTCAGAATATCTGATCATAATATTTTACAAAATTGGAAGGGATCTTAAATGTCTTCCCCCAATAGCTTCACTTAACAAATAAAGGAATGGCAACCAAGAAACTTGCTATTTAAAAATATATGGTAGATGAAGGAAATGGCTTTGGGTGGTAAACACACAATAGAATATACAGATATCAAATTATAATGTATACCTGAAAATTATATAATTGTATTAATCAATGTTACCTCAATAAACTTAATATAAATAAATAAATAAATAAAAGTCAAGAAGCCAGGTCATATAAATCTTTATCCCGTATTTTCCCCATTAAACTGCATGAATGCATGAGACTCACTGGCAAATTAAATTTTAATGATCCGTTATTGGAATGGTTTCCAATGATAAATATATTCTTAAAGAACTCCATTTGTTGTAAGATAATTATAACCAGTCCCATAATTATTCTCAGTTCCATAAGATATTTACCTGGTGCCAGAGCAACTTCCTTAAAGTCTTATATTTGATAGGGTCTCTTATCAAATGATAAGAGATTTGCATTATAAAAAGTGAAATATCTTTTTTTTGCGATAATTTTGCTCTATTTTTATGAATCCTACTCTACTGGATATTTTTTGTTTATTGCCTAACTGGAAACCATTACACATTCTTTTGGCAATAGTAGCCCTGTTTTTTTTTTTTTTTTTAGATGGGGTAGGGGGGAGATTGTTTGTTTAAAGATCTATTCTTCTCCAACTCTCAGACCATGAATGGACTTACCTAGCCAAACAAAAAGATTGTGAGCCAATAAGACACAATGGCACTTTTACTGAGAATGTGGGAACAAAGGTGGCTGGAGAAGACCTTGAGAGGATGATGGAATGGGAACTGCTGCGGCAACATTCCGCCTAAAGCCTGAGAATACCTACATCACACCCACCTTGGTGTGTTCTTTCAAAATAAGCCTCTCTGTCTCCTACCATGGCAGAATTCTTGCTAGAACTCTTTTTGTTAAACCTGAAAACAAGTTCTCTGCAATGCCAGGAATTATATAAATCACAGAGTGTTAGCCAGGTGTCACAAATGTTAGTCATGTTCACCTATTTATTTATGTGCACGATTTCTGCTAGTTCCATATACAACCAACCCATTTTTCTCATTTCCTTATTGATATAATTAGATGAAATGAGATGTAATTTCAGTTGCTGCAACAAGCCTTTCCATCTCTTCTCACATGCATTACTTCAATAAGTTAGATATAATTTTAATTTTGGCTAAAATATAATAATAGGTACTATGATATAATTTTAGTTTTCATATCTGAAATTATTATTGAATATTATTAAATCAATTATAATTGATTTTCACATGTCTTTTCAGATTTTACCAGTATTCAATTCTCAACACACTAATACATTTTTATCACACACTATCAACTTAAAAACGTTTGTACACACAGCTTATTTTAAGTAATTTTCCAGTTTGTAAACAATAAAACTTATAAATGTAGACTTTTTTAATGTGGATATTAATTACACTTTTGTCATTTAGACAACCTTCACATATTTAGTTAGTAACAATTTTGTGCCACAAGACCTCTAAGTATCCATTAGATCAGTGCTTCTCAAACTTTGTTGCTCATATGAACTACCTAGAAATCTTGTTAAACTTTAGGTTCTGATTCAATAGATCTAGGTTGGAGCCACATAATCTGCATTTCTAACCACTTCCAAGGAAACGTCAATGCTGCTGGTCCATGGAAAACACTATCGGCAGTAACTTTATAGACTATGAAACTAATATTAGTTGTACTACTAGACAACTTTACTATCGTAACTATAATTGGATATTAAAGCTGAACTAAATATTTCTTCCTCTTAACTGCAAGAAGCCTAGACATATGTATAAATTTGCTCATGTATCAGTGCTTAATAATATATTACCACATGTTATATTAATGAAACCAATGCCTTGATAAATACTTTCAAAGTTCATTTTTCAACATACATTTTTTTCCTACACACATGCACAAGTCCAAAGGTGATGAATTGTTTAGTGACATCTAAATGTCATTTTCTCAACATACATTTTTTTCCTACGCACATGCACAAGTCCAAAGGTGATGAATTGTTTAGTGACATCTAAATGTCATTTTCTCCAAGCCAATGTAAGTAATCTACAGAAGACAACATAAGATTAAAGATGCAAACTTTGAAACCCAAAGGAATCATGTAAGCCAGCATAGCAATTCCACAGCTAATTGTGTTTCCTTATAAAAAGATAAAATTTAATATAATTTCTGAAATTCAGCTCAGGTGTGCCAGATAACAGAAAAATAGCTCCAAACTTGTGTGTTCTAAGACTTGATAGTGAGCTGAGGCTCTTCTTGCTCCTAGAAAACAAGTTTGAAGGTTTACGCTGTTCCTCAATATCTGTATTGTAGCTGCAGCACATTTGGCTAAGTTCTGAATAACTACAGAAACACTTTTTTTAATTGAAATCATAGTTTGCCTTCCATCAATGTTCCTTTAAAATGTTTACATGCTTGCTTTCCAGATAATCTAAGATTAAATAGATTCTCAAGTCTGCCTGAATACCTCTGAAATAGATTGGTTGTTAAAGAAGCAAACCATTGTTATAAACTAAGGTGCACTATATCCAATTAGGCTTATAAACTATTATTTGACTTGTAAAAAAAAAAGTGCTTTTGAAAGTTAAATTCATTTTAAATATCTTTACTTCTTACCTAGCAAAAGGCAAATTGTTGGTAGAGATGTTTGATTGATAGAATCAAAACCTTCCAATCTTTTGTTCACAAAGACTCAAAATAATCTTAGTTGCTTCTGATTACTAGGTCATGGTACTTATTCTATTTAAGAAATTATAAACCAAAACCCACTTTAATGTCATTGAAATAAATTCACCTATACCTCTTTAAAAATTGAGATAGTCATTTATTTAAAGGGAATCAAATGTATATTTCCTAATAAAAACATGACAGAAAGTTTAGGCAATTAATTAAAATTAAATAAATATGTATTTGAAAGAGATTCACATGCATTTCTAAACAAGTAGCATAACATTACAAATTTAAAATACTTCATGAAGAAAGAGGGTTGAACAGAATAGATGGGAGAAAGGTATTGAAATGTAAACTATATTCTTTGCACTGTGTTGTGCACACAGTAGTGACATTTCTACAGTCAACTCCAATGATTTATACAATGAACAAAGCAATAGAGCAGAAAATACCAAATTGCAAATAACCCAAATATCATTTGGAATGCATGTATTGCTTTCTATTTGATTATAACTGCCCTTGATATTTTGGAATTTACAGGCAGGATTTCAAGCAAAATAACCAATCCAAGGTTAATATCTAATTCAGAAGCAGATGGAAAGTTTCCCAGGTTCTTCATTCTCTACCTGGATCATTTCCTGTCTATGGCCACTCCATTCCAGTCTGAGGAGACAAGGCAGTTTGAACTTATTCAAAATTCCTTCCTAAGCTCAGTTGAGGGCAGGAAGATAACTGCATATTTTTGTTTAAAAAGATATTTGCTGGTAGATGAATTAGATAGTAGTCTTCAAACAGTCTCAACTTTCAGCTATTAATGGTTAATTCATTTATAAATTCAATCACTCAGTACATACAACAGTCCAGGACTAAGGAATTAATAGTTCAGTGTTTTTAAAATCCAATTTGTATACACTGAAGGTTTTAGTGGCCTTACGTCCTATCTGGCATTATGGGGGATATAAATAAATAACAGCCACTGTGGTCAGCTTTGTATATACCATAAAATTTAATCCTCACCAATTCCATTGTATAGATGAAGAAATAGAGGCTTGGAGAAGTAAAATAGTTTATCTAAAGTCATATGGATAGAAAATGTCATAGATGGAATTCAAACAGTCTCTCTAAAACTTGATGCTTTTTTCAACATATCAGAGTGATTCTTAGAGAAGGCGAAAAACTTCTTAAATAAAAATAAATTATAATGTCACCCAGGCCAAAGTTTTCTGGTATAAACACATGTTTGGAATAAGCCGTATCACAGTTATTTCCTCAAATTGTACATTTGCCTTTGCACCTTAATATCTTAAAAAGAAACTCCTAAAGATGGGGAATGTGCAAACTTATGTAATGATCAAAGCAAAGAGAGAATTGACAAAATTAGTCTCTTATTTTTCTAAATAAGCTGTTATATAAAGCTTTGCTTTATTCACATTTTCTTATAATATTAAGGAATGGATTAGTCTCAAGTACTTTCCTTCATTTAAATTTACATAACTTTTGTGTTTTCAGAATTTGTACTAATTGGAATTATAGTTAAACAATGTTTAGTCTCTTGTCTCTGCTGAACTTCAAGAGCCTGACGAACAGAAATTTATCTTCCTCACTCTGGGACTTCAGCCGTACCCAACACACCTTCTGACAAGTAGAATAAGAGGTCAGTAAATATTTGTTAGATTTAATTTTCTCTTATGTTTTTTAATTTGGTCTGAAATGATTCTCCCATTGAAATGAAGATTAAGTAGAGAAAATACGATGCTTTAAGACAGGATGATTTGATCCTATCTAAAAAGAATCAGTAAGCCTATTATTTGATCTCATGTGAATATAACAACTACTTAATTGCGTACATTTCCCACTTCACTAGTTTTTTCTAAGGCATATACAATGACAAACTGGCAAGAAATTAACTACTGTCTTCCAGTTTTTTCTATTATGTAGTGTTTGCTGGATCCAAGTTATGAAGCATGATGATAAAACTAACCCTCGTGATCCCTTCATTAAGTTAAACCCTAAAATCGTAACTTCTCTCCAAATTCAGCCTCTCCCCAATAGGGGCATTGTCCTGATTTTTGTATTTACCATTCTGTTTCCTCCTTTTAAAAAAGTTTCATTGCATATTTGCATTTTACTAATAATTCGCAGCTTAGTTTTGATTCTATGTGAGCTTTATAAGAATTGGATGATACTCTATGTTGACCTCTACAGCTTGTGTTTTTCATTCCACGTTATGATTCTATAATTCACCTTTATTTCAGCTGCAATCTATACATATTTATGTCCACTGAATAACATTCCGTTGTGTATAGTACAGCTTCATCTTTTTTAACTTTTAAGGTTTTTTTTAATCTAAATTCTCGATCTTTGACTTTTCAAATGAAACTTGGCCTTAACCCCTATAGAAAAATTCTTATGACAACCTATAGTAGGAAACATTTCTAATATATGAATAGGATAATATCATTGGTATGTTTAAGCATACAGGCAACAAATAGATACCTCTCTAAGGCAATAACAAATTATCTCTCTAAAATCAATGAACTCTTCTGCTCTTTGGAGTAACACAATTTATTAAAACAAGTGCTCTAAATTAAAGCACCTACTATGCATGCTTAATATAAACTCATTTTTAAAGAACAGATTTTTCTAAATGAATAAGAATTACATATGTGAAGGAAGTAAATTTCTGAATGAAATGTTAAGAGTCAGTTTATGATTTCAAGATTTCTAACATTGTCAGATCAGGAATAAATTATCAAAGTCCATGAAAAATAAAACATCTGACCCTAACAGTCATAATTAATTAAATATACAAACAGGTTCATGTACACACAGTGGTCTTAACTGCTCCGAGCTTTGTGGGAAGTCACATAGCTGTCTTTCCTACTTCCCACAAAGAGTAGTCTAAATAATTCAAGTGAATATCACTTTTGTGATACTAAGAACAGCAGAGAGTTTTTATCAATGAATCATTCCTACTCAGTTTCGATAAGTCTCAAATTAGTACAATGGTTTATTTAGATCAGACATTCTTGCAGTTTCCCTCATATCTTTACCCAATTCAGCAGCTCCTACAAAATATTCACATAAGTGTACAATTTGAGACCTTTCAATATATAAAATTATTAGTCATTTAAAATACATCAGGAGCTAACTGAATCAACAGCTGCTTTCAAAATTAGAAAAAAAAAGCTCTATTGATCTTTATGAATCACTAGTCTACCCAGTCAAGAAATAAAAATAAAAATAAAAATATCTGCAAATATGCTTTTAACTGCATTTCTATGGAACTCTGAAGCATGTACTTTTTTAAAAGTACATATTCCTCTAGCATACATAAAGCCAAATACATAAGTGAAAGGTAAAAATTTCAGTCCTAAAGTTACATATTTAGAAATATCCATATTTATACTATTTTTAAACTATTTTAAATATGTGTGGCATCATTTAGGCATAGAACAGGGATACATTTTTTTTTTCATGCATGTTACTGATGGTATGTGGGAAATACACAGCTCACACAAGGAATATTCTGGGCTACAAAACTAATAGGCAACTTCCTGCTTGAACAAGATTTTACCTATTTCTTTATATTTAATTGCATAAATGCCACAAAGGACTTAAAAAATTTATAATCAATTAAACATACGATAAAATCATGCATTTTATATAATATCTGTTTAAAGATGCTAATGCTAAATCCAGGCTGGCCCAGGGTACGATAACCAACCCAGTATAAGTTTTATTGTTGTTCTTGTCCTTCAATATAACCTGCATTAACAGAAAATTTATTTTTTAGTTTACGGGTATTTCAAATTTGAAAAAAAGTCACAGAAAAAAATATAGTGGTAAAATCTGAATTATGCTATAATGAAGTTTTCTTACTTTTCTATGATTTCCAAATTTGTAAATCATGTCTTAAGTCAGAATGAAAAAATTCAAAATGCAGTTCTCTGACTTGGTAACATAATTATATCCTTATACCTTAGTATAATAAAATGCCAGGTCAATGATCCCTTTGCTAAGTACAAGATTTTAAATATATTTTATTTATGTCTCAGGAAGGTTTATAAAATACCACACAATATTTGGGTTGTTCCATGGATCAATGCAATAACTTGAGTAGAACCAAAGGTAAATGTGTAATTTAGAATATTATCCATTTTCATATACATATGGTATAGGTATATAGCCTTAGTTTATTCATCTATAAATAAAGGGAGTAATATTTAGACATATCTGGTTCTTAATTTTGTATAATTTACAGAAAGTTTCTGGGTTAAAAAATGATGACACAAGTTCCTTGCTCCATGATTTGTACTTTCCAGATATCTTCCACACAGCATTTCTAGATTAGCCTATCTTTTCCTCCCTTCCTCCTCCCACACCCTCTTGGTAAACCATCTTGCTTGCTTCTACAACTAGGCTAATATTCCAGGATGGCAGAAGATAAAGGGTTTGACTGAAAGAAAACCATGAGCAAAGCCAGAATTTTACTAATTAAAAACTGAGGAGAGTGTCAAAGCACATGAGGAGTTTTGTTCAAGCCATGGAAAGAGATGAGAGGAACACTCCAAAGCTTACATCATAAAACATGAATAATAAACTGGGAAATTTGTAAATTACTAAGCATCCCCAAAAATCTCATCAAAGTGTCAAGAAAATGTCTCCAAGAAAAACTAGTTACAAAATGTATGCCTAGGAAATAAAATTGATTTGTTTTTCAGTTAATCATTTAAAGTTGAGATGCCTACCAAAAATGATGACTTCAAATAAGTGATGTATTCTTTTAAATTATCTTCAAAAATATGGTGAGATTTAGGACATCAAAGAGTCTTTCTCTATTTTCCCTCCACCCTCTCTCCTACTCATAGCCAAATGTCTTGGAAGAGTAGTCTACAATATCTATTTTCTCGTTCTCTACTCATCGATTTATTTTGAACTGGATCTTAACTCCTCTCCCCCAAACTCATTGAAACTATTCTCACCAAGGTCGACAATTATCACTCTGTGCTAAAACAAACAAAAAAACATTTTTCAATACTTAATGAATTTGACTTCTCTACAAGTTTTGACACGGTTGACCACTTTTCTTCTTAAAATAGTCTTTCCCAAACTCCACGAATGCCACAAACTCTTAGCTTTCCTTTATTCTTTTGTTTATTCCTCCTTAGTGTTCTTTAAAGATCTTTTCCCTCTGCCTTTCCCTTTGATGTTGAGTTTTAATTTCTTTAGGACCACTCTTTTGTGAGCAAGCAGTATCACCTATAGCATATAAGCCCCTCCTATCAATCAGGCCTCACTGGAGTTATCACCCCAAGCTTGAGGGATGGGAGGGGAGGGCAGGCACTAAATGAGCAAAGGAGATGGTAAATGTAGCTACATAGAATTTATTTACACTCAAAATTATCCTGTCCCTCCCACTCTAGTGAGATCATGAACATTTTGAACTAGAATGATGACAAGGGGAATAATAACAGTGGAAAGAAAGGATTCCCTATTTCAAAAAAAAATTTAGTTGTATTTCTTTTAACTTTAGAGTTTCAATTACATATAAATGCATTCAACAGCCACCAAAACCCAGATATTATAGCATTCTCCCCCCAAAAGAAACCACTATTAATAATTGTATATCATTTTAGTGCTCTTCAAAGGAATTATAATAGTATATAACAATTACATATTACATTAATAGGGACATTGCAATTACATATTAATTACCTTTATATTCTTAACATTTTTACATAAATAATAATATACTTTCCATAACCTATGATTTATTTTTCATTTATAATGTTTCAGATATCTTTTCATTTCAGTACATTCTTTTTCATGCTGCATGAGTATACCATGATTCATTTAACTTTTCCCAGATAATGGATATTTAAGTGTCTCCAAAGTTACCTATTATTAATAATACACCAATATACAACATCGTATAAATCTATTGGTACCAGTGCTTTGCTGTAGAGTATATTTCAAGAAATGGTATTACTGAGCCAAAGAGAATGTACTTTTTAATGTTTAGGTCACACCAAATTGCCCTATGTTTTTTTTAATAATGAATAGTATCACCAACAGTGTATGAGTTTTCCTATATCAATTTCATTAATTTTTGCCAGAGTAATAATATTTCATTGTTACATTAATTACTATCAGAATGTAATAGATGAGGAAACTAAAATTCAGAGATGCTAAATAACTTTCCCAAAGTCACATTGTTAGTAAGCAGTAGAGCCAGGTTTCAAATGATGTACTCCAGTTCTTCCTACAGATTTGGTTGTGTTTTAAAAAAGTGCAAATGGGTAAGCCAGATCTACAGGGTATGCTGACTGGTAATGGCCTCACTTCTCAATTTGAATGTCAAGCCCATTAGAATATGTCTAGACACATTGATGTGTGGTCATTGAGTAGATAAATGTGACATATGTTGCCACTGAAGTATTTGTGCAGCAATTATGCAATCTAAAATTACAAGCAAGATAACTGGTATAAGTAACTTGATAAAAATCATTGCTTACTATAAATTTCAACTTTGTATTATATGCATAATAGTAATCAGTCTTTGAATTTTTAATTAATGGCATAGTTTTGAAAAATAAAAATACCTTTAGTTCTTAGACTCTCTAGTTTTGAAAATTTTTTAAAAACAGATGTTTAGAAAAGTAGTTCTCCCTATTTAATGGAATTTAAAAAAAAACACGCAAATATGTTTTAGTAGAATCACATATTAATACTGAGATACAGGTTGAAGTGCCTGAGAGTTTTCCTTATATCCTTCATTTATTCAAAATGCTTATTATGATTTTTAACATGTTCTGGAAGCTTTGTTCACCTCTAAATCTGTATTTATATGATTGTCAAGGGACCTGGTTCTCAATCTAAAAAACACTCCTGTCATTAATATTGAAAAGGTAGCAGCATCATAATTATCTTAAGAAATGTAGCAATCTCCATTTTTTAATAAAAGAGCAATCTAGGAGAAAGTTATCAGAACTTATAAAATATAGAAAACAATAACTAGCATTTATCAAGTACATTAACAGGCAATGATCTAACATTTAACATACCTTATATTATTTTACATTAAAACCCTGAAAGGTAGATATTGTTTACTCAACTTACAGATATATTCGACCTTATCAAATTAGCTGAGTTGGGATCCAAACCCTAGCTTTGGTTTTGGTAGTGGACACTTTTCACTATTCCATATCGTTAAAAGATGCAGAATGAGTTATAAACAAAAGCTTAAACTACCAATAAATATGAATAAAATTCTTTGAGGTATAATGGCTTTCAAAAAATAATTTTAGTCTTTTAGAGATTTGCTTTCTTAGTATTCACTTTCTTTCCATTGATCATGTAAGACAAGAGTACTATCAAGAAAAGCAAATTCATGCTTTTTCTATTTAAATTCATTCAAAATTACACAGAGGAAAACCCGTCAAGTATATTAAAACTCATCAAGTTCAGATTGAAAACCGTTCACCAAAAGTAGTTTTCTGCAAAGTCACCTTCACCTAAAAGTTAATCAATTGTCTGTTCAAACAAATTTAGTTCCATAAAAGATTAATGTCCTTGTCTAAAAAACTTACAGATCATGCCAAATCTTAGCAATATAAAGACTGAAAAAAATCTCTACTCCCTGTGTAAATCCCATATATCTGTCATAAATTCTAACATCATAGTGACAGACCTACACATTTAGTTGAAACAACATTTTAAATTCCTAGACTCATTTGATTTTTAAAAATTCAATATGCAAAGATAACCAACTTCTTGAAAAAAAAAAGAATTCTTTTTGTGCATACATAGATAATCAATATTGATAGTTTGATAGAGGATAGAATTTACCTTAAATCCTTTAATCCAGAATCTACCAGTAATTAGATTAACTCCTAGGTCAAATTGCTTCACTTCACAGTGTTTCAAGTTCCTATGTCAATAAGTGAGAATGACATGTCCTTCCAACAATGTTATAAAGAATCAGAATCAAAAATATAAATGCTATATTACATATAATACAGATCACATGTGTAATATTGTGAAAACCTAGAATACTCAATCTGGTCCTTTCCTGCTACTTAGAGGGAATATCAGTTCACTTGGTCCCTTTACCAGTTAATTAAAGAAAGTAAACAAATATTTTCTGAGCACTAAGTGACAAGCACTGTTGTAGACTTTGTAACACGGTTCCCACACTAATGATCTTAAAATAGAACATATGCCTATAAACCTACATGTAGTAAAAAAAAAAAAAAAATTCTGGAAAATTAACTAATTTTCTCCAAAAAGAAACAAAAAAAGGAAAACATAAAAATAAAGCAAGGTATTTAAGGGAATCACAAAGCCAAATACATTAAAATGTACTAATATCATTGTCGTTTTTTATAAAGCAACACAATTCTAAGCTTTACTTGTTACAGAATTAATTGAATGTTCTAAAACAAATAGAACCTTTTCTTATGACAGCCATAAAATATACTACTATATAAATAAAAAGCATAAAGTTTGCTAAAGAAAATAGAATATTTTACTTTAAATTGACCAAGACATTTGAATTTGGTAAGTAAAAGTAAATAGCATTGCTAATTCAAATATTATTGACTTATTCTAAAGCAAACTTTATCATGCGTATCAAAGTCTTTTGTAAACAGATCTCATCTCTAGTGTTTATAACAATGTTTACTAATGAAAAATGAGCTTGTAAAAATAATGTTTAAAATTTAAATTGGAATATTCAATCAGCATAATTTAGAATATTTTAGCAATAAATTTCTATTTCTTATTTTAAAGTATAATTTCATAGCACTTTTAAAATGCAAAATATAAAGTTAACTTTAAATTAGATATAAATGTGAACATATGGAACTCTTTAGATAAGGAATAAATCTTTAGTACTAAGTGTGAAATTTTATGATATTAGGTACATAAAAGAGAATAAGCAATAATAAGTTCAGCATTCTTGTCAACTTCACATGCCTATCTAGTAGGATAAAAATATTATCTCATTTTAAAATATGAAAATCAAAGGTGAAAAATATTGTATTTCAACAAAGCTCAATAAAAAGTGAATTGAATCTTTCAAAATGTTCATATTTCAGATTTATTCATGTAGTGATTCATTCTATATTAATTCAACATAATATTTATTGAGCATCTACTATGTGCCTAGTACTATGGCAAACATAGGAAACAGATGGTTAAAAAGTTAGGTTGATCGCTGACATGTAGAGCTTATCATCTAAGGCAAGAGGTACAAATTTTATAAATAAGCAAATAGAAAGAAGAATATAGAGTTGTGGTATAGTCTATAAGGAATGAAGAAAAATAGTGTGAGGAGAAAGAACAAAAGAGTTAACTTTTTAAGTTGGCTTACTCAAGGAAATTGGTTATTGGAGAATAGAAAGGAGAGTGAATAAGAGAACCCACTTAGAAGAAAGAGCAGCACATATGAAAGCTTGGGAGTAGAAAGGAATTTAGTGTGTTTGGAAAGAGAGGCTGGAGCAGAGTGAGGAGAAGGGCGGAGAAAATGAAAGTGAATGAGATCTATTTAGCTTCATGAAAACTGTGCATTTTTTCCTTTATTACTTGTTAGTCTCTTAACCAAACATAAAACCAGGGGGTCACCAGGTAACAAGATTATTTCTGAAACAATGATTGAAGTTACTTCAAAGTTTTATTTGATAAAAACTGTGTTATCAGATAAACTAAGTGAATAATATATGGACCTAAAATATAAGTGACCTTCAAACTCAGGATAACTATAGAGTTCTTAAATTGAATGTATACTCTAATTCATTATTTGGGGGTAAATGACCACTTAAACTTTAAAAAATAAAATCCAAGAACATATACTTCCCCATTAAATTTGAAAGCAATAAATTATATTTCATGCATGTTTAGTTACTCTCCAAACCTTGTTACTTTAAAAGGCACAGATTTTGTTTTTCTCAGGCGCTAAAATTGAAGCATTTTTCTAGATGCCAAGTTAATACTTGTTGGCAAAATACATACCGTGCGTGGTGTTTGTACAATTTATAATTACAAACTGACACCCACTGACATTACAGAATAGCTTCTACCAGCAAGTAGTTACGAATATTGAAGACCATTGTCTGATCCCATAAGGCATGTCATTAACTTTCATTATTACTAATGGGAGTTATAGGCATACTTCCAAAGTAAATCACAGGCATTGTGTCACTTCACTGCTCCTAAAAAGGCTTATTTTCAGGTTGGATACTTTTGGCTATGCAGTCATTTTGCTATTTTATTTTCCTCCTTAGAAAAATCCAGATAAACAAAATACCAGCACATATCTTTCCTTTTGCATTCTACTTTCCCTCTTAGTATATAACTTAGGAAAAGAAATTCCAGTATAAATATTTACTTAGAAAAATCTTATGTAAAACAAAAAAGAGACATATCATATAATACAACCCAGTGTTAGTAAATTAAATGTATATTCCCATATTTTCTGTATGGGTATGAACTAATACAACCTTTATGGTAATCTGGCAATGTGAATCAGAAGCCTTAAAAACATTCCTAATCTTTTATTCAATAATTCCATATTAAGATATTTGTAATAAAAAAATAACCCAAAATCTACATGTGCCCAAGAATTCAAAAATCTTAGGGAAGTCAATGAACTTTTCATAATGCATGGAAAGCAACCCAATCTCATTTGCACCTTAAATGACACAACTGGTAAGTGAGAATTTAGATAAACAGGTAGGTATGTAGGTAGGTAGATAAGTAGGTAGGTAGGTAGGTAGGTAGGTAGATGATAAATGTATAAATAATAGATTATATAACCTATAGTATATATTAATATGTTTATTCCAATATATTAATATAAGTTTATATATTATAGATAAGACAATAGATAAAAATAGAAAAAATTCTGAAGAAGATGTATCAAAATATTGATAATCTCTAAATGAAGAAATTACAGATAATTTTCTTTATTATATATATTTGTGAATTCATATGGTATTACAAATATTGAATATTATTTGTTTTTAAATGTATTAAGAGGTATATTTATTCTGAAGTATATAATTTGGTATTCCAAATCCTCTATAACAAATACTTACTAGTTTTATAAACAGTTTAATCAGTAAAAGCAATACTTTGTAAAGTTTTTAAACCTCAAGGGTTCTAATGTATAAAGAATACGTTCTCTCATAGGCAAGAACTGCAAACTGGTCAAGCTCCTTGGCTGACCTTCTGCTTGCCCCTGCTCTACTCTGTCCATTTTCCCCTCTGTACTTGTTTCTGTTCTTGTCATGCTACCCTAGATATTAGAGAGTATACATTTAACTTAACATAATCTAAATTTAATCAAAAGAATGCAAAGGTAACAATGCTTTAACTCCGATCACTGTCCTTCAGATCTATATGTTATGTTTGTCTAGTATTTTAATTCTTATTTAAAACTTTACAAATTTATCATTATTATTTTATACAATAATAAATCACTGATTTATACATATGTTGATAATTTTATTTATTAAATTGGGGTGACATTTGTTAATAAAATTATAAAGGTTTTAAGTGTTGATCATTTTCTTTGATAATTCCTTTTTGCATCCCTGATCTCACCTCGAGGCACTTTTATTATGCTTCCTAAATTACATTCATTAAAAGTTCATTTAGAAATAGTGATTCATGGGCTACTAAACATTTCTTAATTTTTGTGGTCTGAAAATGGTTTTTGCCCATGTTTTTGAAAAATAATATTGCTGAGTATATAATTCTATGTTGATAGTTGTTGTCTCTTAGAAATCTGATATCATTTCACTAACTTTTGGTTTTCCATTGTTTCTACTTAGAAATTAGCTGTCAGTCCAATTTTTTCCTTTGCAGGCAATAAATTTTCTGTCTAACTACTCCTAAGATTTTTCTATCTATCCTTGATACTGTGAAGTTTCACTGCAAATGTCTAGGTATAAATTTCTATTTTGATTTGTTAGATTTCTTGAATCTGAGGATTTGTGTCTTTCATATTTCCAGAAACCTATTAGCCATTACCTCTTTGACTATTGCTTTTCTGCTATTCTCTCTAATCTCACCTTCCAGCAGCCTGATTAAATGTATATTTTGCCTTCTTACTCTCTACTCTCTCTTCTATATCTAAAACTTCTCTTTCTCATTTGCATTTGTACTACATTCTGGATAATTCTGCAGATCTTTTAATTCACTAATTCTCTTAGCTGTATCTAACCTACTATTAAAGCCACTTATTGTACTTCTAATTCCAATAATTACACATAATAAATATTTATATATAATTTCTATTTCACATAAATATAAGTGCTTTGTTTCAAGAAGTTTGATTTAATTCTTTTTCAAATCTGCCAGGTTATTTTTGATAGTCTTATTCCTTTTCTTGCTCCTCTGCTAAATCATCATTTCCCCTCTTTGATTTCCATTATATAGTAAACATATTTGCTTTCTTGAATATGATAATTATAATATTCATAGTCTGAAAGTCTGATTCTAGAATTTGTTTTCTCTGCTTTCTCTGGTGATACTTGTTTTAACATATATTTGGTGGGTTTTTGTGTGTATGAGAGTCCATGTTCCTGGTAAAGTTATCTAAGGGAATTGTCAGTCTCTAAGGTACATTACTCTGGGGCTCCCTGGAGAAGTATCTCATTCTAGGTCTGGGGAAGGGCAAGTATAAGCATAGCCTAAGAAACCTTTGTGCTACACAGAAAAGAAACCTTGAAAAACAAATGAAGGCATGCCAACAAGATACAAGAGATTGCTTAAGACAATGTGACCTTCAAATAAACAATAACTGTAATTTATTACAACTCGTGGAAAAAATTTTTTTAATGAGTTCATAGTGATACTCAAGAGAGAGAAAAAAGGACGTGGAGAGACTGATTTGCCTTTATTGAGACTGTTATGCCAATAACTTTCTCTGAGAATCGACAATTGAAGAGAAAAAATAATCATTTACCCTTTAGGAGAAAGTGTATTTCCTTCCCATTGACAAAAGAAAAGTCGTCATTACAGAAGAGCATCAGCTAATAAATATTAAATATCAAAGTAACTGATTCAGCTAGTATCATTATAGGGTGCTAGAACTGACAAGTGAAAAGTTATCTGGAAGCAAGATATTCGACTAGGGGCAAACTATCACCCAAAGGATAATTTGCTAATGGCAAAGAAAAAAATAATTTCATTTATAAGAATATCTGGTAATCACTACCTTAACCAAGTGATCAATCTTAGCCTCATTAACAGTGCAACATCCTAATTTCTTGCACCTCCTGATGCAATATGAAGTACATAATGGAAACAATTCTTGCCAAAAAATTTTCAACTCCACGTAATAAGCATTTAGAACTTTCAATTAATACATATATGTGCATATATAGTACATCCATAAACACATATATATGTATGTATATATTTGCATAAACTATGTAAACTGATAGAATCCTAGTTAGAAAAAATAACTACTACAAAAGATGATTTAGCAGTGCTTGTGGAAATCTGAATATAGACTAGGCATGAGATGTTACTAAGGAATTATTAATTACCTTAGAACTGATGAAGATAATAGTGTGGTATGTAACTTTTGGAAGTATATGCTGAAATAAGTATGGGGGAAGCATCATGATCTCTACGACTTATGTTCAAATAGTTCAATGAGATAAAAAATGGAAAGGTGCATACAGATGGATAAGAGACATATAAAATAAATTTGGCAAAATGCTGACAATTGCTGAATGTAAGAGGTAGGTATATGGATTTTCACTGTACTACTCTTTCATTATTTATATGTTTGAATTTTTTATAATTAAAACATTTGGAAACATTTAAAAAATTGAAATGCATCCCTCCAAAGCAGGTTTGTGTTTGCTTCTGTCATGGGCCTGGCAACCAATCCAAGACAACTTGACTGTTTTTTTGACTTGGCATTTTTCAGGCCACCTATAGTGGCAGTATAAATCCCAGGCCCAAATGAATGAGATTTTTCTCTTTTTTTCTCTTATCTAGAAACAAAGTCTAGAATGATAAGCACAATTCTGTATTTGAAATTTTTTTCTTCTTTTTCCTCATAAACTCAGTGAGAGAGTAGCCACTTGAGGGTTGCATTTTCCAGCTTGGTCCCCACATTCACACGTGAGACTCAATGAAGGTAAAGGGTCATCACCATGAAGTGGTAGACTGCTCTAGATGCAAATTTTCTCATAGTTTCTGATCTCTGCAGAGTTTCTCTTACTTTCTCATAAGATCAGTTGTACTTTTAAAAATATGTGTTCGGGGTATACGTATGTGTGGCTAATATTTTCTCCATCAGACAGTTCACTCTATCATCAAAAAGTGAAATGAGGATTCAATAAACTTTTTATGAGAAGCACTTAGGACAGTGCCTATGTTAAGATAAGGATTTCCTTGTTATTGATGTTTTTGTCATTGTGATCACTTTCCGTAGGCTGCTGTGCTATGGTTTTGCTATTCTCCTTGTTAGAAAAGTTATATACCACAGGCAAGCCAAATATTGGAAAGAAGCACACCTAGTAACTTTATGAATAAATTGTTAAGATACGTGTGACCATGATCTCCTGTATCAATGTTTATCTTAAAGTAATGCCCCTATTCAATACAAACTGTCTGTGCCCCCCAAATTCATACATTGCAACTCTAATCCCCAATAGGATATTTAGCTTGTAGATATGGGACCTTGGGGAGGTAATTAGGTTTCAGCTGAGGTCATGAGCATGGGCCCCCATTATGGGATTACTGTCCTCATTAAAAGAAGAGAGACCAGAGCTCTCTCTCTCTCCCCCTCCATGTGAAGACACAGTGGGAAGGTAACTGTCTACAAGTCAGGAAAAGGCTCTCACTAGGAACCAAATCTTCCAGAATCTTGATCTTAGCCTTCCCAGCCTCCAGAACTGTAAGAAATAAATGTCCATTGTTTAAGCCATCCAATCTGCGGTGTTTTGTTATGGCAGCAAGAGCTGACCAATATAAGATACTGACTAATTTCTGAGCACAGCCAAAGTCTCTTTCCTTCACGATGATTTCCTTAACCATGACTACCTCCTCTGAACCCTTTTAGGAATTCTCTGGACAATACTCCTTCATGGGTTCAGGTTCATGGGGAAGTTAAAAGAATATCATCAGACTGTCTGGGGTTTGATTCTTTCAACATGTATGGGCCATATGACTTTGGAGATATTGCTTAAATTTATTTTTTTCTTTTTTGGGGGGGAGGGGGAAGCAGAAAATTTTTTTTCTATTTAACTAGATATTTGCCATTTTTTATTTTATTTTATTAAACTTATTGGGATGACATTGGTTAATAAAATTATATAGGTTATATAATTAATAAAATTATATAGGGGGCATTCTGTAAGAAGGTTTGTGTTCAATAGTAAATAAAACAAATAGAAACAGACTAATGGATACAGAGAACTGATGATTGCCAAATGGGATGGGGATTGGGGAACTGGGTGAAAAAGGTGAAGGGGTTAATAGAAATTGGTAGTTGCAAAATAGTCACAGGAATGTGAAGTATAGCATAGTGAATATAGTCAATAATATTATAATAATTATGTATAGTGCCAGGTGGGTATTAGACTTATTGTGGGGATCTTCTTAAATTATATAAATATCTAACCACTGTGCTGTACACCTGAAACTAATATAAAATAATATTGACTGTTGACTCTAATTGAAAAAAAATAAACAAAAAAAATTTTAAAAATAAATCTAATGGTTATAGTGTTCAAAAGAGTAAAAGCCTTATAATTCTAATAAAAAAGATAGATACTTGACTCTATCATTTAAGACAAATATATTTTAAGCAGAATTGAATTTATTTTTCTAAAAAAATAATCACCTCCTGAAATACTATTTAGCTTCTTTTCTATAGCTTACCAGTTCTTCCTCTAACTTTCAGTAATATAAAGAAAACTCCAACAATTATATTTACATATTTTCTATACATATAAATCTATGCCCTGTAGGAGAGAAAAGGTAAACCCACCTATTATCAGAAGTTCAATATCAAGAAAATCATTTTGAAAATTAAGCAAAAGTGTCAATGAAAACAAAAAATGTTTACATGTGTGAATGTAAGATCCCAAACAAAGAAATTTAGACATTTGATCTGATCACTTTATTTCAGATGAAGAAAGGTGAACCCAGAGTAGAAAAGTAGCTTCCAAGTCACATATGGTAAAACCAAAATTAGAACCAAGGTTCCCCAAAAACTGATAGCTATCCAACAACAACTATATTAACTGAAACAAGCCCCCAAGTGAAAAGGATAATTCTCACAACAATCTCTCAGATTAATCTCACACCAAAACCACCTCTATCAGCTGTGTGTGAACATTTAACAAGTTGTTCATACTATAACCAATAGCAGTTTTCTTCTGTTGATAAAAATATTTTACCATAGAATGAAACCAAAAGCTTTCTAAAAATCACAACCCATGACTTTTTTCACATCCTCTACCCACATGGCCTGTCCACAGATTTCATTAACTCTGAGGCTCTTAGACTATGGAAGTTATACTGCTACTATTGGAGGGAACTTTTAAGCCTATCATAAACACTCTTTGCATTCTTCAATAACAATTAAATCAGAAGACTCTGTTTAAATACAGGGCAGAATGATTATAAGGAGGAGAAGATATTAAAAAATAGTATTAGAAGCACTAATGATCCCTAAAATATTTTAAAACTCATATCTATTTAGAGCTTCTTTATATTAAGTTTTCAAATATAGTCTAAATAGAAAGAAGGGAAAACAGTAGACCTTATGCCTTTATAATTGACAGCCATTTCAATCAAAAATCGAAAGGATTATAGTTTGTATTTTTTAACTTCTGGGAGGTTAGAGTGTGTACATATTTCTTGGTAATTAAAAGATAAAAATACAAATTTTGTTCTTAATAGATAGTGTTTTTTCCTACTAATGAAATAAAAAGATAACATTTATTCAATGTTAATGTACCATCTCCTACATAACTCTGAAAAAAATTCTCCCTAATTTTGTTATTCCTGTACTGCAAGGCAAGTTGCATGAAAGAAAAGATTTCTGTCTTTTTTAGGTAATGCTGTATCCCTAGCACCTAAAGCATCATATAATTACAGAGTGTTAATAAATATTTGTTGAGTGAACAAATGAATTATGCAAAACAACAGAGAGGCTGTATGTGTAAGTTATATGACATTGTACTATAAGTCACATTACGTCTGTAACTATGTAAGTCGCATTGTACATGCTGATGATTTTTATATCTTACAAGATGGCTGGCAAAGCTCTTCATCAAAAGATTATAAAACAGTGTTTCCATACAAGTGAAAAATAATTACGATTTGCATTCACATGCACCATCTCCTTTTATCTTTCTAATAATGCTATGGTCGTGGTAGGACTGATATTTTTACCTTCAGTTTATAATGAAGAACTGAAGCTTCAGAGAAATGGGAACTTCTGCATGTTTGTAAGGTTGATCAAAAGCAGAGTCACTTCTGGAATGGTCAGTGTCTTCAAACTTTTAGACCAGTGTTCACTTTCATGAAATATACTCTGGCTCTTTTCCTGGTTCATATCAAAAGTGATCTGGGTATTTTAATCCTATTTTGACTAAACCATTATTAAACATTAAACACTGCTACATTATTATTGTAGTAATATATTAATATTACACAGAGGCAGAGTAAGTAGTTCTCTGTGTAGCATGAATTGAGAAGCAGTACCAGCCCTTCTTCCCCCCAAATTCTCTCTCATCTATAAAAATGTCTGAAGAAAGGAGATGGAGTAAGTCAAAGACAAACTTTCTGCCTCAATAATGCTGGCCAGGGTGCCTGATTTCAAAGTCTAGTGCACTATCACCAAATATCTAGACAAAATATTAAGACTTATTCTCATTCCACATAACTGCTTCCTTCTCAGGATTCTGTGGTATTTCATATACCTGGTCACTGAGAGGCATCCACAAATTAAAACTCCTCACAATTATTACAGAGAATCTTATGTGCAAGATTTAAAAGTAGATTACCTAAATGTAAACTATGGCTCCTATTCTCCTTGATTGTTGCATTATCTACCAGAGGGTGTTCTAATTTACTACTGTCGAAATGTGGAAATAGATTTGATGGAATGAATTTTTGAAGCCTACTTTTAGGTTCAGTAAACAAAAGTACAAGCCAAGGTAGTAGATCATTGAGGTTCTTTCTCAATCTGGTCTTCCTTCACCCACCAAAGAGTGGGTCAAGGTGGCTCCAATGCTTAAAGTAAAGTAAATTCAAAAGTATATCCTGGGCAGTCCACCTCATGGCAGTTCCTTGCTTAAATGTCTCTTCTGTAGCTTGGAGTGAAAACCCATTAATAGGGTATCCATAAATTGTTTGCTTACATGCTACTTCTCCAAATTGCATTTACATCATGCTGATCCAACAGTAATCCTTTGGACACCCCACAAGGAAGCCAGCCTCATAAATACTCAGTCACTCTGATCCACAGACTTCTTTCCCCCATACCCACTTAAAGTGAAAATTTCCCTGGGTGACATCACTTTTTCCTCCACTTCAAAACTATTTTTTTTTAATTTTACCTAAATTTTACCTGTTTAAAAATTCTAGGGAGAAGGCTAAAAACTAGGCCAGCAACATCTCTTACTGGGAAAACCTTGATACAATATAAAGCCTACCGATAGTCACCAATTTCATTACTAAAGTCTGATAGACTGAGTTTCATATAATCATAAAAGTGCATAACTAAAAATCATAATAAGAAATGTATGGATTTCATGCAATGATGCTTTAGACACATATCACCAGCCCCCTCCCAAAAGTAAAGCGATTTTACTAAATACAAAATTACATTTCTAATCACATTTTCTACCGAGAAAGTGGCAGCATAAAGTAAAAATATAAAGCTCCTTTGGATCACATAACATAGTTCAAAAGAACTATAGCTTTTCTTTGCCTATTATGCAGAAATGTAGCGGTAATTGTGTTATTTTTCTAAAACAAATATTCACATTAAAGACTTTCATTTTATATTCATGTTTTATCATCTAAGTATATTTCAATATAATTGCCCATATCCCTATAAAGTCTCCCTGGCTGTTATAGTCAAATCTACTGATATTTATGGTGCAAATCCTTCTCTAAATTCCATAAGAATTACTTTTTAAAATTGAGTGAAACAAAGTGATTAACATAAAAGGTTATCATCATATTTCATATAAATGTCACAAAGCAAGTTCCTCAAAAATGTCTTGTGTATTTTGTACCTAATGATTTAGTTTTTTAAAGTGACACAGAATTCCCACAAAAAGAAAATATTTATGTTTGAAAGGTAAAAGAAGAAATACTGTTTGTTCAAATTAATTTATTATGCTTAAAAATAAGTAATATAAGGCAATACAAAAAGAATACTAGACTGGAATCAGGCATCTTGCAATATATCCCTACTCAGCCACTAACCAGCCATTGATCACAGAAAAATCATTTATCCACCAATGATCTTGAATGTTCTCATCTATAAAATGATGAAGTTGAATTATCTCATTGTTAAGGTACCTTCGAAATATATGACTCTAAAACTATAAGTAGTTTACATAATTTGTAGTAGGATAAAAGATTTAGTATACAGACAGTTAGACCTATTCTTTTTGTTGAAGCAAATGATCTGTGTTTAGTCAAGGCTGTTGTCATCACACTATGTAAAGTCAAAGATATTTGACGCTATTTAGTTTTCCTGATAGAAAAAATGTGTTTCAATTGAATCATGACATGCTCCTGCAGCCTGATTACTGCAAGACAGCAGCAGTCTGCTGTCTGTAAGATATACCAATAAAGTGATGTTTCCAGTAATTAAGTTATTTGTCAATAATAGAAGCATTTTGAACTCATAAATTCTGTACCTATAATTTCTCACTTGTTTAAAAATGTATAATATATTTAAGCATTGAAATATAAAAGAAATAGTTCAGAAAAACCAGCAACACATTTTTTTAGGTTAAATACATTTTACTTCAGACTTCTTTGATGTCTGAGAAAAATGCCAATAATAAAAATAATAATAATTATAATTATTATTGAGACTTTCACTGCCCCTTTGAGACAATTGATTGAATATCATCTTAACAGTATCTAACCAGATATCATTTCTTCATATCATAAATATCAACTTATGTCCTATATATTTATATGTACATATATACATATATTTTTAAATGTCACAGCACTACAGTGTAAGAATCAGCAGACTTTCAAAATAGGATGTATTTAAAATTATTTTAAAAATCTGATAGGATTCCCAAGGAAATCATTTCAGAAAATACAATGGAGGATAATATGCTAAAGTAGTAATATTCAGTCTATAGTGGGTCTTTGGGGAAATATTCAATGTTCTCTTCAGCTTTCATTGAAAAATGAAATAAATAAACCACAAGCAGCAGGGTAGTTTCCCCTCTGGAAGTGAATGGTTATAGATGTATTAAGGAGTATAACATATGCTATTAAATATGGATGCTGAATAATTCATATGTGCTATCAAAAGAGCCAAGCAACTGGGACTAATATCTACTCTGCTAAAATTCTCATTTTATTCTTTGTTGTCTTTTGGAATCAGTAAACTCACAGGCTATCTGATGTAAATGAAAATAAGGTTGACTGCAAAATTATAAAAAAATAAACAAATTAAACGCAGGTTATAAGCCAATGCTGACATATTTCTCTTTACTTGAAAAAGTCTACAAAACATTCTAAATAGCTGCCCAGTATCTCTCATTATAATCTAAATAATGTGTTGGCAAAATGTCCATATTCATTCCCTATTTTAAATAACTCTTTGGTTGAGGAGAGAGAGGAAGTAGACCAACAAAATTAACACAAGGAAATAGTAGAAGAAACAGTCATACAAATTATACTAATTATATTGATTTTTAAAGGTGATTATTTAAAAGTGACATTCTGCTTAGAAGACATATCTGGATAAGCAATAATGTGGTTCAGGAAAACATTTAGACTTATATAAACTCAAGAGGGTCAGAAGTGGCATTTTTGCACCTACTACTAATCATACTGCAGATCTGAAAGAGTAGAAGCTGCTTGTTTAATAAATGTACTTTGATAGTAAAAATCACTGTTAAATTATGACATTGCCCTTTTCTCAACATGACCTTTGTCACAATAAAACTCTATGGAGGACAGGTCTCAGAAAGTAGAATTCTATTTAAAAAAACTGAATGCCCACTATAAACTCTGCAACATTTTAAGATCAAAAAAAAAAAATGTAATTTAAAAGTCATGACTACTGCTTTTGAAAGATATGAATAAAAAAATAATGTAAGACAACTATGATGTATTTGTGATCCTATTTTTACATCTTTATATTACACAGTTAATATACAAGAAATTAAACATCAGGTGCTAATAATTGTTTATTAAAACTACCAATTACAAAATTATTATTGGTCTCGCATTGTATAATTTGTTAAAATAACAAGCAAAAACATTCTTCCATGGACATTGAAAAATAGCTTCATACCAGTTACAGATAACGAAGGAGATGATTTGGGGGCGGGGGTTGGGGGGCAGCGAGGCAACCCTTGATTGACCTCACAGATTGCAAGGACTTTGTCAGCTTACAATTCCTTATTTTTTATTTTATTTTTTTATGCCTACAGCACCTGGTCTTCCTAGGTGGCCTCCCATCCAAGTACTAACCAGGTCCGACCCTGCTTAGCTTCCAAGATCAGACAGGATCGGGCTTGTTCAGGGTAGCATGGCCATAGAAGGAGATAATTTTAAAGTTCTGTTTTCTCATCACTTCTCACTTCTACTTGGTCCCTAAGTCATACTGAGTCAACCCTCCTATTACTCACTTCTCCATTCCCATTCCCACTACCTTAGTCCAGGCCTCTTATTTCTTATCTGGTTTATTCTAATAGTCTCCTACTATGTCTCTCACTTTGTTTTTGTATTTCAAATCTACCTAAACCCACCTAGCCTCACTCACAGACACACATTTCACATTCTCATTGCTTGCAGAGTGATCTTCCTTAAAATACAAATTTGATGCCATTCCTGTGCTCAAAATCTTTCAAAAATTGTCCATAACTTTTATACTGTCATTCCCAGTCCTTAATTTAAATCATAAAGCCTTTCCAAAAAAATCCTGCTTATCTCTGTAATCTCATCTTAAGCTCTGGCCTCACATATATCTTTTTCTGTAAGCATATTAAATTACTTCACGTGCTCTGAAAATAGAGGTCTGTGTCCTATACCTAGGCCTTTGGTGAAAATGATTTGTCTGAATGAAAATGCCTTTTCTTCTCATCCCACTCACAATAACACATAGTTTTTAGCTGGCATCATCTGCTTTGGGAATCCTGAACTGCCTAGTCTATTGTGGATCTTCATGTTTTGCACCTCATTTCACTCAGAGAAGCATATTCCAATCAGAGATGTATGACTGACCATCCCTGTCTTGACTGTTAATAAAGTTGGGAAATCTATCGAGAAAAAAGAGCACAATTCATTTTATTTTTTCCAGTGTAAGTACAGGCCTGCCAATAGTGGGTGCTCAATAACTGTTTGTTACATGAAAAAACCTGAAGGAGAAAGTTTAACTTACTGAGTGGAATAAAAATTAGTACTTTGGCTTCACTAGTGTACATAATAATCAATAACATGTTTGCACTCATTCATGGACTAGATTCAAAACCAAATACTATATGACAAAATGTCTTAGAAACAATTTTTAGATTAATCTTGGTCACTTTAATTCAAAGAAATAAAATTGCATTTACCTGAAAATATTATGTATCTAATACTCAAAAATAATTTGTGATTGTCTTACTAATTGGTACAAATAACTAAACTTTAAGTGAATAGTAAATAATTTATAAATAAATTATAACAAAGCACTGTTTTATGAATGTTATCTTCTTGTAAGTTATGCCTGCTAAAGAATAGTTCTACCAATAGCTAGAGACATATCTCATTATCTCCAAGGATACATTCCAAGCTTCCACAGGTAGGATGAAAACTAATTAATTGTTAACTGATGATTATGAGTCTAATTATAGCAAAATATAAAAATTCCTCTGAGATCTGCACAGAGCGTACTGATTGGCCAACATAACTAAATTAGTCTTCTGTATTCATTCCAAACACCAAAAACAGCCCATACGCACCCTTTCAAAAAAACAGCATTTCAATAATTATTCTATTAGCTTCTAGCCCCAACTAAAGAGAGTACATGGAAAATATAAGAACAATATATTTCCTGTTACATTAAAGAAAATTAACATGTCATTAAGTTTATTTTTAAATTACATGAACTTTAGAGTAAAATGAATTAGGTGCAGAATTATTTTGACATCAAAATTATCCTTGGGTTTAAAAATAGGCTTGTCTTCTGATTTCCAAAATATATTTTCATAGAGAATCATTTTCTGTTTGTCTATGTTATTCCTGTTTTGTCAATATACTATTCATAGTCCATTTTTCTTACATGACATAATTACATCATACTCAGGCTTTTAACTGCTTTCAAGTTCTCAATAATTGATTCTATATTTCTTTATCAATGTCTGTAATTACAGAAAACTTCTACTTTTTCTTAATAGGCTAATGTTTCTAAGACCAACAAAGTGACTGAGAGAAAAGCAAATGTAGAAGCCACTGAACAGGGCACTTCGCATTAATCTCATTTTTTTTTTTTAACCATCTAGTATGATCGAGTTGGCAATCTGCAATGAAAGTTATTAATGATAAAGTAAAAACAAATAAATAAATAGCATGCTATCTTAACCGCTGGCACAATAATTTCCATTAGAAAGGAAATTTTCTTTGTCTGAGAAAATGCCTTACCAAGTAGAAAGAAAATCTTAGGCAAAGGTAGAAGCCAAAGCAACAAAGCAACAGTGAGGCTTTCTAGGAAATAGGAAAATGGGATTTGTTTTCCTCTTGGCAAAAGAGAAAATTATATAGGATGATTAGACAGAAAGAGGAAAGGGGAACCAGTGGAATGCTATGAAGTTGAGACCAAATGGAATTCATGAGAGATATATTAATAGCAAGTTTGACTTAAGTTCCAATTTAAAGTCATTTGCATTAATGTGCTATTACCTTCCCCCACCAATGTTCTCCTAAAATCATCAACAAAGTTTTTTGCTCTTGAGAATATTTGGTTTAAATGGTTGGTTTCTGGTCATTAATAAAGAGGCTTGGTTTCCCCTGTGAGTTGATGCTTTGCAGAACAGAAACTTCTCCAGAATAAGCAAAAATCCTTCTGTGGGATAACCTTGAGCATGCAACCTTTCCCACCTACTACAAGCCTTTGTAAATTTTCAGAACCTGTGGAGAGAGGATTGGACCTGCCTGGAGCATTGTAGGGGAGGATGAAGCCAATGTTACTTGGATATTCTGCTGATATCTGTGTTGCTTTATGAGTTTTTGAGATGTGGCATGTCTCACCTTTTAACCTATTAAATACAATATGATTTTGCCTCTCAAATTTATATTTTGAAATAAAAATCTTCAGAATATACAATTAAAGATACTGCCATAATAAAATAATCCGAAAGATCAAGACATCTAAGTGTTGACATTTGTCATTGGTGTGTGCAAATCACCAATAACAAAGCCTAAATAGGTAACTTACATATCCATGTTAATAACTTATTCATTTTTCTAACAGGCAAGAAAAGAGTTAAAGTTAGCTAAAGTTAAAGTTAGCTAGAAAAGAGTTAAAGTTACCTAAATCCTAGAGGATTTAGAAAACTCAAAAATACTAGCATTAATTTTTTAAATTAATTTTTAAAATCAACTCATTGTTTTGTAGACTTCAAATATTTTGCCTCCTAATCTGCATGCTGGCCTCTGAACAAACACACATGGTAAATAGCTGTGATGATAAATAACTGGGCTGGTTTTTCAACTATGCTGGTCATATAAATCTCAAAATATAAGAAAAAAAAAATCTCCCTCACTGAGAATGGAATACTTCTAACAAATATTGCTTACAGCACCTTTGGAACAGCCTCATGATCATTCCTAATAAAATTAGAATAAGTGGTATGACAGTTAAGAAGTAAAGGTCACAGAGAAAAATAAGGTCAAAGAAATAAGATTAGTGACCACAGCAATAGGAATTAGAGCTTGGATCTGTCTAGACATTTTCTCTCTAATTTGTGTTATTGTGTAAGACCAAATTTTTAAAACCAAAATAAAATGAGGACAAGTTACTATCAACTTTCTGGTTCATGATTACACATTCTTTTAGTTTGTTCGTTATTCACATATCCGTTGTGTCTCAGTTTTTTCCTCAATTGAAAACATCTGTTAATTTTGTAGTTATGAATGGTATAATCTATTATAATAAAAATGCCAACATACCTTTGAAAATGAAAGGTACAATGCTACAAATAATATACGAAAGGTTAAATATGACCAAACAAGGTAAAAGTGATGAAATGAGGCAAAATGGATGTTATATTCATTAATATTAGACTCAGGCTTCAATTTTTAATGCTACCTTTTATAGCAGATGTTACAAAACATGAATAAAAGAACAAGTTTAGTCCTTTGTATATAATGCATTTTTTTTAAATCTCAATATTGTGATTTTAAAGCCATATTTAATTATTCATCATTGTGATCTGTTTACAAAACGTATTGAACAAAGAAAACATTCATTATAATATACAGGATACAAAGATATAACAACAAATGTCATTTAAATATTTTAGCTATCCTCTCACAATTAAATTCTTGTGATAGAAGCAGATTTTTGAAGTACCTGTTAATTTTCAAGAAGCCAAAAATCCATTCACACTACATACCTCCATTTAAAAATGTACTTTTTAATAAAATAGTTCATAGTCCATAATCTACCTAAGCCCTGTCATAAAAAAAAAATCAAAGATGCCTGCTCGGCTGCCTTAGTTTAAGTTTCAAGTAGTATCTGGCACAGACAGTATATGTTTGATTTTGGAGACATTCATATTTTTAAAATCTACATGTAGTGCCATTTCTAGTAATGGCAAGAATGATACACACTGATAGATTCCACAGCTATTACAATGCAACTGACAATATAAAATGTAAATTATAGCCTAAACTGGTGAAGAGGAAAATCAATTAGTGTTTAACCTATTTGAAGTTCTTTCTAAAACTCTCGAAGAATAAAAGACGCCTTCCTCCTGTTGCTCATTTAATATTGGCATTTCATGTGGCAGATGGTGACCTTATCCCTGTGCTTCAGCTAAAAAGATTTTTATTAAGGCTAAACAAGTGTGAACAGCGTTAATTTCTTGCAGGAGGCACATATGAATAAACCACTAGAAAAAGTATAAGTGCCCAGCCTCACCATATGGTCAAGGTCCACATCTTGCCAATGGAATGGACTGAAAAGTAGCCAACATGCTCGAATCCTGCCCTGAGTTCCATGTTTCTTCATTAGTCACCCAATCAAACAACAGCAACAGAGGGAGGGAGATCATAATGAATGAGAAACATAATTTGATGAATTGTCTGTTGGCTAAGATCTGAAAGGTCAGTGTGGGTAAATTTTGAAATATGAAACATTTGCCTTTCAGTAGCCCTCACCATTCTTGCCATGTTCTTGCCACTTTTCTCCCTAATATCAACCTACTATTGCCCTTGTATTAATCCAGAGCCTAATAACTGATACCTAACCATTGCTCTGATCATACCACCCTAAACTGCCCTCTTAGGGAGGTGTTCCACAACCTCAAGGTATGTCTCATACTTAAAAACTGTGTCTACCTCCTTTAAAGAACATATATTTTCACAGACTCCTAATCTTAGGAACCATTGTAAAAACATAGTGCCTTGGCTTAACATCACTTCGTTTGAATATGGTGTAAATGTAGTAATACATGTTTAACACCTGGTCGGGTCTGCAGTTAACCAGGTGAGGAAGAATAATTTTTTTATAGATGATCAAAATGAACATTAAAAAATTAAACATTATTATGAGAAATGCAAGGAATATTTTAAGAATGACCACTCCAAAATTTTATCTCTTCTATCCCCTACCATAGTTAGCATACAGGTAAGATTCAGTGAATTCTTTCCAAGTACCAAACTCTCTATATGTCTAATCTTCTGGAATCCTCCTAATAGTTCTACAAAATAGATACTATAATCACTTATATCTTATAAATTAAAAAATTAAGATAGTAAAATTAGGAAACAAACTAAGTCTCAGTGGACTCCAGAGCCTTTCCCTGCATTACTACAAAATATCATCTATCAACTTGTTCTCAGCTAGTTGTCCAGTTGAAAGATTCCTACCAGTTGACTCTCCTTAGAGACCTAATTAACTCTCTTGAGAATATTTGCATTTCTCCACTTCTTATCTCTCCCAATTACTAAAAATAAGTATAAAAATATCAGAATATTGAGGGGGAAGGAAGAAATAATTCTGTAACAGTGGAATATTTCAAATAAAAGATGGACGATAGTATAACTGTAAAAACATTCTCTAGTAGTTGAATCTAACTGCTCTAAAGAATACAGAATAGCTGAATCCATTAACAATTACCTTCTAAATTAATCATATAATATTTCTAAAGTTAGTTGTGTATTTTCTGAATTAAAGAAAAATATGGCACAACCTTCTTAATATTTTTCATAGTTTTGACATGCTATATCTATTTTATCTTTCCACAAAATCTTCTCAGATTAAGCAGATCAAATCCATGAGGTATCGTCCTGATTCTTTTCTATATTTTCCACTCTGCAACTGAAAGCATTTATCATTTATATACTCCTCTAATATGTAACCACTCTTTTAATCTCTACACGTTATAAAATTTTAGTCTATTTGTGTAAGTATTAATGATTTTCATCCCTTTATATCTTCTTCTTCTGATCCACTCATCAAAGCAAATACAGCCTTTTTAGATTTAAATTCTAAAGCTGTATAAATTTTATGTCATTAAGATATTTCCTATCTACCAATAGTACCATCCATCAATAGGTTACTGAATACTTTA
>NW_006494614.1:583819-588330 GCF_000325575.1 Pteropus alecto
CTCGTCAAAAAGCACAACACAAAATCTAACAGAAACAAAACAAACCAAAAATAGAAATAAAAGTTCTCATTAAAAAAGAGACATTAAAGTGATGAAATAGTTCTTTATAATTTATACATTTCTTAAATCTGACCCAACTTTTAAAGTTATTGAAGTTCAGAGTCTACTATAAACTGTTTTCTTAGCCAAAATAAGTCCTCTTAACTACATTCTTTATAACACATTTCACATACAATTTTTATATATCATTTTGATGGACTTAAATATATTTGTGATGTAAAAAAATAATAATTCAATTATGTGTTTGCTTATCAAATTGACTTTTTTTTAACTCACTAGAAAAAAAGAGAATGATAGAATTCTAGACAGTGAAAGAAAGCATCAGATCTCTAGGGTGCAATACACCTTCCCTAAATGTATGTCAGCTTCTAACACACATTAGCCTTTAGATGTGTTATCAGTCATCAAAGGGAGTCAGGCAAAGCAGATAAGAATTTCTTTCAAGAATTCTTTTTCTAGGGCCTCAGGGGAAGTCTCCTATAATTGATCAACACAAGAGTTACACCTTCTGGTTATCTAGGAAGCACAAATGATCCATGTAATGAAGCACTCAAGTATTTGCTTGCACTAGATGATGGGAAGAAGAAAAAACTGTGAGCTGCATGAGTAAAAAAAGAAAGCACTGAGATAAAGATTTACATTTTGATTTCTTAAATATATATAATTGTAGATATTGTGATAAACAGTATTTTGTGAGCTTTCTTTTAAATAGTACCTATAGTATACAAGCAAATAATTACATTACCTATAAAAGTTATCTAATATCCAATTTGCAAAATGTGATTCGCATAGTGGAAATACGGACTGAAGAAACATGCTAGTCTTTCATTTTTCTTCTGTGAAAGTTTAATTTATTTCCCTGACTTAGATATAACAGTGATACATGTAACAGCTTAGTAGGAATATAAAATAGAAGGTAAGGGTTATAGAATATGATTACCATAGAAATAAGATTTTTAGACCCATAGAGTCTTTATAGTATATTATTAGAAAAATCCACAGCAAAAATGTAAAATATAATATTCAAGTCTGGACTTCTCATAATAAGCCAAATATTTTAATTGACCAGATAAATCTTCAGGACATTTATTACATTAAAACTGACACTAGGTAAGAAATATGTGCTAAAAGTTTTCCCCGTATAATGGCCATCATGGCCTGCCTCAAACAAGCCTATGATTTAATACTCTGTGTGGTTTAAGTAATAAAGCTCTTGCAATTTTTAAATCCTTAATTCCGAATGATTAGGACATTTCCTTTCTAAATGAAAAGAAATATTAAAGGTATTTATGTCAAGCTTTTTATTATTATTATTGTTATTATTATTATTATTTATTCATTTAGATATTTTAAATAAATAGACCAAGAGTAACTTTGATTCAGATACAAATTATTGAAGCTCTTGTGGGGGTAGCATTGGCCTAGTAAAGCAGACTTTCGCTTCTTCTTCACTTCCCCCTCACCCCAAACCCATTCTATAACCTCTTTCTCTGAAAGCACCCCATACAGCATCATTAACAGGACAATGATGGAGAGAGGAGGCATTAAAAGAAGTAGACAATTAGCCATGTGGCTAATAAGTTAAAAAGAACTGGGCAGCAGGGTGTTTTTTGTTTTGTTTTGTTTCAGCTAATAGTGAGAGTGTGTACTGTCCAATATTCCTACAACATTTTATATGAGTTTAATTTGTGATATGTAAAACAAAGCAAAATAAGAAAAGCAACATCTGCTGCTCATATTTTGTGCTTTCCATTTAGTGATCGATCACCACATCTATTCCTCAAAGCTATGAATGTGAGTGTTTTATTTTATGACAGAGCAGATAAATAAAATGTGTTACAAACCTAAGGGCATCCGGTTTGTTGAAAATATGAGCAAAAACAGACCCATAACTAGTAATAGAGTCAATTGATTTAGTTGTTATTTGGTTCTGGAACAAAAATATAAGATATTTTAGAAGTGCAGTCTATCAGAGCTAGTTTTTGAAAATATTTAGTTCAGTTCCAATTCCTATTTTGTTTACTGGAAGGAAATATTTGTTTTCTAATAAATAGTGTCAGACCGACTACGGCACAAACCACTAGCAGTGTAAATTAAAACCAACTAAATTTTTACATGACTGCTATCTACGTTGTTCAATAAAAAAGAATGGCATTCTAATTGTTTACAAAATCCATGTCGTGTATAAACACATAGACAAAGAAAAACTGGGTTGCCACTTGTCCTAAAAGCCTTAAAAGTCCTAAAATTCCTAAATAAGATGATTAGCAAATGAAACCTCGAAGCTGAAATAAAGTATTTAATACACCTTTCTGAAGTGGTATATCAAATTCTGAATTAAACACAAAATGCTTTTAAAAAGAAAACTGTATATTTTCCTGTCTAAAACTCAAAAAAAAAAAAAGTAAAGTAAAAGAAAAAGCATTCTCTTACCACTCTTATTGTAGGGCTGAAGTCTCAGAAATAAAAGAAATATGTATTGCAAAAAATCATACAGAAATAAAAGACTTTCCTTAAAATGGGCTGAATAAACACAAGATCAATTAGAGACAATTTCAATTTTAGTTATTAAACCTCTTTTTCTTCCCTCTTCACATCTATTCTGGTTTTTATTAAACTAAAAAATTGAAAATGAATACAATTTGTTGCTTTCCGATTCTGAATATATAAGATTTCTCATTCTGAAATGAATATCATCCTTTAAAATTAGCAATCAAAGAACTTTGAAAGCGGACAGTACAACAAAGTGCATAATGATTTTGAATCACTAGAAGGAATAGATGCCAATCAGCTAATTGTAATTATGTATTGTGCCTGTTCAAAAAGAACCTGAAATGGAAATTGTTTCTTATTCATACACTCAAAATAAATTTTGGTCTGCACAAACTTCATGAATTTTCAATAGTCTTTAGGCTGTTCACTTTATCTGTCAAGGCATGGGAAGCTTTCCTGATCTTAAAAGAAAAAGAAAAATTATACCTTTATATTTTTGTAAACATGTTGTGGATGCATTTATTTTAAATGCATATATTCAGTATGGAAAATCTAAGACGTGTCTCTTAGGACTCTATACTGAATACGGAAGTCAAAATAAATAACCCTGGATATTTTGAAATATACCAGAACAAAAGGTAATCTTCAGTATCACTGTTTCTAAACTATTATATCTCTACAGAGAAAACAAATTCAAACAAAAAAATAAGGCACAAAGAAAAGGATGTCTTTGAAAAGACAATATTTTTAGTGCTAAAATTTCCAAAAGGAAAGCTATCCCAAAAGAGAAACTTTACAAGTAATCTAGATACCATCAATCGCAAACATACCATTAAAAAAAAAGATAATTTATGAAGGCATATTTTTTTTAAGGTTATTGCTCTATGGTAAACAAATGCTATAACTAAATAATCTAGGCTAAATAACAGTAATAATGATTATCAATATAAATCCAACACCCAAGTACCTTGAGAGAAAAACTCTATTTCAAATGTCGTATGACAATAGGAAAACATTCTTTATTAAAGAAAATTTCTTTATGGGCACTATGACTTATATAGAACATATGGCTCATCTAGAATGCTTAAAATAATGGTCTCTTTTCTATTCATGTACACACATAATAAACTAAATGTGTTATTAATGAAAGAGAAACATACTAAGCAAAAAGAATTTCTCTCAAATGAATACCAACTTGCAGATACACTTACACTTTGGTCACATGTGCATGCTTAAAGATTTAATGATCTTTAAGCCATTCAATTAATAAATTAGGAAACTAAATATTTTAAAGAAATATGTTACATTTCTCAAGTAATAACTGAAAGACTGAAGCATCAATGTCAATCATAATTTTAAAAAGACTTAGATCATGCACAAAAATCAAAGCCCCTCAGTTTCACATAAACTACTATTTATAATATTAGAAGTCATTTTTTATGGCTCTGGTGTTTACCTATAAGATATGCTTACCACTCTATCTCTATTTGTTATATAGCAGTAATCAAAATAATTAGATCAAAACATCTAAACATCTACTTTAACAGGATTGGGTAAAAGTTATAGGCAACAAATCATTATGGAATATATCAGGCTACTGGGGATATAGTTAAATCAGGTGACATTAGGCAAACATTGAGGAAGCACATTAAATGACTGACTTAATAGCATTTTTTAAATAATTAGGATTACTACTAGGCATAATATGAGAGATCCAGAAATCTCCCAAAGTGTTACATATAAGCTACTAAATAGTGAAGTCCAGTGAAGGTAAGGGAATTGCCCAAAGTCACACAGCAATGCAGGTACCCAGAAGAGGCTAGATCTGAACTCAGGTTTTCTGATGTCAAGTATAATACTCTTTCCAATGGACATGCAAATAGAAAATGCTAATTGTACTTTAAGGGAAGAAAGTGAAAATTTAGGACTAATATAACCATAGTTATTGTTGCATAATG
>NW_006494614.1:588413-694907 GCF_000325575.1 Pteropus alecto
AGTCACCTTAATAATTTCTCTACAAATGTATACTGGTGTTTATAGCATCATGGCTGTACTGCAAATTATGCAGTCCTCACATGTATAAAATATCTGATAGACAAAAGATACAGAACATTGGCTATTATACTGTAAAAAGTTAGCTGAGAATTTATAAGGTTTTCTCTCTACTTTCCTCATTCAGTCTAATATCAGTGTGTAGGAGGATAGTGCATAGGGACTTTCCTGTTACTCAGAAATTGGCGACTAAGCTCACAGATGGTGGACAAAGACTCACTAAGTCTGAAGATAATGGCCCTCCTGTAGGTCTTGAGTCCACTCTTCCAGGATAGACCATTCTCCTACCCTTCCCCCATCCTCAGGATATAAAAGAAGAACACTTGGGAAGAAGAGAAAATACTTTCTGAATCAACACTTGGAAAGGAGAGAGAGGGTTTTCTGAATCAGCACAGTGAGAGGACTTCTGAGGGAAGGGAGAATTCCCCTCCCAAAGACAACTGTAAGTGCGGGGGAGATTTGAAAAAAAAACAACACCTATCATTTGAAGGCTCCTCCAAGAAAGAGAGACTGGCATTTTGTTTCTCACTTAGAGATCTGCTTAGACAACAAATGTTCAGATTTCTCCCATACATAACTGAGCAAGGAAAAGAGAAATGGAAAGAGATGGCGGAGGGAAGAGAGGGGGGCTATAGAAAAGCAGCTTGCACTCCACCAACTGACATACAAGGATGTTAAGAGTGTCTCTCGGATCAGGAGAAAAGAGCCACATTCAAGTCATTTTGCTGGTACTCTATCCAAGAGAGGTATTCACTAGTAAGGAGATCCCAGAAACAAGCTTCTGAACTGCTTGAGACAGCACTAAAATGGGATAGTGAAAGAAGTCAAATCAAGCTTCCCTAGTCAAGGACCTGTCACAGATCCTCTGAGATATTGGATGTGCCCATACCAGCTCCACATAGGTAATCAACATCCAGGTAGTGTTAGCCAGAGAATCACTGAACACCAACAGAATGAACAACAGCAGTAACATAAGGTAAGTGGAGAGTGCTCATCCTTTTGCCATTTTTTCCTGCATCCTAGAGGAGCCAGGTCCTAAAGAGAAGAGAATGAGAAGTGTCTAGAACAAATTATATGCCACTACAAGAAATCATGCCTCCCCTTCTCAGGTGTGCTGTTGAAACATGGCCTAGGATGAAATGAAAGTAAAGTATTAAACTGGACTGACTCTTAAGAATTAAAGTGACTGGAAAATTATAGAATCTATTCAAGGTATCATTAAAAGATGGGAAGAGAACCCTCAGTACAGCATGGTTAAAACACTGGGGAAAAAATGAGAACATTTAAGGTTTTCTATCCCACTATCTACTGAATTCAGAGAGTTAAATAAACTTGCCTTTACAAATATGTAACCCATTGGTATTTACCTATCGATGATATCAGTTCTTTATCAGTAATAATAGAAATTCTATTTGGATAGTCTATTAATCTAAATAAGACCAATGGATTAACACCCTCTAGAAGAAAGAGGAAAGGAACAATATTGTCTATTTTAAATAATTTCATTTGACAGGCTTGGGTTTTGCATTAAGGAGTGTAGAGAAGATAGCTGTTTTATCTTGCATGCCAGTAACAGTTTTCCTTTTTTCATTTGCACATTTTTTCAAACTTATAAAAATGATAAATAGTATTCTATGTGTTAAAATAATGTAGGTCATTGACCAAGAAATCTGAAATTATAAATTCCAACAGTACTGAATAAAATTCATTATTTTCTCTAGTATGGGGTTACAACAATAGAATGTTCTAGTTGGTGGATGATTAGAGAATACATAGTGAACTTCTTACTCATTCTGAGATCTTCCCTTCAGCAATACTGAAAGATGACCATTCAAACTCTGTTTACAGATTTCCAGTGGTTGTTGCCCCGAGGGCTTCAGTGGAACCAGAGTAGTTCTCCAGGCTACTCATTTCTTACCCCATGTGTTTGCATTCAGTGCTGTCCAACAAAATGAATTAAGTGATTTGTGTTGGGCAGGTGGGAAGAAAGAAGGATCAGGTCAGATATATGAGGTTACTACAAAATGGCACCTTATATAATATGGAGAAGTTTCCTCTCAATCAGAGTTGGAAGAAGATATTACCTAATTCTGTGCTTTACTGGATTATTATGGTCGAAGAAAATCTCAAGATTCTACCTGTAAAAGATAGGTCTCCACCTTCCCCGTCTTGTTAAGCTATATCAGGTTCAGGAAGGGCAGTCATACAGCGAATATGTCCTAGGACCCATTTCAAACAGAATGGATTGTTATAGCTGTTTCAAAAGTAAACTAAAAACTACAAGAGACAGCCATCCACCTTTTACAAGCTTTTTGTCTAGAACGACATTTTCAACTTTTTTTTTTTCCCCCAAACTAAAATCTGCCTGGAATTTCCATTGTAGTTCACATAGATAGAAACCAAAGTTTTTGGTCCATGCCAAGGTGAAAGCATACTATAAAAAGATATGGAGTAAAAAGACTGTAAAAAGTTATCTGGAATTGGAACTTAGATTTTTATTTGATCTATTTCTCCAATATGGATAGAAACTCAAAAACTGAATGGTTTCATGTGAAGTTAAGTTTTAGTAGACTAACAGAAAGTAAAACTGAAGGAATCTAGAAAAAAAATGAAGAATTATGGGAGTAGCACATAAGTACCTATGTATGAAATAATAATCTAGATTACTTTTCACTATAGGAGGTTACATATGTGTATCTAGCATGTAAGCTAAAGTACAGCATGAGGTATACATGTTGATATTTTACTATGTTGATGAACTTAGATGATACAAGAAGATGGAAATAGACTAAAAAGGTATTTTTAAATCTTATCATTCAGGGTAAAATGTTTCCCTACGAGTGTCTTACCAGAAAGATTTTCCATTCTCTTTCCACTACATCAAGTCAGGGCAATTTTAGATAATGGAAGCTAAAGCCCTGGTTTTGTCAACTAGTAAAAATAAAGATGAAAGGCTCTAGCTTGCCCTACTCTGATTCGAATCATTGTGCATTTTTACCCGGCTGCATAAAAGGCACTGAAAACTTTGTCTCTGATCCAAACCTTGGAAGCTTTTTATATTTTATAAAATCTCTGATTATATTAATAAAATATAATCCATAATTGGGCTATCTATGTTACTTTAGCTTCTGGCAGTTTTACAGACTTTACTAAAAATATATGTTTAAAGCCCACTACTGTATAATTAAATAAAATTTTGGCTTTATTCAAAAATGCAAATGAATTCTTGGCTTTTTCTCTTACACGCTTTTTAATTATTTATATATATTCTCCATTCATAGTGCTTTCTCTGGTCCAGAAACAATTCAATTTCAACAAATTCTCAATTTGTTTAAATTTTTACAATAGACAATGGCTTTAAATTATATAGTAAAAGCATATTTTTGTTGCTGGAAAAAGTTATGAATTGTATCTTGAGATATGCAACTTGCTAAATCAGAAATAAATTAATAGATATATCATTTTCTTGTGTCATCTGACACAGTTACTACTTATGTATATTAGCAGGTGCTTAGATCAAATCTCAGAATATTATTTTTATAAGTTATTTAAAAGCAATAAATGAACACCTTTAAATTTTGTCCATCCTTTAAAATCTAATCAGTCAAGAAGTAAATGTTTCTAATTCCATAGTCAACAGCAACCATTTCTAGATTTACACTTTCATCATCTGCAAAGGGTTATTGCTAAACTTTCTGAATGCACATTCATTTTTTCAAAGTACACCAAAGCTTCTGTTGCCTGAAACAGCTGATGCCTCCTTTGCTTACCATAAAGTTGATATCTCAAGTAATTTATTTCTTGGAAAATGGATAAATGAAAGACAATATATGTGTCATGATAAGCTATAATGATACAATTTTTATTTCTTAAATATTAATATTTCAAAGTAACCAACAAATATGTTTTATTTATCAAAATAGGTTTATTTACAAAGCAACTGACTACTAATTGTGAAATAAATGTATGCTATAAGCTGTAGCACACAAAGAACTTCCTACTGACTTTTGGGCATTTTTAAGGCTGCTAAACTCATTGAAATGCTACTAACAATAGTAACATGCTAATATCAATCAAGTAGAAAAATGACACAGATGGTATATTTTTTTATATGTAAAATTAAATTAATAAAATAGAAGTATATTAATGAATATTATATCAAATCTTGCACATTCACAAGCTACAACTGTGCTTCTCTGAGATAAATGGAATTAATTTAATAATAAATCAGTTTAGTTTCAATAAATAGATGAAGTTTGAAGAGTGCCAAGGCGATGAGACCATGACCCAGAAAGACATAATTTGACAAATTAAGAACACTGGCAATGACAGAATAAAATATTTTAGAAACAACTGAATAAGTGTGAACCATAACACTTAGAGTGTCAATGACAACAACATTGACTGGAGGCCAAGATTTAAATAAACCTGTCTTTGATTTATTGTTGTTCCTGTTGTTCTTGTTTTTGCGCTCATTTGGGATGAAGACCTTAGCTCACGCTTCTAGACATTGCCTCCCTCTAGTCAAAACAGCACTCAACTTCCATAAGACTTGAATTAATCTAATCTTATTCTCCAAATTAAGGATAATTTTCTTTCTGAGAAATGCTGCTAAATACTTGACCTGACTGGAATCTTAATATATCTGAATTCCTTTGATTTAAATAACACAAGTATCCTGCTTGATAGTATCAAGCTAGGTAGGAAGGATATTTTTGCCACCACAAAGATTTCAGGCCAGTTTCCTCAGAACAGACCCTGAACCCCATACCTCAAAATCATAAAGGCAGCTCATCAAAACTGGAGAACCCTGCATCCCGCTGTAGAACTATTGGGTCAGACACTCTAAATCTGGGGTCTGAGAATATGCTTTTATATTAAGTTCTCTAAGGAAAGTCAAGATCTTTTGCTCTCCAGTGTCATCTGCATGGCTATACTGCATTTCAGGACTATTCAAGAGCTGCAGGTAATAAAATAGTTGAGGGAGCATTTAGAACTCCTGTTATCCAGATTAGCTTACAAAGGACTATTGATCTAATACCCCTACAAACTCCATCTCAACCAGGTAAAAGCACTTTAAAAGGTTCCGCATTGGAGAACCCATTACAAAGTCTCTTTACAAAAAGGTGTGGTAAACGTTATAATAAAATTCAACGCAACTGCTTTTAACCATAGGCAAGGTTTATACCTGTTTCACTGGGTCTGGCTCCTACCCAAGAAGAACTACCAAAAATATCTGAAATAGTATCTTGCTTCATTAATCATATTTTCTTCACCCTGCTTTGTGCATCTGTCCCTATGCTGTACATCACTTACTGAACTCTATTACTGCTAAGGACATTGACTCTCTTTAGGCTGACTTGATCTTGCGTAAGATATCTCATCTTCCTGATAGTCTGCTTTCTGTTTCTTGTGTTTGTTGCCAGCTTCCAAACCTCTGCTGATGCTCTGTTCCATCTGTGTTCCTTTGCTAATCCTATCCACAAACACCTCACCTAAGTGGGCTCCCAGTAACAGAGAAAATATATCACCAACAAAAAAGGGGGCAATATAATCAAGTAATTTTAGGAAATGCCATACATATTTCTTTGAAATAATTGTCATATTGCTGTACTTCATTAAAATTTCAAACAAAATATTTTGATAATTTATCAAAAAGATAAGTATCTGAAATGTATAAGGTATCTAACAATCTATGGCATTTTAATCCATCAATAAAAAGCTATTTGCTTTTTTTAACACAATAATCTTCAAGATTATAAACTGCTTATATGAGGGTCTTTTCTTAATATAATTCAGGTGTTCCAAGTTGCTAGAAATTTTCAGTCATCTGAGCCCATTCCCACCTTTCACTAACCATGTGCCCTGCCCCTCTCCCACAGTTTTGGAAATCCTTGTGAGATGTGTGCATGGATGATAAATCAGGGCTGATGGTTAACTGTCCCCTTGGCCAGAAGCCCAGTGCAGTCTCCTGCCATACTCTTCTACTTACCACCTCTCATTTCACCATTCTGTCTTTACTTGGACTATACCAATTAACTTCCTCTTTATAGATTCCTTACAAACACTAGCATGGGCTCGACTGTCACTCCCAGAGCACAGAAAAAGCAAATTAGAGTTCAAAATGAGATATTTCTGTAGACTTTGAGGAATTCCATATCATAAGCAAAAATTAAAACTAGACTCTAGAGATGAGTGTCCCCAAGATCTACAGGCTAAGCTTTCTGGCCATCTCTTTCGTCCCAGCCTGCCGTGATGATGCACAGACTGGCTATTCCTCACGCCCATCCTGTCCCTACCCAGTCACAGGTCCTTCATCATGGCCTTCTCTTTCTGATTTCTGGCTTCCTATTCATCCAGCATCCCAGAGAAGTCAGCTTTTTATTTCCTAATAGGAAATATAATTTCAAATATGTGCCTGTAACTACAATTTTTAAAAGATTATGTTATAAAGCAGAGAAATTTTATTTCTCAGTCTTAGAGATCTCTATTTTAGAATAACCTTTGACTTTTACTTTTGCTAAACTAAAAAGACCAGTGACATTTTTTTTCCATTAACAAAGGGATGTTCTGCCCTCTGAAATTTAATCTTCTCCTGAGAAATAGAAAATATGCTGTCAACTTTAAAAGAACAATTTCTCATAACCTCCCCACCCTGATCAGTCATCAATTTAAAAAACAAAAACAAAAACAAAAAAACACTTGCATCCAGTTTCAGATGGAGCATGCTGTTATATTAGAAAACTATAAGTAAAGGACATTAAGGGTACTTAGTAGCAATGTATAGTTCTACAATAATTATACATAACTCTTCTGTAGTGCTAGGCACTAATAATTCTAACTGAAAAATATGTTAACATTTAATACCCTGCAATGGATACTATTAGTATCTTTATTTTACCTACTCATAATTAGGCACAGAAAGTTTACATGATTTTCCCAATATTATGCAGCTAGTAAGTCAGAACTGAGATTCAAAACCAGACAGCCTTGTGAAGTAATTCTCAGCTCCATGTGTCTTAAAATAACTAAGAATGTTGGGGAATCTTGTATTCTGATGGCCTGGTTCTATACAAAAACTTTGTAAGTCAAAAGACTTGGGTTTTTGAACTTATGAAACTAAGATTTTATTCAGTAATTTTCTTTACTCCAATTTAACCTCAACTAATATTCTCCTAGTAATCCCTAATTGCAAAATGATTTTTGGCAACTGAGAGCTATTAAGATTATTTTCTTCAGCATTGTGATAGAGAGAAAAATGGCCCCCCAAAGATGTCCACGTCTTAACCCTTAGAACCTGTGAATATGTTATGTTACATGGCAAAAGGGACTCTGCATATATAAGTAAGACTGTGGACCAGGAGATGTGGAGGTTATCACGTATCACCCTGATGGGCCCAATCCAATCATGTGAATCCTTAAATGTGGAGAACTTTTCATGGTTGTGTCAGAACAATCCAATGCGAGGACTAGATCAACCATTATTAGCTTTGAAGATAGAGAAAGGAAGCTATGAGACAAGGAATGTGGTAGCATCTAGAATCTGGGAAGAGCCATCAGCTGATAGCTAGCAAGCAAGCAGGATATCAATCCTATAACCACAAGTAATAGAATGTTGCAAACAGCAGTATAAGCAGGAAAAGGATTCTCCTCTAGAGCCAGGAGAAGAAATTCAGCCCTGCTGACACCTTGATTTTATTCTGGTGAAACTCATAGCAAACTTCCAATCTACAGAACTGTAAGATAATAAATCTGTGTTGTTTTAAGCCACGAATTTGTGGTAATTTGTTATATCGGCAATAGAAAACTAATATAAGAGCCAGAGCCAACATTTATAACTGTCCACATGGCTTCATCTCCAGCATTTAAGAACTGGGAAATTAGCTAACTCTTCTGCCTTAAAGAATATTAGAAAAGCTATCACTTTATTTCTGTATTGTATCATCCTGTTATATTTTCATATTGTATAACCCTGTCTACGGTAATGCCACACACACACACACACACACACACACACACACACACACACACACACACACACTGGGCACAAACACACTGGTACTAAAAGTACTGCTATTAAAAATAGTTATATTTCACCTCTAACTCTCATCATAAAATGACTACCTGAATAAACTTCATTATTAGGAGTCAATTTGTGGTAAAACCCAGATAAAAAAGACAGATGACTTTTCATCAAAGTAAAAAAATTGACTTGTCGAGAATGTCCTTCTGCTTTCCCCCAGGCTCCTACGGACACAAAATTTGATGTTAAAGAACCATGTTTAAATTTTCCAGGTGTCCTTCCAGAGAAAATGAAGGAACTTCATAGTGAAAATTAAAGTTTCTCTACTTGGAGATAACCTCCTGCTGTTCAAAGATTAAATACTCATTTCTCCAGGATGGGGTAGTAAATATTCTCTCTATCTATATGATATGGGCCAATGCGTTAATGTGCTGTATCATTCTTATTATATTAAAAAAGTAATCCAAACTGCAAAGGACTATTCTAGTTTATTTGCAACAGTTCCTGTCAGTGTTAAGAATGCATATTGCTACAAATTAGTTTTTAAACTGGTGTTATATTACTATATTACAAATATAACTTTATTTTGGGATCTATTCTTCTAGTCAAGAAAAAACAAACTTCCAATTGAGGAGTAACATCTATTTTCTACATTAATTCCATCAGAATGTTCTCTACTGGCTCTGAAGTCTATAAAGCAGTTACTCCAGAGGAATGTTTCTTCTTCTTTGTGAATTTGTCCAAGTATAAAGAGACCTAAATGGCCCCAGGGAAAGCAGTGACACACTGCTTGAGGGGTGAGAAGCCAGAGAGAAACCAGGAAAGGCTTCACAGAGGAGGTGATATTTCAACTGTGGTTTCACAATTGTCACAGCATATGTAGGAAACTGGGAGAGAGAAAGAGAGAGGGAAGAGAGAAAGACAGACAGACAGACAGACAGATGAGTGGAAGAAGAAGAAGTAGAGGTAGAATTTGGAGGACACTGTTGAGGACAAGAGCAAGTAGCATGCAATTTCTATGGTCCAAAGAGAATACCCTCTTTAGCAAAGGAATGTAAGAGGCATGCATCAAGGATGCCCTACACTGAGCCTATATGTTTTGGAATTGCTCACTAACTGCCATGAATAGTCCAATATAGTTAAAAAAAAAAAAAAAAAAAACTATTAATCTGAAATTTCCTGTGAAGTTTCTTTTTTGCATAGTAAAGATTCACTTTTAGGAAAAGTCATCACTACCATGTTCAAATAAGTTGTGCCTTTAAAAATAGTATTTAGCCTTTCTATGTCTATGAATTAAACTATACTGTGAGTATACTAACAAAGATTAGGAAAGTTATTTCAGTAAGAGTATATCATGATGGATTTTCTTAAGATGCATAGCAAATGTATTTGTGCCTCCAAAATGAGAAATTAAATGATTTCTTCCACATCAACAGAAATTTGTAATATATGGCTATTACTTTTTTTCCTCTTGGACTAAATCTCACATGCTTTAAAATGACAACAATTTGAAGGTTCAATTCAATTTAGGTAATCATCAGAAATGCCAGCTGCCTTTCAAAGGACCCTTGGAGTATGCCAAATTAGGCTAGAAATCATGCATGGTTAGTTTTCATTACATATGAATTGACAGGTCCTGCTTCTGATCAAGAAAAATATATTCCTGCAAAGAAGGTGTTCTGGGTGTCTTAGGCCCTGCCCAAGAATAGCACAGGAGCCAAAAGCAGATGACCAGGGAAGTTTTATTTTTCCTGTTATGAGAACTCCAACTTTGAAAAAATAAGAGTTTTGACACTTTGTACATTTGTACTTTTTGAAAATATTAAAGTGAAAAATTTGGGGTCATAATCAAAAAAAGATTCAATTTGATTTATTAACCAATATCAACCATATTTTCTTAAATTAAAAATTAATTTCAAAACAAGAAATTTTGGCCTCCTGGAATGAGAAGTTCTAAGTGTTGAAATAAATTTAACTTGATATTACTCTATGCTGATAAATAAGCCTCCTCAGGAGAAGCCTCCATAGAAACTGGTAAAAGCACTGCCCTCTTTTTGCTAAAAGGCTACCCCACTGGGCTGTGCACAGCTGCAGAGCAGAGGTGGGCCAGGTTTCACCTTTGTGGTAGGCAAAGGACACAGGGAAGTTCCAGACTCTGTCTGATTGAGCTTTGTACCCACTGTACCTAGAACTGAGGCCAAATCAGTGTTCAGTGACTCTCAGTTATATCAGAGCCTCTCAAAACAGCAAGGCTTAGGGATGCACTGTAGCCAGCTGGGACAGTCCAAGCTCTGGACCAGCAACCTCCAGCTGCCACTATCCTCATCCTTCCATTTATGCCACTTGGTCATAGATAGATGATCATTTTTTATATGTGCCAAAATCTGAAAAATATTGGGAACACTAATTAAATTAATGAATATCCCCATCAAGGAAGTAGCTAACAAACCTGTTCAAAAAGAGACTGTTCACAGCTTTTCATAGCCATATCGTGATGGGATTAGTCAGTTAAGTAAAATTTTAGAAATAACAATATGGATAATATATTTTCTTAATGTTAAGACTTTTCTGAAAGTTTTATTTAAAAAAATTATATCTTTATAGAAAGGAAAAAATACAGAATATAGCACACAAATTTAATCAAGTATCATAGCAATAATACTGTAATGCTATCAAATTTAAATAACAAATCTATATTTTAATGTTTTCAAAATATGCACAGTGTGCTTTTATGGAATATTTATTTTCCAAAAAAAGTCTTTAAAATGATAGTTTAAGTGCTATTGCTTTTTTCCTTTTCAAAATAAATTACTTTCAAGGTCTAAATATGACTTTTATGTTTAAAATAAAGGCATTATAGAAAGAGTTAATGGTTTTAAATTTACTATAAAATATTTTGCTCTTGCACTGAATACTCTTTACCTTTGCTCTCAAAGTAGTAGCCACAGGACATCCTGAACTTGATGTTTAGTAAGTAAGGCTAGTTATCATTTTGAATTCCAGGTCAATCTTGTCATGTAGGAGAAAACATTCAAAGGAATAACCTTCTGTGAAACACTAAAACCGTAATTGTTAATGTAGTTAAAATTCCTAATTCTATAAAATAGATGAAAGGACCCATTGAAGAATTTAGCAAATAACTATAACTTGAGTCTGTTCAGAGACAAAAGATTGTGTTTAGAGACCAAAATGGGCATTTATTTTTAGAAGTATAAAAGTCAAAATGTTAAGGCAGGATTAACTGAAAAAAATTAATTATCCCACAAGAGCAAAATGTAGGTAGACTCTCTTGGCTAATAAAGATTATGTACAGATGTAAAAAAATATGTATTGAGATTTCAGGGGTTCTATGTGCCATACTGCTATACTGCCATACTGTTAATTTATACTTGGTACCATCATGCCAGAATTTCCAAAAGCATTTACTCTATTAAATGCATATTAAATAATCCAAGATTTATTTGTAATTAATAAGTGACTGTAAAATGATTAACATATGTTTATGCCTCACCAAGTTTCCCATACCTATTGCAATTACTTAGATTATAAGTAATAAAATTATGTACACAAGGAAAAAACAGACATACACTCAGAATTTGCTATATTCCTATGCAATGATCTGATTACTTGGTTACATAACTGTCCCTTAATAAGCATGTCATTTTTACTCACTCATAATCTCAGCTTCACCTAAGCATGTGTACATATGCACAACACTACAGTATTCCCTTTAGAACCATTCAGCGATCAATCCAATAATTCAAATAAACCAAATACTACATTTTTATCATAACTTGTTTCAGTCAGATGATTAACTTCATTCTGTTTTAAATATCCCCCAAATAATCCAGAAATATTCACCTAAACTCTGGGCTTATCCTCTAGCATTATGTTGGTTTGGGGATGTGTTTATCTACAAAAGCCATATTTTTTTCTTGCCTGATTAAAAAATCTGAAAAGATTAAAAACTTTTAGGATTTATATATAAAAATGTACATAGCTGAAAATAGAGTCTTACTCATTAATGCAAGAACCCAAGATTCATAAAATAAGAACTATAGTATATAGTTTACATTCTTTTTTTAACCTAATTTTTTCTCTAAATTAAGGTTGTATTCACACACAAATGCACATATGCACATATCAAATATATATATTTGAAAGTGACTTAAAATAATGTTATTTTCTTTCAACAAAATTTTTTGAGCATTTACTATATGCCAAATATTGTTCTCTATATTCAGTGGCTACAGAAAATGTGTATTTCAGATAGTTTCTGGTTATTTGACAAAACTTAACTATGCTTTTTAGAATTTGGTTTTCAGAACACCTCTAACTAGTGGATCTCATGTCTCTTTTTCCCCCAGCCCCATCATCAAGTAGCTTCCTGGATGAGCAACATTCAGCTTAGGCAAGTTTGAGTATAAATTACCCCATGGAAAACATTCCACCTCAAATTGAAAATATTTCAATATCTAATTCTGAGTTCTATTAAAACATTTCCAGGTCGTACGAGTTCATAATATCCTTTCCAACCAATTCGGGGTCATACTCAATCAAAATTACAATGTTAGTGAAATTTTCCTTTAGCTTTTACTCACATGCACATGCCCTTTTTATTATTTTTCTTCTCCTTTCCAAAAATCTGTCTCTGTTCCTGCTGGTGCCCAACAACATAAAGGTTTCTAAGGTCCTCAATGTCTGCCCTATTTTAGAAGCATCTCACATTCCAGATCAAGTTCATAAATCAAACATGCCAGATTGTCTCTTCTTTCAAATATCATGAGTGTTTATTGTGGACCTGCTCTGAAGCAACATACCTTTGGGATATGTTCTCTAATGAACCTGCAGGCAGCTCATCTAATGAGCCAAGCTAATGTGTTACTGGGTCCTACTGGGATAATGGATTACTTTCACAGTTATGTGTTACATGTGAATAAGAGCTTCCTAGAGATAGTGCCTTAATCTATAGACCTTACTGCAGTAGTGGAATTTCAGGTACTGGAACAAGCCTGTATTTAAAAGTCATTTCAGTTCTGGAATGGATTTTGAAGACCATCTAGTCAAACTGCACTTACAGAAACCCAAAAGTGTTATATGATTTTCCTAAAATCCTATATCTGGTTCCTAGAAAAACCAATATTTAAGTTCCAGTTTTCTTGCACCCTGTCCTTTTTAGTTTTCACTTCTCAGCTCAGGATAAACTTCCAGCCATTTAACTCAATTATATGTTGAGCAGACCCTGTGCTTGTGGAGCTGTAATTCTGATTCTGATGACATTCAACATTGGAAATACTATAGTGCAAGGAGATAACACGGACGTAAAAAAATTGTCCCATCAAGTCATAAATAGCATTCTTTTCTCTCCCACTAAACCCTTAATATATTTTAATAGGCTACAAGATTAATGTGGGCTTATCTCATGTTTATATGAAGATTTCCAAATCAAACCATTATCTATCTGTATTATCCAGGTAGACGGACCACTTAACAAGAATTTATGAAAATTATTGAAACTTCATTTTATAAGAACTCCCAAAATGTTCCATTGAAAATAACTTGGAAAGTATAAATTTAAACTCTATTTTATGACATGGCACCTATAATACTGTTATAATAACATGAACTGGTTCATAGCATGTTAGAAGCAGGGAGACAGGAACAATTCAGCAGAGTTTGGGCAATTAGAAAATAAGTTGAAAAAGAATGACTTACCACTCCAAAACCCAATTTATAGGAGAATTTTTCCCTCCTCCCATTTCAATCACATCATAAGCACCACCATGAATTACAGATACTGTTTGAAGAAAGGGGGTTAGCATATGTACTATAACATATCTCCAAAATCATTATAACTAAATACAACCAACATTCCTAAATACATTATCTACCTTTTCTTTTTTCTTCTTTTTTAGACATACAAAACAGAGAGAGCAAAAGCAAACAAATCAACCTACTTTGCCAGAAAAAATCTCTGCCCCTTTCCTTACCCCAGCCTGGCACACCCCATCAACCACGCCCCACACACACCCCAAATAATAGTTTTATTCCTGTTACCCCTAAATCCAGCAGATAAAATATGAAGAAATTTTAAAATTAGATAGTCTTAAGAAATTATTTCAAATAGAAGCTAAAATTTAGAATTATATGAAAAAAATAAACATTAAAGAAAAAAACACTTAAAAGTAATACATTTGCTGCATGTAAAACTTTGTGAATGCTCATGTATTTGTGAAGAAATTACAGGATCCTCAACATAATTTAAAGGATTTGTGAGAAAATCGCTACATACTAGGTCCATGGAAAAGTCTAACAGGATATGTAACTGAGCATAAAACAAACCATTTAATTAGTCGGACTGCCTGGAAAATCTGGAGAATCCAATAACTTCAATTAGAAGAAAACTTTTTTAATTAAAATATTGATGCCAATTATCACTGGTACCTGCCTATTGATGGACTGACATCTTGGACTGCTTCTTTTTACTTATTAGCTTTCTGTCAGCTTTTTGGCCAGTTTCCTTCCCTGTTCTTTTTTTGAGGAGAGGAGGAAGAGGTTTCACAATTAGAACTAAATCCTAACCTGGTACTAAAACTAGACTTCTAATTAGTTGGAACTGACCACAAAATAAGACAAATACAATACTTTTAACCTAACAAACAAAAACAAAAACACAAACCTAATGGTTACAAAATCTTGTAGCAGCATGTAAAAATGTGTATAACAATCTTATGTGAAAAAGTCAGATACAAAATTGTTTATAAAAAATAAATGCATAAAAAACTGAAAAAAAAAGGATAAACTAAATTGCTAATAATTATGCTAAAGATATAAAGCTATAGGTGAGATTCTTTTTCTTGTTTCTACTTTCCAAATTTTCTGTAATGCCATAGTTTAATTTCTACAATGAAAATGTTTAATTAGAAAAGTAGACCAAATTATTAGTGTTATTAAAACCAAAATTTTCTTTAGGTTTCCTTAAAGAGAATATTATGTTTTACCAAAAACATTTATCCATATAATAAAGAGTATTTTCATTCTGATTTAGCAATGTCACCATAGTACTTTAAGAATAGATTGTTCACTTTCATAAATGGCATATGGGTTCATACCTTAAAAACAGATCACTATTTAATTTAAAAAGTGGAAAATAGTTCTGATGATTGTACATTATTGATATGATTTACAATCTTAAGGTAGTGCTAAAAATTAATTTTAATTAAATACAGCTGTTGTCATGTGAATAATTATACAAATGTTCATGACCAATATCTGAATATCTCGAGAACCCATCAAATTTATACCAATATGATTAAATTCCTCCTCTTCACAGAGCACTAAAGCTGATGCTCCTGTAAGCCTCACAGACTCTGCCCCGGTAGGCGTATGTCTCACTAAAGCAAAAACTACTTGTGGTTTCCCCACAGAGAAATGTATTCGAACTTTTCTCTAACACGACCACATAAAAAAGCAAAATTCGGCAAAAGCTAATAGTTAGATTGGACCCTCTGAAGGTTTAGTTTTATAAATTCTACAAAGAGCTCAGTATAGGGTATGTTATCCTAAGCAGTCTGACGGTCAGGCTAACTGCTATAACTGGTCAGTCTCCTATGTTGAAATCTGAATATTGTTAACGGAAGGCATACAATACCACCAGTGGCTTCTCTGGGACGGCTGCACTGGCTTTCCAGGTTCTTCCCTGGGTGGGAAAGTACTGCATGCTTGGCCATATTTATGTGCGGGCTGGAGATTGGACAGTGGTAGTCTCACTGGCATCTCATGAATGTATATTGAATTCTGTAGTATGCTTTGAAAATGTTCCATCCCGTACATCATAGATCATTCTACTATCATTAGAATCTATGATTATAATCAAATAGCTTTTGGTATTCCGGAATCTTAAAATTCTGAATAGTTTGTCTTGAAGGAAGAATTTTATAAATACCTATTTTATATAAAATCAGATGCTTTGAATCTACAGTGGTAATGCTAGCAATCTAAGAAGACTAAGGAGGAGGAGGAGGAACAGGGGAGGGAGCAGCAGGGTAACAGGCCTGCCTGCTTCTGTTTGTGAGAGGGCTAACTCTTGCCCTTTATACAAAGGTTTGAGTTCAGCTTCTTTGTTTCTGGTAATGATCGTTTTGTGTTTAGCATTTCTTGATTACAGCAGTCTCTCCTTATCTGCTGTTTCACTTTCTGTGGTTTAAGTTACCTGCAGTCAAACCAGGTTCTGCAAATATTAAATAGAAAATTCCAGAAACAAACTATCATAAGTTTTAAATTACACACCATTCTGAATAGTGTGATGAAATTTTGCTCCATCTTGCTTTGTCCCTGCCCAAAGCATGAATCATCCCTTTGTCCAGCATCTCCACACTGTATATGTTCCCCACCCGTTAATCACTTAGTATGTCTCAGTTATCAGGTTTGTTATCAAGTGAGAGAGAGAGAGAGAGAGAGAGAGAGAGAGATCACATTCGCATAATATTTATTATAGGATATTGTTATAACTGTTCTATTTTATTATTAGTTACTATTGTTAATCTCTTACTTTGCCTAATTTATAAGTTAAATTCTATCACAAGTAATGTACGTAAAGGAAAAAAACAGTCTGTATGGGTTCGGAACTATCCACATTCTCGGGCATCCATTTGGGGACCTTGGAAAGACATCCCAGCAGATAAGGGGGGACTACTTTTCTATATCTTTCTTTTTTTATTTTCTTATGCTTTATATTCCTTTTTTATAGCTTATGCTTTGTTCAAACAGTTGGTAATTTTCAAAGCCTATCACTGGGAAGTTAATGTTTTATATAAAATTTTTAAATCATACATCTTTGAAAGAACATATCAATAAAGCAAGAAGGAAAAATTAATATGATAAAATGTAATGTGTATGTGCTAACGGGGTATGTATAAAAGCAAAGTATAGACATAAAGCACATGGAATGCAAGTCTGTATATTTTATACACTTAATAACATATTCTGGGGATTATTTCCAAAAGATATTTAAGGAGAAATATATTTGTATTGCTCTAGTCACTTGAAAATTACAAACAAATTAGACATTTTGAGTGCATCACAACTAAAAAACTATAGAAACCTTTCTTTATTAATCTAGGTTAACATTATCAATTTAAAGCACATTTCTAACAGTTAAATACATATTTTGGCCATATAACAGGTTTATAAATCTTAAATGGTTTCACATTTTTCTAAACCATAATAAGAGCATAACATGAATATTTAAGCAGCTTAGCTTTGATTTAAATATAGTTGCTCAGGATATGCTGGCAGCAACCCAAAATGTAGTGTAATACCCTCAAAGCTGCCAATTCCAAACTCATTTAAGAAAGCAGATAATATGGGCCGGCAGCATTAAAGCAAATAAAGTCAATTAATTTTTTTCTTAATTTGTTTCTTCTAGCTTGAAATTGCCAGGGATAGATAAATCTGAAGATGAATAAAAAAAGAAATTACTAGGAAGGGAAAACAAAACAAAAAAAGGATGAAAAAATCAAAAGCTGCTACTTCTTATTCCGATCTTAATAGCAGGTTACAATTGAATAATAATATTATCTATTGGAGGTCACTGAAATGTAGAGAGAGAAATCCATTTTGAAAACTTTAATATGTAGAAAGTCAGTACATCATTTTCACAAGCAATACCAAAGAGAAAGTGTTTTTAGCACTATTATATTACAGAAAACTGTATTTTTAAGTAACTGAAAGATACAAACTTACTGCAAAAATAAAACTGTCATTTGCTTTTATTACCATTAATCATATGGTTTGCATTTTGATCCCTTGTTGAAGCTGAGACTAAGTAGTATTTCTACAGACAACACTCGGACAGTATTCTCAATGTTTCACCACTCTTCTTCAACTCATTTTGGTTTACTTTGAGACTGTAAGGCCAATTTTTAAAGATGGGAAAGCAATAAAGGAGCACATTGAAATGGAATCCTAACCCACTCTTCAATAAAAATACAGTTTGCATTATTTAGTTTTTGCTTGAAGGTACTTCAATTTTTGATGCCTAGGACTGACTCAACTTAAGTGTTGAGCAAACATGTCTTTCATACTATCATTGCCATCTTTTTAGGAAAAAGATCAGAGTGAAGTCTTTTTGAAACAACTTGAAAGTAGTATGTTATTTGATACTTTGAGAGCAATAGTTCTCAACCTTGGCTACCCACTGAAGAACTTAAAACAAAACAAACAAAAAAAACACATGCTTGCACTGCAACCCCAAATCAATTAAATAACAATGTCTTTGGGTGAGACCTCAGGCCATTAGTAGTTTTTAAAAGCTCCCCAAGTGATTCTAATATTCAGCCAGGCTTAAGAACTATTACGTTGCTATTCTTAAAATGTAAGTACAGCTTCTACTACTGTTAAATGAAGGACTCTAATCTTTAATTAAATCAGGACATCGTACCATGCTGATTATCAATACTGTAGCCATGTTTCTTGAAGAAAATGTTTTAACATATGGAGATCCAAATGCTTCACTTGAATATCCATATGATCTGTTTCTATGTATGTTTTTCAAAATATCATTTTAGCTTTGTGTCACTTTCATAAGAAATGTGTCCTCCATATTTTATGAATTGATTAATAAAAGGGTATTTAAATTATTTATATATAATGATTTAAATTAATAAAAATATTATTTCAAGCCATAATTCATGAAAAGCTATTGGGATAAAATATTGAATATTAGTTTGGATATTAGTGGATTTTTTTTATACTTTAATAAGTAATACAGGATATCAAGAGTACCTCTATAGGTAGGCTGAAATAACATAACACAAAATAAGTAGCATAAAATAAAGTTTTTAATATTTACTAAAAGAGTAATCGAAAGGAAACTGACATTAGGAAGGCACATCCTCTGGCCAGTCACATTACATATATTATTTCACCTTTCTTTAAAAAAAAAACAAAACAAAACCTGAGAGGTAGATAGCTCCCACCATCGGAATTGAATAATGTGGTCTCAGAAAAATTAATAATTTGCTCAAGTTGACACAATAATTAAGTTAAAAATTAAGTGTAAGTCCTGATTATAGCCTGTACTTTTTTCTCTACCACTCCATGCTGGATCTAGAAAAGGGGGCTTTTGTATGGCTAACTTCCATAAGACAGGAGAAACAAATAATCTTAAAAGAAATGCCATAATTAACCTAATTTTATTCACCTAATTTATTGAATGCCTTATAAAATCAAGGGCTACTAGTAGCTATGAAAGATATACAATTGAAACACCCATTTGACGCCTGCCTTCAAGAATATTATTACATACGTAATACTTGATTATAAGATATATTAAGAGCTATAAGAGAGATATAAACCAAGAAATACTATAGTAATGCAGAGGGAGGAAAAATTAATTTCAGCATCAGGAATCAAGGAGGCTATAGGGATGACAATTGAGCTCAATCATAATTAAGTAGAATTTCCACGGGACAAGAGATATGAGAAAACTGTGCAATGATTAATCTACGAAAGGAAAAGAATGGTAGAGATTAGTAAGAAGCAGAGAGACATGGCTGAAATAGAAAACACAAAAAAAAAGATAGTGAGAAATGAGACTCAGACATGATGAGATCAAAACCAAAAGACCAGAAAGCCACTTTAAAGATTATCAAGTAGTATTCTCTCTTTTTACATTGAGAAAACTGAGGACCAGCGATGTTTAATGTTTCACCAAATATCATACCAGGAATAACTGGCAGAGCTATACACACACACAAAAAATGTTTTTATTCTTCTCTCTTCCTTCTCCCCATTCCTTCCTGTCACCTACCTTCCTTCCCTTTCTCCTTTCCCCTCTCCCTTTTCTTTTTTTTTCTTCATTATTTAACATTTTTCTTTACTTTTCCATTTCATTTTTTTTTCTTTCTTTTGGGGAGGGGGTTATTTTTAAAACACCATGTATAAAGTACAGTAAATAGCATAATAAAGAGGTTGAAATAAATTAAGTAGGCAATGATGAAAAGTATTGAGTAGTTATTGCCACACTCATAGGTGCCATTTACTTACTAGCAAAATAGTGTTTTCTCTGTATATACCACAGGTTAAGCCAGTTGGGGTCTGGACCAGATACTCTGAAGCTAATCCTGAAATTGCTCATGGACCAGGATCACGTGCTTGATGTGGTTTTCAGACCCTAAAATCTCTGCAATATTTATTGACTTTCATTCTGCCACAGTTCTAAAACTCCATAGAATCAGTAACAGCAACAAAGAGGTAAATGTTATAAATAATATATTACATTTTAATAAGGTTAATTCCAAAACTTACTGCAAATTCATTTAAACAAGACTTCACGATGCCTCTTGTGTTTTTTTTTACATCCACTTTCCAAATCTATTGTTACTAGAGCTACAGAATTTCATGCCATTCATATATGACTGGTGATTTCCCAAATTTAACTTGTTCTCTGCATTAAAAGGCCATGAACTTTATACTCTTCAGATCGTTACATACTTTACCTCAGACACAGGATGCCTTTCAATAGACTCAGTAATATTTTGGAGTTTTTTAGTTAATATACTAAAGAGCAAATTTATCAGAGCAATTTATGAAGAACAAAGAGTAAAAAATATATATTCTTTACAAAGTCATGATGTTCTTTAATTTCTCTCACATCTTTCCAAACTGGGAACTGTTCCCATTTTTAGCATTTTCCCGAAGGTTATCTTTATATTTTTAGTCTCTGTACTTCAAGAAAATCATGTTCAAAGTTCTCCTATCAGATAGTTTACCTTTTTTTTTTTTAATATTTTGAAAGATTTTTTAAAGGCATCTGAAATATCTGGAAGCAATTATCTGATTAAATATATTCAAAGTATTCTATCATTGACACTAAGCAATGTAAATTTTCAAACAAAAATATTTTAAAAGCCTCTCCTAAATAATTTAATTTAAAAAGATGTTATTTTCATAGATTAATTGCACTTTGCAGAAAATTTATTAGACACTTTGATTTATTCTAAAAATATTGATTAAAACAATTTATCCTAAATCCAAATATAAGCTGTAATAAATTTTAATCAATAACACCAATTCTTAAATTTCCTCACTTTGGCATTTGTTGGTGTGCCAAACATCCAGATTAAAAACAAATTCAGCTACTTAAAGACCTCGAATTATTCAAATGTGAGAAATTATGTTGACAAAACATTTGCATATGTAGTAAACCTTTTATTGGCATAAACGTTGAAATAAAAGCTAAGAAGTTTTGAACATTTCATATATAAATGATATACACACACACACATTCAGTACATAATTTTGAAATTCTTAAGTTTAATTTCCACTATATTGTTAAGAAATACATTTGTGCATGACTAAATACAAATTTATAATGTAGGACTTGACAGAATATGTCAGCCCTTTCATAATCATAACAGAATTAAACCCCCCATATCCTGCTCAAGCAAATCAAGCTTCAATATCAGAACATCTGCATTCAAGGCACTCACCAGAAGATTCACCCTTAAATGGATTATTATCCAAGCTTTGTCAAAAGGGCAGCTGAGATATTAGGCATGTCAAAGGAGTGGGCCAGCCACCTTTTGATTAATAATTAGTATTATATTATCAGATAATTAATATTGCTCTCACAAAAGCCTATCCACCTTACATTTAAACATCGAGTCCTTGAATTATTAAAGGGAAAAATCTATAAATAACCAAAAGTATTCCTAATAAAGTCATTGTTAAGGCCATTGTCCATTCTGCTATTCCTGCTTCTTATATGTATCCTTTATATATGTATGTGTATACAAAAACAATGTCCTCATTATTAGATTATTATATATACTGCTAAGTGTTTTATATTGCTCTGGCTTCCAAAATATCTAGAGCTAAATTATGTTTTGTGTTGATATCAATTACAAAGTAATAAATTTTTAAAAAACATGAAAAATATAGAGTAATATAAAATTAAAGGTAAAAATACTTTTTTACACTTACAAACAGGGAATATACTCATCACCAGTTCATTAGTTAAATATATTTTATTTTTGTTATTAGCTTAGCTAATATATAAAAATCATAGTTTATATATAAGAAGTTAACAAAATATAATCTTCTAGACTAAAAGACATCTACACACACAAGCACATATAAACTACAAGATCTATTTAAAATACAATTGAAATAAAACAGCAAATAAAGATTTAGAAGAATCATATCCTGTATACATGGACATCAAGATAAAAAACATAATTTTTTTCAACTAAAATGTGAGAAAAAGCAATGATGCACCCTTCTTCATTTGTTAGTAATATAAACTGATTTCCATTCCTATCACTGTTTGGTAGAACTAGTCTCTCAAGTAATCTACATGTTTCCACTCTTGCTCCTTCACTATTCTTTCTTCAGACAATAGAGTGATGTTTTTAAAACAAATCAGTTCCTGTAACTCTCTGCTCAAAATCTTTCAGTGACTTTCCACTTCCTTCAGAACGGTATCCAAAATGTTTTCAAGGTCCTATATGGCCTTATTCCTGACTATTTCTCCTATCTCTTCTCCTACCAATCCCCTCATCAATTTTAGTCACAATGGCTTTTCTACAATTCTTCAAAACCCGAGCTCTTTCCAGGCTCAGAGTTCTCACATTTGTTTCCTACTCTGAGAATGCTCTTGGTCATATATTCACATAGACTTTACCCTCATTCATTCAGGTCTCTGTTCCAACGCCACCTCCTCAGAACTGTGTTGACAACTCTATGAAAAAGTGACTAATATATTAACATTGACCCCACTCCAGCTTTCTCCTTCTCCTTTTCCTGCTCATTTTTCTTTATAGATGGAACTTACCCAAAATCGACATTACAATTCAATTATTTTACTCTGCCTTTACCTACAAATTCTATGAAAGCAGGGAATCAGAGAATATCTGACTTGTTTTCTGTTATGTTCTCAGTAAGTAGAATAGTACATGGCACATAGTAGGTACTCACTAAGTATTTAGTGAATAAATTGTTAGTACTTTGATTTTTACATAAATACGTTTTTTCTCTACAAAAACAATTTAATATATAATTTTATTAGTTTCCTTAAAAATCATTCATTTCTCTATTTAGCCTGGACCTTATAAAATTATCTTTTTGTATGTTTGTATGCAAAATGGCCAAATATTGGTAATTATATGTGGTTCAGCCTAATATAAATGAATAATGAAAAATTGGTTAAAAACTTTGGTACTCTTTAGGTAAGCAAATATGTACTTATTTGTCAGATATTGAAGGAATCAAATAATTTCAAATCCAGTTTTTTGGCTGGTTGTTTTGATTTTGGTATGTGTGTGTGTGAGTGTGTGTGAGAGAGACAGAGAGAGAGAGACAGAGACATAGAGAGAAAGACAGAAAAAGAACTGGGGGAGAGAGAGAGAGAAATAGTCAGCTATATATCTAAGATGAGCAAAGCACTCAGATGGAAATCTTTCCACAAGATGGTTCTCACTTTCCATTGCACCTCGATAATCTTCCTTACCCTTTCTGCTTATTTGGAGCACTCATGGGGAACCTGAGATGTTGGACCACACTGTAACCCAGGGATGTCAGGAAAATTCCTACAAGCCTTAAAATCTAGAGGGGTTTATCACAGCTAAATTAGTGAGTGAGTCAACTAGAGATGGAATAATTGCCCATGATGCTATAAAATTGAAAGAATTTGTTGTAGAGTTAGTCAGTACATATTTAATGCCATAGCCCACATCAACTAAATTTTTCCGCCCATTACAAAAGAGAAGACGGATGCAGGAGAATAACTAGGGTTATGAAAGGATAAAAGGAAACTGATAAAAGACCAAAGGGACAATGGATTTCAAAGTAGTAGCAAGTGCACTTTTGAAATAGCAGTCCCCGTAGTGCAAGCTGAATACTTAAGCAGATAAACTAGAATGAATAAGATGTGGAGGGCACATGAGAAGGACAGAAGGACTCGGGGGAGAAGATAAATAAGAAGTTTATTATAGGAGCAGAGCAAGGAGTGGAGAATGGAAAAGAGGATGAGATAATATGTAGTATTCACAGAAAGTATGTTCAGAACTAGAAATCTTGGAAATGGAATATTTGGAAATGGAATATCATACTGTAATGATAGAGACTAGCAATAATGATAGGTAGTTCAGACTGGCTGAGATGAAATAGAGACAAGCACTACTAGGTTTTAGGAGGTGGAAACAATGAGAGACAGGAGTGGTCGATTGTCATCAACATGAGTATTGTTTCCAAATACAACGGCAGGAGTTTCACTGAGGCAGACTGAGGTGGATCTTTAAGCTACTGGGGAAAAGAGTAAAATTGTGGAGATCAAGGAGTATGCGGAGCCTGCTTCTTGGTTACAAGATTTTTAGGGAATTGATGGAGAAGCAGGCTACACTGGAATCCCCCAGGGATGCTATCACATTTAGAGTAATATAAACAAAGGAGAAAGAAGGAATGTCCGGGAAGTTCAAGTCTGGGGATTAGTTTATTCCCAACAGAATGAGGTATGCATGCAACAAAGCAGAGGCAACTGAGAAATAGCAGATGGAACAGAGGGGCCCTGAGGGCCTACAGGGCAGAGATGGTATGGGGTAGGAAAACACGAGGACATGGTAGTAGAACAGAGAAGCTTTTATCCAAAAGGGGAAATGCTCAGGGTTCAGTAATCATATGGGGAGTGGTGAATAGACAGAAAGTAGTTCATGAAGAAGCTTTCAGTACCATCAACCCTGTGGGTTAAGTTGGTAACTTTTTTTAATCTAAAAAAGTACGAATTTTCAATGAAAGAAAGGAGCACAATTGCCAAATTAGAAATTCTTACTTAGTGAGAAAATTGTGTGGCTTCATTACAAAATGCAATTAAAGTGAACATGGGGTAGAAATTGAAGGGATTTTGTAAGTTAGGACCATTAGCACCTTTAAAAGAAAATTAGAACCTGAAAAGTCACCACAGGCTGGTATAAAACAATGTTTTCTTTTCTAATTCGGAAATCATGATACATTTTACTAACAGTATTTTAAAAATCATACTATCAAATTGCCAAGGCTAAGAGATGAAACATTTTGACTAAATTCAATATATTATATCATATAAACCTAAAATATTTCTAAAATTATTAAAGTAATAACTATATAAAGTAAAACTTCCATCTAGATCTTACCTCAGCATATAAGATGTTATTCCTTGAGAAGGAAAGAAAGTAATTTAAAATGAATACAATTCTAGACTGAGACACTGAAAATTGCACTTAATACAGTGCAAATTATTTCAGGTAGTAATCATATTCCTAGAGTAAGTAATCAAGAAAAAGAGAAAATTATCATGTGCTTTAGTTTGAAATCTTCCAAGTCTAATTACATATGCAAAAGATCTATCCTACTAAAAGTTTCAGAAATAATTTTCATTGATATATGTAATAAATAATCACTTTCTCAAGTGATTTTAAAAAAATATTTCCTTACATCCAAAATTTACTTGCCCACTTTAGCTTTATTGATGCCTCAGAAAAGAAGGCTGAACAAAATTGAATTCCCTGATTAAAACTCGGAAACATGTATCCCCTCATTTGTCTTGAGGAATAATCACAATACAACTACATAATTTATTTTGATATTTAATGTATTCTGCTTTTTCCATCAATCGCTGGATATGTTTTATCTTTTTCTATATGAGTATTCCTCTACATAAATTGGAATTCAATCATTTAGTTTTTGAGATATGTATTTAGAGATACATTTAAAAATATTTAGAGATATTTTCCTCCTTTTATTTTCTCTCAAGTGAGATCTTTCACTTTTTAAGAGAGTGTACATTACTCACTTATTTTTTTTTACCTCCATGTAGGGGGTTATGGTTCCTCTTATTCCTTAAGTATGTCTGCATCTTTTCTTGAAGACCTCTTTCCTACGTGACATATTCAGAAGTGGGAACCAGCCAATGTTAGTGATCACTCTGTGATGTATTCCATTACCTTAAAAGGAGTGATGAAAATGAAACAGTATAAAGCAAAGAGAGATAGTAGTAAAAGCAAACATATGTATGTCCAATTCTACTGTAAACATTATAAGAGAAAAATCAAAACGGGAAATAAATCTTAACATTGTTTCTATACTAGGTCACTCATGACTTGCTAACACTAGGTATAGTAAAAATTCTGAGTCACAGAAATCTGGGAAAACAAGTCTAGACAGGGGGTGAAAACTACCACCGTCAAGCCAAATCCATCCACTACCTGCTTTTGTAAAGTTTTGTTGAAACTCAGCTGTGCCTAAAAAGTAAGGTTCAGTAGTTGCTACAGAAACTGTATGTAGTTGAAAATATTTACTATATGGCCCTATACAGAAAAAGTTTGCTAACCTGAAGATTGGGTACAAAGGTCTTCTCAATTAATTTGTCCTATTATCACTCTTTGTGTCTTATACTTCCTTCTAAACCCTATGCCAGCATACAGAAATATGAGTTTCTAGTGTGTCTTTCAAGAAATGTGACACCATGACAGGCAACTATCAAGCTTCAGGACACATCTGTGGCCAAACCCAGGGTCCCATGCAATCCTTTCCTGTCATCTAGCAGACCTTAAAATCTTAGCCAATGCTTCTTCTCTCTTTAAAAATTTATCCTCATCCACTCTTATACCTTGAAATTAAGCCTCATCCGAGAGTTAGAAAAACTCTGCTCTGCCCATCCTTTTCTTGTATCTCCCAAAAGACAAGTATATGCACCTTTTTACTATAAGAAGTTTCCTAAGCCATTTTCTTGTATTCTGTAGTTCCAGCAACATAATGAGTCCATACAGACTCTTTACTTCATAAAGTATTTCCCAGACCTTAAAGACAATCAGGACAGAATAGTTGCTGACCCATCATCACAAGTGGGCAAATCATCTCCTAAACTGGGTAGCACCATGTTCTGATAGCATAGCCATTTCCAAGCAAAACAAAAAACTGACGAACCGCAAGAACAAAACAACAAAAATCCTGTTCTCTCACTAGAAAAACAACTTACAGACCTAGAAAAACAGAAAACCATGACCACTTTTTCCTCCTAATCTTGTGGTATCAAAATAAAATCTGATTCGCCAGCATTCCAGGAGGTGCAGACTGGTTTGGCAGGGCCAGCATCATCAAAAGCAGGAATCCTCTGGTGACAAGAGACAGACACTAGATAGACTACACAGAAAGTATCACTCAGTGAGGAGTGATATGTATGTGAATACTGGCTTTTGAAAAGGGTTGAGCTTGGAGAGAATATAAAGTTAATAGGGTCCACAAGATGGAAGATAGTTGTAAGTCCTTCAGTCTAACAATCTCCCTTCATGAAACGTCAGTAAAATTGAAAAAAAAAAACAAACAAACAAACATAGCATCTCTTGCGGAATCTGGCAAAGAAGATGTCTTTATATCTGAGTCCGAGGAGGGGTTCCTGAAGGTCCTTGTAGATTTGCCAGGGTGGTGGGGGCAGGCAGGGAAGCGGGGTGAGGGGTGCTGACAGACAAAAGAAGTAATATGATGTAAAAGAAAAAGGTTTTTGAGCTTCTCTAGGCCCTCAAAGGGAAATGTGATGTCAATTTGTCTCAGGGCATAGAAGATTGGAATCTGATAATCAATTTTAATTTCTTAAACTGAGAAGAATTAGAAAATACAGATGTTGACTAGCCTGCATGGGTTCAGGTTCTATTACACAGGAAAAGTCATAAAGCTTTCAGTTCTTCAGTCCAGTTACTTCCAACTGGGCATAATAATCTTCCTCAAATGATTTTCCTTTAAAGTTGACCGGTCATAGAATTGGCTGATTAACCAGATAGATTGTGCAAGCATTTGTCCTAGGGTTCTCGTGGCTCCAAACCATTGGGTAAAGAAATAGAGATTCAAGTGCCTCAGCAGGATTATCTTAATTACTGATTAACTTAATGCACTGAGCCATATCACAACTTCGTTCATTTCTTCATAAAATCTAATAATTCCCTCTAGTTTTTGACATCAATTGACCCATGTCAAGTAAAATTTGGCCCATGCTGTGTCTTATACCTAATTCTCCTGAATTTCTCTCTAATTTTGCCTTATTTCCTAGTGCTTTATTATTTTAATAGACTCTTTTTCAAGGACTCTTCCATGAAAAGGTTATTTCATTTGACATGTCATCATTTTTTTTTTCTGCACCTGCATGTGGGTGATCTTGAAGATATTTCTTGGAAATTATTTTTTTCCACTGGCACTGACTAACATTTGTTCATTCTATAGCTTTTTATAATTGCATTGAGATAGTCATCTGCTGAATAGAAACTGTATTGTCATCGTTTTTCCTTAGTTTTAATCCCAGATTCTCACTAATTGTCATGAACAAGATAAATATTCTCTTGGGAATTTTTTCAAGTGTCTCCTTTTTACAGGGCTCTACTTAAAGCAGAATATTGCTTTTCTTTACAAATTGCATTTAAGTTAAAAGTAACTAGGTGTACCAATATAACCCAAAATTCCAAACCAAATGTCCATCCTAACATAATATCCAATCGATGAGATAACTACTATAATAACTATATCTAGAAATATTACCTTTTTATTTTAATTAGTGTATTGCATTTCCAGTTTTAAATTAATGTTCAATATACATGTTCACATGTACGATGATGACTTTAACAAAGGAAGTTGAAAAGAAGAGTTTATTGGAGTCAGTAGAGTATAATAAAATAACTTCATATCTTTGGGAATCAGAAAACCTTGGGTTCAAATGCCTAATGGTGTAAATGTGGGTAACTTAGCTTTAAATTTTAGTTTCTTCATCGAAAAACTGATTGGAATAATTTTTTTATAGGACTAATCTAAGAAACAAGTTAGGTAATATATATGTAATGGAGTCCATGAAGCATTAAGTGGCTGCCAGAACCATGCCTTCCTTCTTAGGCTAGAAGTCCCAAAATGTTCTTTCTGCATAAAGTTGTTACTTTGATCCATGGGCATCAGTGAAACCATCACTGCTTTCTAAAATGAAATTAACTGGGCAAGGAATAGGTAGTCAAACTATAAACAAATGTAGGTAAGCTAATCTCTGAGATAGGTTTCATGGAACAATGAACAATAGGAATGATGCATATGATATAAACATATATGGACCCAGTGGTACCCACTGTCAGAAAATAAGAATGCTCGGTGTACCTGACAAAGTTGTTACCAAGCTCCAGCTGCATGCCAAAAGCAGCTGAGCAATTGTTTAAGATACATAACCTATTTTACATCCCAGGCTTAGAAATTCTGAGATGAAATTGGAACTCAGGATGAACTAAAATATACCAGACTTCACTAATTCTCTACGTTTATCAACAACCTCAATATTCATTGCTGTTGTTGTCACTAAAGTCAATAAAGCAAAAGTTCATGTTGTCTTGTAAACATAGATGTGTCCTCTCTAGACAATCTAATCTGTTCCTAGGAATTCAATTGCCATCTGAATGGTAATGACTCTCAAATCCCCTTACTTGTGATTTTGATTTAAAGCACACTGTTCTCCATCAGTGTACTAAGGAAAACTCTAATCACAGTTGACATTTCACTTTTAAATGTTACTTTATATATATTTACTGAAAAGTAATGATGTCATACATTCACTAATTACAAATATGGATTCAATGAAAGAGAATGCCAGGAACAAAAAAAAGATATTGAGTACATGTTTGTTGATGATCTCACAATGCGGTTGCATTATTTTGGTCTTTCCAGGGAACCCTGTTTTTGAAAGATCTAGGTTCCATTACAGAGCTCTTCACAAACATTTATTTATAAGTGCAACAATGGAGCTATTCACAGGATGCATTATCCTTTGTAGTTTTAAATCTCTCAAATAAAACTCCTGCTAAAGAATTAAAGCAATTAAAGTAATGGCCAGTGTAACTTCAGAACAAATTGTTCTGATCAATTATGTCATTTTGTGAAAAATTAAACATTTTAGTTGGCTAAAATCAAACCAGCAACAAATGAATGCTTTCCTTTGAACTAATCAAGTCCTAATCAACCTCTAAAGCCACTATCATGTCCCACTTCTTCCATGATACCTTCCTAATCACTTACTTCAATCCACAAAGACCACCGACTTAGATTCACAATAAGCCTTACTAGCTGTGTAACAAATATAGCACTTAATCAAAGAATACCCAGTTACACCTTTCTCTGATGAATAAATAGAGATAGACTTTGTGATCAAACCAAGGTTTTATAACTGTTTGGTGGCAAAATCAGCACTACTAGAGTTTAGGGGGTCTCATGCCAAGTTTTTTCCCCACTACATTTTATGTTCTCTGCCCATTGCTCTATGTTTTTGGGTTTTTTTTGTTTTTTTTGTTTTTGTTTTTGTTTTTGTTTTTTGGTATGTTTTTGTTTCTCACAGTGAAAACGTAAGACCTTTGAAAGAAAAAGGATGGAGTATAGAGGTGGGCTGGGAAGGAGATATAGGAGAAAGTGTCAGGCACTTTGCTACTTATATTGTTTATTCTACTCATTACAACATCCCTGTTAAGTATCTCTCCCTATTTTACAGGTGAAGATCCAAGGCTCAGAAAGATTATGTTAGTTGCCCTAGACTGCTCAGACAGCCAGTTGGACAGTTTAGCCACTTTGGGAAAGTGATTAGTCTTGTCTGTACAAATTGTTAGGAAATCAATATGCTACTCTTCCCCCTTTTCTCTCAGATGTTAAGAATGTGTCCCCATTTATTTACAACACTTTCTTGTTCCACAGAAATGTCCTGTAAAATTATAAATTCTTAAAGGCATAATAACAGAGAAATAACAAAAAACAGTAGGAAATTCTCAATCACAATGTTTATTGTATAGCAACAAAGAATATAAAAAGAGTCTTTCAAATAAATGGAAAAGGAGCAATCCTTTTCGTCCTAACTGGCACTATTTTGGGCAGTTGTGAATTACATTAGATGCTCATCACATTATGCTTCTGTTATGTAGCTAGACAATTATCAATTAAAAAAAGAACTATTTGCTAAGATTTCCATTAATAAGGAATTATGAAGGAATGCCCTTTGTGAGAATAGAAAATTGAAGATTTGGGGGGTATGTAAATAAAGCAGTATTGTGGTCTATTGATTGTTTACTAGCATCAAGTAACGGGAGTTTTATGTCTCTCCTTCAGTCTTTGGTAAGTTTAGGGGATTTTCTTTTTTGCCAACTATTGGCTGCCATAAGGACACTGTGAGCATTCTGAAATTGTGTTTAGAAAACTACAATATATATGCCAATATAAATAGTTAAATCTGAAAGTATTTTAATAATTACCTGCAATATATTACACAATCATAAACTAGATCAAAATCTCCAAAACTATGATATAGGCCATTTCTAGTCTTAACTTATAAAAATTTATGATATCATTTTAAATCATCTAGGACTTTTGTTTTACTTTAAATCATTATTGATTTTACCGTGCTCCCCCCTCGCCCCCGTCTAGCCCCTAATTATAAAAGAACAAGAAAATCTATAAGATCTAATATCTGATGATAATTCTAGAAAAAGATTATATATAATGAACTAAGAAGAATCTGGAAATTTGCAGAAGATACCAATTCTCCAAATTACATATTCTTTATCGAGACTAGTACTTGCTCCCACATGAAAATCTTGCTCCAGTAAGAGCAAGGGTAACATAAATCATAGGATCTAAATATGGAAGAAACCTAATTATTCACCACACCCCCACTCTATTCAAGCTCTGCCACAGAACATTTTTCTCAGAAGGCAAATGCTAAATGTCTCTGTACATAGGCTTGCAGCTGAAAAAAAAAAAAAATTAACAGTGTCACAAAGAGTTCAGTACAGAAAAAAAAATCATCATCAACTCAGTCAAGCTTTCTGTTATGTAGGATATTCTGAGATATTCAAAAAACATATAGGAATATAATATACATGAACTTTCAAAACAGTTAAAAAACTATCCTTATAAAAACTAATAATTGGCAAAATGTAGCTATATAAATATTTAAGTACATATAAATATATCAACTCATTCAAAAGTTTTACTCCTGAAGAATTCTAGGTAGAATTTATTAACCAAGTCTTCTTTGAAATGCCCTAAGCAAGTGTATACTTAACTTATAGAGAACCTTAAGTTGAATTTGAAAAGGATAAACTATAGATCCTAACTTTAAAAAAAAGTACATATTTTAATATTCTGTATGAAATAAAAGAAGGGAAAAATTGAGAGAGACAAATTAGAAGGCTACTTCAATCATTCATGTGAAAAAATAATGAGCACCTAGCTATGAATATAAGGATAAGCCAGTTCCAGGAGGCACTGAGCATGAGGATTCCCCAAGGCTTAGAAAATGTTCAAGCAGTGTAGGTGGGGACTGAGTCCTGAGGGAAATGATCTCTACTCTGAACAGCCAGCATCAGACAAAAGTAGAAGTTATCTACTTTTGTTGTTGTTGTTATCCACAACAACTACTGGGGAATCAAGCACGAGACATCCTTACTGCTGCTGAGTCATACATACTACATTAAAAATGAAGGAGAATGGAAAAGTACTTCCATGGTTCTGGATAAAAGCACTCTAAAATCTAATCCAGAAGCTGTTACATAGTGAAAAAAGTGCTGCCACTGAAAAAGAAAAAAAACAATTTTAACTCTAAGAGCTGGGACTGTGTGATCTGTAATTTTCTTTGAAAATGTAGGCTCAGTTTGAACAACCTAAATCTCCATGAACAGAACTTCCTTTTCTTCTCAGATTCTTCCTCAGGAGTGAAACAGATTTGCCAAATACCTAGGGTCCTTACAGAGTAGTTTCAGGGAAATAAGCAAAATAGTCTTTATTTCCTGTAGTTTCTGTTTTCTCTTTGGGGATCATGGTGACCAGTTAGGGAGAGAGAAGCACCCCATTTGCAGTGCTGCCTTCACTGACATGTCTGATGACTGCAGGAAGGTTAGGAATATCTCTTTCTCCTATAAAAGGTTTTATCTCATTCCAGAATGTGGTGGGAAAAGAGAATATTTTAAATCTCCATGTCTAGAAGTCATATTCAAACCATTAAATTAAACTCAATAGAACTTTAAAATTTTATCCAAAATTCACAAAATTCTCAGAGGGAAAAATATATAAATGACTTGTCCTTTTCTTACCTCTTTCAATTAAAAAATTCAAATTAGTGAGAAAAATCTATATGTCATCCCTTCTGTTCACTGATTCAGAGACCTATAAGATACTTTAAAGTCTGAACTAGATGTCTGCTGACATTCAAAATTCCAACCAGCTCTGAGATTCTACTAGCTTGAGTTTGCCTGAAAAGGGGAAAACTTTTCTGAGAATCCATTTTGAGGGAGGTGACCAGGGCCATATCACCCACTTAGGCTTGATTATTCCTATCCCTGAAAAATGATCCAGGACATGTATTCCATCCATCACATCATTTCTTCCTCACCTCCAGTTGGAACTTCTGCTGAAGGCCTCTAGAATTCTGCTGCCAGTGGCCCCACCTCACCTACAAGAATAAATAGCAAGCATGGAAGCCCACCTTCTATCATTTGCCTATCAGTGTCTAAAAAACTACACAGCCAGATATTATTCAATATTTAAGGGTAATCCATACAGCACATACATACCCCTTTATCAGTGGGTTACAGTAAAATCTGGGGCCACTGTGTTGCTGTGGTAGGTCATACACTGTTTTCCCTAGCATACTAAAGAGGGACTTCAAATCTCTAGTCACTATTTTAAGATCTATTCCTGGCCTGCAAGACTCATAAACTATTCTTTAAGCTACTCTTGGGAGTAATTTGCATAAGCAACTAGTGATCATTAATGGTTGACTGAAAAATTAGGCAATAAATGTAGAGCTTTCTCTTTTAATCACACTACTCACCTCTAGATTCTAGAGTAAAAAAAGAGTTCTTCAAAAGGAACAAACTAAATGAAAACAGACTCACAAATACAGAGGACAATCTGGGCACTGGCACGGGGTAGGGGGTTTGGGGGGCTAGGAGAAAAAGGTGAAGTGATAGAGAAGTACAAATCAGGAGTTACGAAATAGTCACCAGAGAAGTACAAAATTTAGAAGTACAAAATTTTGTAACTATTTAGTAGTTAGAAAATAGTCATGGGGACATACAGTACAGCATAGGGAATATAGTCAATAGAATTGTAATGGCTACATGTAAAGCCAGATGAGTGATAGAGTAATTGGGGGAGTACTTCGTAAACTATATAAATGTCTAACCAATGTAGTGTATACCTGAAACTAATATAAAATATAACTAACTAATTAAATAAATAAATAAGTGCTCATCCCCACGGACCATCTGCTCTGTTATGGAATTCTAAATACTAAGCTATATATTTTGTTCTTTAGCATACAAAAACAGAGTTAAACAATAAGAAAAAAATTAAGTGCCTGAGGTATTTCCCTTCAATGAAGAAAAAAACTGAAGTTAAGTTTGAGACATATCAGATAATATAAAAGGAACCAAAAGTATAAATTTCTGTTCTCAGACATAATAAACATTTATTACGTCCTTACCACATGCAAGGCACTGGGCTAAGCCCATTTTCTATGTAATCTGTTTTAATCCTTATCACTAGCCTACAAAGTAGTTACTAATATTATCCTCATTTTGTAGATGATGAATTTGAAGCTTAAAGAGGTTAAGCAATTTTCTCGGGGTCACAGGGCTAAAAAAACCGGGTGAGTCTTTGTTTTTCAAATCTTTTCAAAACTTGAGGAAGTTAGTTTATTCAGTCCTGACAGAAGGCAAAGTGAAAAGAAATGAAGGCAACTTGTACTTCTCAAGCATTTTCTAGAAGCCAAGCACTTTACTGGACACTTCACATAACTTTTGATCTACAGAACAGCCCCCAGAGTAGTTGTTTTTACCTTCAATATACAGAAAAGATCACTTGGGATTCTGCTTATCCCAAAGCCCTTCACAGCCTCTGTCTTAGATCACCTTGTCCTGACATGAAAGACCCACAGCTCTCAACTCGGTGTGCCTCAAACACTCAACCTCCAAGTCTCTTCAGCCTGACCACATTGTGTCTCCTTAAAATCATAGATTCTGGAAAGGGGGTGGTTTTTTTCTTCCACTGATTCACATCTTTTTCTCTGGCTCTATAAAGCCTTAATAGTGAGAAAGTTCTCCCCTTCACACTCAGTTGTCTTTTGTTTGTTTGCCAAAAGGGAAGAAAAGGATATTTAGAAGATCTCTTTTCAAGAAAATAGCCTAGTTTGTATTGTTATTACTGTGCTCCTTAATCCTACTCTTGAGGGACATGAATATTATCATGGTCTTTTCTTAACAAATTCTAATCATCACCCCCCTCCCTAGCACCCCAAGCAGATGGATGCCTTGAAAGACTAGGATGAATGAATTTTTTCCCAAAAAGGCAAAAGAAAAGTGCACAATTATCCTTAAATATCACCCGCAATGCATAAGTATCAATCTCCTCCCCTAGACTACTAGGATATGGGACTGAACCTTATTCATCTTTGTATTCCTACACCACATCGGGTGTTTAATAAATATATACAAAGCGGAGCGTTGTTGAATGTTTTTTGAGCAGGAAATATTACTTAATCCAATGTTTGAATCTGATACCACAGTGCAAATTAGTTTATCAGGAAATGTGATATCTGGGGAGGAGCAGGACAGGACCTAATGAAAAGAATGACAATTACATAGTCACAAGATTCTTAATCATGCATGAGAGTATTAATTTCTTTAGCAATTGCTCAAAATGAATTATTAGCTTCTTGTATGTGGAAAGTAGAAGAGAATGGAGATTCTGCTTCATAATAAATTCTGTTTTGCTGGGAACATGACACATGGAGCATTTACACGGCTCCTACTGCCGATTATCTGTGTCTGAAGAAAGCTTACATAGAACTAACACTAAACAAGCAGTGCTGTCATGTGCAGGAAACCTTATGTCCCTAACCTAATTCAGTGGTGGAAATTTTTCCTCTTTACAAAGAATGTTAAATCAAGAATTTTAAGGTCTTCATGGCACAGGCCAAGTAACAAAATGATAACATGTATCTCATCTTCAAATGGCCAAACAGAAGCTAAAGACAATTTCTAATCTGGTTAATAATAAGTTTATTTAGGTCACACACTCTTATCCACATATATACAAACACATGGAGCACACACACAAAAGGTAAAAAAACTCTCCTTTCCATGAGGAAGTCTTTTACCTGTTTTTCTTTTTTTCCTCTTATTACAGGCCTGAGACCTTTTTATGGCTCCTGACCAAAAACTTTTCCAGGTTGCCACTGAGAGGAAAGATGTTAATTATCTACTTAGCACTTTCTTTTTAGATTCTCAGTAGTAACTACTCTTCAGTGCTCTGCCAAGATAATTCTTAGTCTATTATCAGAGCTCTGTGGTCCTTATGCCAACATTTTGACTCACAGCTGTGAACTGCTCTGTTCAAAATATAAGGGAAGAAGGACAGTACATACATAGTTATGGTGTGCACTACAACTCTCTTTAGTTAAGAATTAGTGCAACATTTAGGGGTGACAAGGGTATCATTTTTCCTGGTCCTATGTGAATTCTCTCTTTCATCTGCAATATTGTTCTCTTTTTAATATGCTACTTACAAAATTGAGGTTCTCATGGTGCTTGAATTAAAAATAACTACTTTTGAAGAGTTTTGACTAAAGAAGATCTGATCCTGTCACGTGTCATTCCCACAAGATGCTGTTAGGGACACCAAGGTCATCAAGACTTTTACTGTTCCCAAGAGAATTTACAATGAAATGGCAACACACACCAACACGCACACACAAATTAGTATTTTAGACTCTGGCTGAGGTGCAAATTTAAACATGTTTCATTTTGGTAAATAAGAAGTCATTTGATTTCTCACAAGGTTTTATCCTAGAATTCCAATGTAGCAAGTTCCAATAAGAAGCCTAAGAATTTGAGAGGAGAAAGAAGAATCGTAAAATAAACTTAAAGGTGACAATGTGACACAGTAAAAGAGCACAGGACTGGGCGTTGGGGGACATGGTGGGAGTCTAATTGCTACACCCACCCATAGACTAATGCTGGTGAGCGACTGCTCTGACATATTCCCTATGGGAGGAAGTTGAAGTATTGGGCGTAATGATTTTTAAGTTACTCTCTGCTTTTAAACTCTATGGTTTTATAGATTCTCCTTTAAAAAAAAAAAAAACACTAATGCATGGATTTATGCTTGGTTCTTTATAAGAGTTGGAAGTTTTAAAATTGCTTGATAATGTTAACAATTTCCTTACAGAACTATAAGAAGTCTTTTTGATTTGAATATAGTTTTTCTCATATCTTATCAAAGTCTCCAAGGGCCTTTTAAAAATAAAATAAGAATTACTATAAAGCAATATCCCATCCTACCAAGATTTTAAAAATTATTTTCCAAATGCTATTTTTTAATGACCAAAGCTTTAATTTTTTTGTTTTGTGTTGATGACTGACTGAAAAAATGTAATCTTATTTTTGTGCTTTTTATTTTATGCTGTAAAAATAGTTACCTTGAGTAAAATGCATTTCCCTCGCTTCAATTAAGCTGTATGTGAACAAATCGAAGCTGTACCAAAGAATTTTCAGGGCGTTAGCTAACCAACAGAGCTGACAACAAGGTAATCAGGCTCAGCAGAATTCTAGATTTTTTGTTTTATTTTTACTGTCGGTGATTCATATTCAGAAATCATCATGTGTTGGTTTGGTTCACATGAAAAAATATTAGTCACATGTTTGTTTATAGATGTAAAATGTGAACTGAGTATTACTTTCAACAGAAGTATTAATTTCTAATGAGCTAACTAAAGAAAAACCTCATAACAAGATATATTGAGCAAAAGATGGCTTCAGAACCACTTCCTAAGTAGATAACTCTGAGGGATAAAAATTAGAAAAGCATTTAAAACTCATTTTTTAAAAAATGTTATATTTTGCCTCTGTGATACATTAAATTATCCTAGAAATTTTACAACAGCTTTGAGACTACCAATATCTTTATTTGTGAATTATTAGCATTCATTATAATGGATGAATAAATGAATGATAGACAAATTGACAGACTGATCAATTCACTTAAATTAATCTTTTACTTTTATAAAACATTTCAGATTTTTATTTCCTCACAAAATTCTCAGATACAAAATACTACCATAATTCAAACCCAATAATTTGCACAATCAATGTACAAAAGTACTAGGGAGCACAGATACTTTCCTGGCCAGGAAAAAAATGTAAAAAGTATTAAGTAGAAGTAGTACTGGTTCAAAGTTATTCACCCAGGAAATACTGACTGACTGCCCACTAGGATAAGAGCACCAGGGTATGAATGAAGAGATGAAAAGCTTAGAATCTCTGCCTGTAAACAGGTTTTCTATCTACTTAGATAATCTTGCATAGTTATATATATTCATGTATAATTACAAAAAAGAAAGGCAGACAGACATGTAATTTCCAAAATAAAGATATTTAGAAGTACTATGGGATTTTAGAAAGGTAAAGCAATGAGAATAAAGGTGATATGTTATCTAGGTCTTCTTGAATTAGTAGGAATTTCAACAAAAGTTCAATGAACAAGAGGAAGAAAGTCAAGAAGAAGGCACCTGGCCAGGGCTGACACTTAGTTGGTATGCTTCAGTTGGGCTATAGAAATTGTTGAAATATTGAGACACTTCCAGAGCAGGTGGTAACAGGCCTCTGCCCGGACCTTCCCCAGCACTCTCCTGCCATCCCAGCTGCGCAGAACCCTCGAACAGGGCCTCCTGCAACTGAGTAAACTGAAAGGTTAAGTCATGGCACAGTAGGGCTCCCTAAGATTCCTTCCAGCTTTTGATCTGTGCCTGTGTTATATGAGATGTTAAATATATATCATCCTTACAGTGGGCCTTTTAAGAAAAAATAGCATGTAGTTTGGATTGTCTAACATGCACAGGACAACTGTGAAGTGTTCTTAAAAGCTGTTTACATAGGACTTCACATGCCAGCCAAGAAGTTGATTTCATTTGGGACGCAGTATTATAGGGTTTGTAGGGTGAGAGGGAAGAAGAGGATGAAAATCAGTAGCAGTAAGACTATGTTTTAGGAAAATCAATCTGGCAATAGTGCATAGGACAGATTAGAGAGAAACAGGTATCAAATATAACAGGAGCTATACTCTTTGAGTGCTTAGTGTCTAAAAGATACTCTGGAGTCTTCACAACAACCTTGTGTGGTAAGTACTATTATATTACCCATTTCACAGACCAGAGACAAGCAGAGGCATTAAAAATCTTCTTGTCCAAAGTAATAGGGCTAGCTACAACGTAGCAGGCTAGGGTTTTATCCCAGTTAAGCTCCAGAGCCCATCTCCCTAGGCACAGAGCTGTAGTGTAGTGTCTCTTAAAAGACAAAGCGAAAGACAATAAAGACTTATATTAGGAATTAGAGTTCTAAGAGAAAAATTTAATGGTTTAATAATTAATCACAACATGATGTGTGTATAAAGAAGGAAAAGAAAAATCAAAGATGCGTCCAAGCTTTCATGTCTGAGAAAGCGAAAGGTCCATCAAAAAAAAAAAAAGAAAAAGAAAAAGAAAAAAAAAGAAAATTCAGGTGGAAAACTAACTCAGGAATAACAGGTGATGAGTTCAGTGCCAATAAGACTGTGCCTTCTTTGTCCTAGAGAGGGACTCTAACGCTCAGAATAGAGGATTGAACTCTCTTCTGAAATAATCCACAAGAAGAGTTAACAGAAGCTAGGGAATGCTGGTCAGATAGAAAGCAGAATAACAGCTCAGAGACACTTACATATAAAAATCTAACTATGGGAGGTAAACACAATGTAAATATATATATGCCTTACTGCTAAAATGTACAGCTGAAACTTACCAGATTTCATTAACCAATGTCACCATTAAAAAAATAAATAAATAAAATAAATAAATAAGCAAAACTCTAGAGGAGGAGTGAACAAAGTTATCTTAAATCCTGATACACAGGATTGACTGCAAACACATGTCCTGCTGTTTTTAAACTCTTTATCTTATATTTCATGTCAATAAAAGCTTCAAACTAATGATATGAACTTAAAAAATGGATAAAATTGTGCACAGTCAGGGTAAACATCAGGATAAAAAAAAATGCTTATTGAAAAAAGGAACAGAATGTGCTGAAATACTATTGGTGGTTGTGTGAGGTGTTAGTCCCACAAAAAATTTATTTCACTATCTCAATTATCCATGTTTTATGCAATGTGATTACATATTTGAAATGGCATAACCCAACACTGGTCAACATTAATATAACTAATTGTTCTACTAATAATATAATCAATTGTATTGACTGCATCTGATGTTTCTACTAATTTTGATGCTGGATCAGTAAACACTTGAGTCCAGTAAAATTCATAGCACTTGCTATTAATTCTAAGTATTTTATTGCAAATTGGATCTCCTGTTTCTTTTCAGAAAATAGTAACAACCCTCAGATACATATATTTTCTATAGGCAAAATCAAACTCTCATGGGTAATCTGTATAAGTTTTACTCTGGCTCTAGACATTTTCCACTACCACAGCTAGCCTGCATTCCAAATTTGGGGAAACTTCCCATAGGAAGGGATCCAGACTGTCCAAGCACTCAAAGCTTTAGTGAGAACTTCATTTAAGATAAATAATGGACAGTTCAGTGTTGTCCGAGTTCGTAAGGACCCCAATTCCCTATGAATGTTGAAATTAACATAGATTTGTGAGCTGCTCTACAAAAATGGGTATAATGAGCTATGTAAATCAAGATTTCTTCAACTCAATTTGTAGCCAGCCAGCTTGTCTGTTCCTAAAGGGGCCAACTGCAGTTAAATGTCAAAATAGAGAAAAGCTGTCTCTGCTTTCTCACCTAACCATCTCTTCAGGCTTCAAACACCCATCTGTTTCGTATTCCATTTGACCTGCTCTCACTTTCTCCCAATGTCCAATGCCTAAAAATCACTTCTTTCTTCTCTATCCTCTGTCAAAGTCAAAGGAAAGCAACTAGATTAAACTAATATGTACTAAGCTTTGCATGATGGAGTTCTTCCAGGAATATTTTCATTTTTCCATTTTTTTCTCCATTTTTATTTTGTCACTTGTGCATGTGATGACACATATACATAACTTTATGTAGATGCATAAGTATTCTCATGCATCTTCTTCCTTTTCTCCTTCTTTTTCTCTTTTGATTCCTCCCTATGGTCTTCCCATAAACATCCACATTTCCCATGTATATCCATGCCTCTTCTCCAAGCATATATGTTAATAATCAATAGGTTTTTCTCTGTATTCATATAATCTCATACAAAGCTATACTTACCAATGCATTGGCACACATATACACAAAGACTCACACAATATACTGACAGACATATGACATATACATTTACATATACATTTACACAGGGATTTTTGTCACTGTTTTACAAAAAAAAATGAGAAAAATATTATATATATACTATAATGTATGTATTTGTGTATGTATTTTTATATAAACTTTTTCACTTTCTCATTTAACAGTGCCTTTTGGAAAGCCCCCTAAGTCATCTGGTATAGTCCTAATTTGTTCTTTTTAATAATTATATAATAACACATGGCATGAATGTACCATAATTTATTCAGTGATTCTCCTCTTATTGATAATTTACTATATTTCCACTTTTTTTTACCACAACAAACAATACTGAAATAAACATCCATTTACTTATGTCTTCATACATACCACTTTTATTTCTATGGGACAGGATCTTTTGAGTATAGTGCTTGCATGTATATATTTAGTTTTAATAGATACTGCCAGATTGCTTTCCAAAATGGCTGTAATGCTTTACATTTCCACTAGCAATGTATGAAAGTACCCTTTCCCCCACATCCCAGCCAGCAAGAGATGCTATAGCTCTATTCTATTTTCTGCCAGGCTGATGGGTGTGAAGTGATATATCACTTGTTTTCAATTTGCCTTTCCCTGACTGCTAGTAAACTTGAACATCTTTTCATATGCATATTGGCCAAGTGCCTTGAAAAATGAAGTTCATTTTCCTTCCTTTTTTAAGGATACCCTACTAGGACTTTTTAAAGTATACTTAAGAACAAGCTTAACTGGCCAACCCATGTGAGTAAAATGGGGTTCCCTCTAGATATTTAAAACCAAATCTGTCTAGAAATGATACTTAGTGGTGTATGTTATAGACACATTGAGGAATTTCCTAGTTCCAATCTGAAGTATCTAAGGTGTTTAATTTGGTCAAGGATATGTCTTGTGGGATTGTGGACTGATAAAAAGAGAAAGGCACAGTGACTTAAGTTGATTGGTGGAGTGAGCTGAATAGTCAGCATTGCCTTCACACTTTTTATATTTAGCACGTGCTATAGTGCACAAGCCCATATGCTTGCTAGTAGGACACATCCCATGTGAAATAAATTATAGCTAAGAGAGCGCTAAAGTATTACAGCAACCTGAAGGTTCAGATGAATTCCCATAAGAGCCATAAGAAAAAAATGTCCTCTAATTCAAGGAAAATATACCAAAGACTCCATACGAAGTTCTAAGAGATGTCCACATATATATTCACATAATTAGTTTTCCTGGTTGTATTCCAATGTTGAATAATTCAGGGAGAAATATACATATAACATTAAAATCATGTCCTTTGATTTTCAATGGTAAGAAAATATTTGTGAGCAGTAGATTGAATTTACACTCAAAAGTGTCTCTTGTCTATTTTTTTCTTTTTTCTTTTGATTCAGGAGTAGGGGTGGATGGAATAAATATGAAAGCCTGGGATTATTTCCTTCCAAGAATTTATTGAATGAAATTTTAAATTTGAAATGTTCTTCTAAAAGAACTGAAAAAGAAAGAAGGACTTCATCAGGTAAGTCATAAAACCTCTAAACATTGTAAAATCAGAGTCATAATGATGCTCCAAATTAGTTTCACCTAGGAGAGGATACTAGCCAAAGCCTTTAAGTGATGTAATATGTAGTGAGTAAAATGAATTATTCATGTAATACTTGAACATACTCTGGGAATTTCTGAAGGACTCCGGGAAAAAAATATGATTTGTCTTTTAGGTGATGAGAAGAATCTGAATCCTGATTTCAAGCAAATAATACAATCTAAGAATGGCTTACATTGATTTCATAACCTTTAGAATCTTTCCCCCTACCCCCCACAACAGTAACAGCAGAGGAAATATAATCAATTGGGTAAAAACCTGTGTTGATTATGTGAGCACTCTTCTGAATTCTCAGAGGTGGGACTTCCATTCCTGATGTATGATAAGCATTCGGCTTGCCTTTGCTAAATACACAATTGCTGCTATTTGTGCATGTGAATTATTTCTCCTATAACAAGGCTGGAATTACATTTGGGAATTTAATTCAAATTAAGTATTAATAATAGGAGCAACATTTTTAATGTCACAAAAAAAGAGCCATTGGTATTTAAAGTCTGAGTTGTCACAAAGTAGTCTCCCTCTCTCTGCATACCTTCAGGTTCTAATCCCATCATTAAATTTTCAGTCAAATTATTTTCTAGGTTGTTATCAATGAAAGGAAAGGAATCCAAGTGAGACTCAATGCTCATTTACTTGAGATTGCTTTAAAATTCTCTATTTTGTTTTTTGTTTTTTAAAGAGAACATACAACAGATGTTTATTTCCTTTTCTTTGGGAACTTGGTGGCACAAATGGGATGCTTTTTTAAAAAGCAGGGGTTTATTCAAGCTGCATTACTTGTACTTCAGTGTTACTTACAAAAAGTTGGCTAGTAAAGAATTAAGAAAATATAAACCCAGGATAAATCTAACTTCAAAATATTACTCAGCAAAGTAATGTTCTTTAAACTTTCAGGACTCATGCCTGAGTAAATGGAAGAGTATCAGGAATGTCTCCCTTTGGGATTTCAAAGGGTTAATGGACAGGTATTAAGGAGCACACCCCTCAGATTGGGGGAGACGCTGACAATGAGAGGGTCCCACTCTCTGTTCATACCCACTGACCGCTCGCTGCTTCTTCCTCTTGCCTCTGTGACTGTACTCTAGACCAACCTCTAGAATGCAAAAGGCAGAGCCATCCTGTATGTTATGCTCCACAACTTACTGGAGAGAGAAAGACAAAGCCCTGGAATGAAGCCTTTTCTGGGACCTTGTCATCTGCCAACAAACGAAGCTCCTCAGAGTAAGAGGTAGCAACAGAGCAGTACCTGGATGAACCAGCTGGCTGGAGGCTGACCTAGTCCTACTTCATACATTCCTAGTTGTCGCATGCTGAAGAGTGGACTAATTGCACTCCTCCCACCTGAAAGGGCCTCAAACAGGCAACAAAGCCATCCTTGGAGGCAGGATGAGGGAAGAGGCAGAAAGAGGCCCAAAATGTCTGAGATTGATGGTGCTGGGATTGTGGTGTTCCCATACCCTCATCCCTGGACCTGTGTTTGTCTCACTTGGTCTTGCTCACCCATGTGATGGGGAGACAACTCTTCCTCACTCTAATTTTGCCTCTGAAGACTCCAGTCTTTTGGCAGAGATCTAGAAACTCTAATAAAATATAAATACCATTAAGAAGAATAACTCAGTATTTGTGCTTCTTAAAGCTTTGTCTTTTCCAGTAAAGGATAAACTCTAAAAGCAGGAACCAAGCCCATTTCTGCTCATGCTCTAAACCCAGTGGCTAATACAGCATCTGGCACAGAGTAAGCTGCTCAGTAAATGTATTAGATTAACCAGTGGTTCTCAAACTGTAGTGAGGGTCAGAATCACCTAGATGTCATTAAACCACCAATTGCTAAGCCCTATCCTCCATTTCAGAGGCAGTAGATTGGGAGTGGGATCAGAGAATTTGTATTTCTAACAAGTTCCCAGTTATTACTGCTACTGCTGGTCCAGAGATCACATTTTGAGAACTGTTGCATTAAGCCACATGCAATGGCCATTTTTGTTGGCCTAAGGTGGCTAAATATTAGCAATTCCATGTGACTCAACTTAATATGTTTATTAATTAACATGTATGAATGAAGGAATATAATGCAGGCATTTATATTCTTTCTCGAGCTTACACCCATTCACAGCCAGCAAAAGTGACATGGCAGACTAGAGTTCATGGGCTCTAGAGCCAGACAGACCTGATTTTAAATTCTCACTTTGACACTTGCTAGGTGTTGAGCCTCAGGTAAATCATGTATCTTCTCGTAGCCTCGGTTTTCTCATCTCTAAAATGAGGGTGATGGACTTTCTATGAGGATTGAATGGGATATGTGAAAAGCACCCACATTGTATCTGGCATGACACAGATACTCAATAAAGAGTAATCATCATCACTATTATTAATTTTACAATTATCGTTATCATCTTCACATCAGGACACACTCTAGAAATTAGAATGACTCATGTTCGTCTATGTGTTTTCTCTGTGTAAGAAGTAAATCAGACTTGGGAAAGGCTACTTAAGAGTTAGTTCAGAAGAGCAGCAGTTCTTCATGCTGAGGAAGGTGTTCTTGTTACAGTACATAACCCCTGAGCTAGTTCTAACAGTGTGCTTGTAAAATCTCACATCCCAATCAAATGGTAGCAAAATACAACTGAATTCAACTAAAACTTATAACGAAAAGATCAGAAGACTTAGTGTCCAAAGTCTAAACCGGCCTTAAACGTCCCAGTGTTCAGGACATTTGGAAAAAGTTAGCCTTTCTAGCCTGTTTCCTCATAAGTGAAAGATTAACAGCATCTACTTTTTAGATTTATTAAACAGATGAAATAAATACTGTGTATAAATGCATATAAAATGCAAAGCATTTCACAACTATTATTTAGTTATATAGTATGCAGTGAACAGTCCCAGTTTCAACCACACTATTCCACTGTCCCTATAAATCCACCCATAGGTATCACACCAGTGTGTTGATTTAGAGTTTATAAAATGTGGTCACTGTAGCAGCACAGTCTCTGTCTCAGGACCTCAGGCATCCTTCTGCACTACCAAAGAGCCCAAATGCCTCCATTCCCCCACAGCCTTTTTGCACAAGCCTGCATGAGATGTTGGTTATTTAATAAAGCCACTCGCTATTCAAAAAGGAAAAGAGGTACAATGAAAATAGGATAATTATGGATAGAAAGAAATGGCAGTGGATTTCCAAATGTCCTGAACACTGGTGATGGAAAAAGATCATACAAAGAATCATGTGATAAAAAAAAAGTAAGAGAAGTAAAACCAGTATTCTGCCTAGCTTGAGGAAAAGAGACACGGCATCACAGCTGTCCATTATGGGGAAGGGATGAGTCAGAGAAAGGTAAGAAGGAAAATAATGAAGTTGTATAATAGGCTTTCTTCTTTCCTAACTTGGGCACAGCTAATTGAGACTCATCTCTGTTCTTAAAGGCTAGTGAAATCATGTAGATATAACCATATTAAAAACAGCACGTTCAATAAATTTCAGTGAAGATTGCAAATCTTCTTGGCATGTCAGAGTGATCCTGTGACTGGGGTACTCAAATAAATGAGAGAAAATAGAAAATAACTTGGGTTTGGGGGCTCATTTTCTTTTAGATTTCACAAACATCATTTTGTAGATGCTGTATAGAGTAGCTATCTCTCATTCAATTGATGTTGAGAACAATGGCACCTCCATTATGAGAATTCAGGGAAAGAAGAATAAACAGAGTAATCGAGGAAAGGGGATTAGCAGAAAGAACAAAACTGTCTCCAATCTCCTTCCTCTCATGTGCTCAACTATCATTCCCACAGAAAGTCCCAACTACCCCCTCATACCCCTTGGAAAAATTAGGTGGACAGCTGCCTTCTTGACAGATCAACGTGAAGAAAGAAAATGAAGAAACAAGAAACAAGCATTTGCAAAGCTCAGAGCCTTAAATTTCTGTAGAGCGGGAATTTGTTTCATGGAAACTTGAATCTAAAATTTTACAAACATCAGTGGAAAAACTATCTTCACCCCATCCCACCATATGGAATCCAGTACCAGTCCATGAAAGAGCTGTTAAACTCTGCACAGACCACTTTATAAAAACAGGCCCTTTTATCTGCTGCCAGGGAGCAACAGAAAAAAAATTCTTGCTTGTCTATGGAGATCCTAGGATTATGTTAGGATGGATAATAGAAAGACAAATACTTGCTAAAATACTGTCTGCTATTCCCAGCCATGCCCAAGTGAAGCAGCAGAGAAAAGCCTTAACATACTATGCAATTCAGTTGCAACTCATCACTGCCGCTGTAATTACAGGTGCCTGCCTTCTTCTTCTCAGATCTGTGCATAAAAGCCTTGGGCTGAATGGGTATCTCAGCTGCACGGAAGCCGAAGCGAGTAGTCAATAAACACACAGAACTCTGCATTTGATAGACAGGCTCTTGCAAAATATAGAGCTAACCTATTGTTCAACAGCTCTTCCACATTTAGTTTCAGGATAACAAAAAGAGAAAGGATGTTTTTTGGATGCTTTCTGAGTTCAAGGATTGTATTTCATTTAAGCCCCACAAGAATTATAAAGTAAAGTGCTATTATCCTTATTTCTTAAATAAGAAAAATGAGACTTGAAGGCTGAGTAACTTGCCTTAGTTTACACACCCTCTAAATGGAGAAATCGACTCTGGAAAACCAAACTTTCTGACCATACCTTTTCCAGATCAGTCTGTAATCGAGCTCTTGGCAATAGTAATTTATTAACAGCAGGTTGTCGTTCTCATAACTTTTAAACTTCTCCCCAAGGATGAACGTCTCTCCATGGCTGAAGCATGGCAATATTCAAAATAGACTTCTGCACTCCTATCCTTTTGGGGGGAAGTAGAGTGATCAAAATTTAAAATTCCACTGTGGCTGTATCCAAGTGCCAGCAAATCAAACAATATTGAACTGAAAGGCAACCTAAAAGGTTAAGAAGAGCACATCAGTGTAACTAGAGGAGAGATGTTTAGGAGGGTACAGAGTGGCAACACACAGAACCTCTGTCTTATTAAAATGAGGTTAAAAATATTTGTAGTGAGGTTGTACAGATTCTATTAAAGGATGAGAACTATCTACCAGCCACGTGGAAATTCATCTTCTTACACAGTGTAAATCACTCTCACACATTTTTGCTGCACTAACATTGCAACCACTTTCTTCTCTCCGAGCTGGCCAATAGGTACCTCTTTTCAGTGATGTAGCCTCCTTTCAAATATAGAACCCAAAATAATCACTTCCAATTTCCCACTCAGTAGATCACAGCATTAGTCTGCCTCCAAGGCTCCAGGCACACATTTTTATACAATTTCACTAGGGATTTACGAAGGCTTAATGTGCCCAGCTTTTAAAAATATGATCTCAAATAAATGGAACAAATAAATCTATTTAAGAGTATGCCCTTTAAAGAAAACTACCCAACAACAAACCCTGAGGAATTACCCACCTCAAAATGTTAATTGTTATGTGGAAGAGGCTTTTGAAGTTCAATTTAATTTCCTGAAAGCCCCAAACAACTCTATTTTCCTACAGAAAATAAGCATCAGAGATGATAATGTGATTAGCTGGTAAAACACCTGGAATTTGCTTAGTAAATCAGAAAGCAAAGAGAGGACTACTGGGAAACTGCTGCTGCTCCTCCCTGCCCTAACCTCATCACAAGCACTGAAGGGCCATCCTCATCCACAGAAGGAAGCAGGGAGGGCTGGACCTACAACTAAACAAAAATGCTATGCTATTTTTATGTCACTTATCTAAAGGTCTACTGGGTTCAGGTTGATTCTCTGGCCCCTCATGTTCCTAAAGAGCAGCCACTGCCCTGAAAGACCTCAGAGGACTTCTGTGGGGTCCAACCACCCTTTTGAGAATAGTACAAGGTTTAGAAGCATCTGATCCAAAGGAGCCTGAACCAATTATAGAAATTGAGTACTCTGTGTGGCAAAATTAATTAAATGATTGACAAGTACTTTGTTAGGCAAAATTAAATGATTGATTGATGGACTGATTATATTAACACTTATTAGGTACTTATGTACCACTTCACTAAGCACTACATATGTGTTATCTCTTTAAATCCCAAGAATAACTAGGGTGGATAATATCATTCCCATTTTACAGGTGAGGAAACAAAAACTTGGGAAGATTCAGCAGCATGTCCCCATCATATAGCTCAAATGCAGCAGACCCAGGTGCAAACTCAGGGTATGTCTGAATCCAAAACCCAAGCTCATGACTCTATAATAGAAGAACTGGTTAATAAATGAAAAACATCTATGTAAGGAAAAGTCAGACACTGTTAAATACTGTTACACAAAGATACTTGATTACAGGAAAATGTTCATAGTAAAGCATTAAGAGAAATAAGTAACAAAATATGTACAGTAAGATTCGATGATAAATCTCAAAATGTCACTTATTTTGAGGTAATGGATATTTATTTTCTTTAAAATTTTCTATATATTTCCATTTTCTATAATAAAATTGTATTGCTCTTATAATTGACCAAAATATTTTTGTTTTGTCCTAATTTTAAAAAACTAGTAAATAAAAACAAAATGATAACTGGTTTTGCTGAATAGCATAACTATGAGAAATTTTTTTTCACTTCTACACTTCTCCATATTTTCCAAATGGGCTACAAAGCATTACTTTATGACCACAAAAATAAGGTAAAAACTCTAAAAAGTCTCTTTCTACCATGTCTGATTGGATGCCTGTGGTAGAGACTTCAATATTCATTCTCCATGTCATCTGTGGGAATAGACCCAGAAATTTTTAGCTGGGCACAACATTTCCTGCAATAGGGCTTCAGCTTCCAGCCTCCTGTGCTCCCATGAGTATCCATGTGACTAAGTTTCTACCAATCGGATGTCAGGCAAAATGATGTGTGCAACATCCAAGAACTGTCCATCCTGCTGTTGGGAAGGTGTAAGAGATCACTAGAGCTCCATTTTAGAACATGAAAAAGGCCACCGGATGCCAGATATAGATGCCAGAATAGAGAACTGGAAGCGGCACAGACCTGTGAAGGCTGCAGATCTACCATATCATCCCTGAACTGCCCAAATCTAGACTTGTATATGAGAGAGAAGTGAACATCTGTCTTCTTTTTGGGGAGGAAGCGGGGGGCGGGGGGAGGGCCGGACAGGGAAGGGATGTTTCTGTGATGTCACTGAATCTACATCCTAATACATACTTAAACAAACACTTCCAATAATTTAGATGTACCCTCTCTCTCCCTGCTCTCATCTCCATGTATACATACATTTTGATAAATTATATCTAACTAAATGAAAATTTCCTAAGAGTCAATAAGGAAGATATTGAAATAAAATATTGAAAAAGAACCAACAGTATAGAATTGAAAAATATACATCTTGCTTCTTCAGAAAAAAAATAAGAATATCATCAGGAACCGCCATATAATATATTTTAAAAACAATCAACCACGTTTCAGGGAAATTTTCATATTTATTGAAGCTTTCATTTTATCTTGCTTTCCAATTATTGTATTATGTCAATAATCAAAGAACTGGATCAGATACCAATGCTGAATAAACATTTAGTCAATTGAATGGCAATATAAATAAAAAATGGAATCAAAATTCAAAGAGTTGATAGGAAACTTTCAGCATCTTCCTTACAACAATAATTTAAAGCTTACTTTATTTTCTGGTAAACAAATTTAGCTCTATCCCTCTTTCTTGATAAATACACCAAAAGAGAGAGGTAGAGAAGTTACATATACTAAATATAACTTTTGCTTATTAATACATAGCTATTTTTTGTATTCAAGTTTAGTGGCCTTATACACAGTACAGAAGAACAATAAACAATTTTGAGGGTTAATATTCTCTCCACAGTTCACTTACAAAATATGATACTTTGAAATCTTAGCTAAGAATCTGTTCTTGTTTATATTAAAAATGCTGATGTAGTCTGGCTACCCGTTAGTAAATAACGGATGTATAAAATTCAAAGTGATTTGAGAAATTCACTTCCATTAGCTTTTACTTGTGGCTATCAAGTTTAGTAAAGTCAGAGACTCCTACTTAAAACCAATAAATGAGTAACCTTGAATAAGTGTAAATTTATTAATTTTTATTCTCTACTGTGAACATTTTTTTATATCCTACATATATTTCAACTTATCCTACACAAATAGAAAGGTTATAGGCATAGTGTTTCTAGAACTAAAATTGGATTAATATATATGAATAAAACTTACTGTGAAATTCATGCCATATAACATATTTTTTTCATATTTGTCTTCCAGAAGACTGCACACCATGATAAACTGTTTTGAAATTACATATATGCATGCTCTCAGTTGATATATCCTCTCTGAACTATTTTAACTTAAAAAAAACTGACAATATTTAACCAAATATTGGTAAACATAGTTGAGTCCAAATAAGAAAACTTCTGAAGCCTCTTCAATAAATGGTACTGGGCAACCTGGAAAGCCACATGCAAAAGAATGAAACTAGACTGTTGTCTATCACCATACACCAAAATTAACTCAAAATGGATCAAAGACCTGAATATAAGACCTGAAACAATAAATTGCATAGAAGAAAACATAGGTACTAAACTCATGAACCTTGGACTTAGAGAGGATCTTATGAATTTGACCTCAAAGGAAAGAGAAGCAAAAGCAAAAATAAATAAATGGGGCTACATTAAATTAAAAAACTTCTGCAAGGCAAAAGAAACCATTAAGATGGCAAAGAGGCAACCATCCGAATGAGAGAATATATTTAAACAATGCCTCTGATATGAGCCTAATATTCAAAATATATAAAGAACTCATACAACTCGACAACAAAAGACAAACAATCCAATTAAAAAACGGGCAGAAGATCTGAACAGACACTTCTCCCGAGAAGATATACATATGGCCAACAGACATATGAAAAGATGCTTGACTTCACTAGCCATTAGGGAAATGCAAATCAAAACCACAATGAGCTACTGCCTCACACCTATTAGAATGGATGATAGAATGGACAAATAATAACAAATGTTGGAGAAGATATGGGGAAAAAGGAACCCTCATACACAGCTGATAGGAATGCAAATTGGTACAGCCACTATGGAAAACAGTACAGAGGTTCCTCAAAACACTAAGAATTAAATTACCATATGACCCAGCAATCCCTCTTCCGGGTATTTACTCAGAAAAAACTGAAAACATTTATCCTCAAAGATATGTGCACCCCCATGTTCATAGCAGCATTATTCACAGAGGCCAAGACATGGAAGCAACCAAAGTGTCCTATGATAGATGATTGGACAAAGAAGATATGATGCATATATACAATGGAATATTACTCAGCCATAAGAAAAGGTGAAATACTGCCATTTGCAACAATAAAGGCTAAGCGAAATAAGTCAGACAGAAAAGTTGAAAACCACATGATACCACTCAAATGTGGGATATAAAACTGAAAGCAAGAAACAAACATGACAAAAACAGAGACTTATGGACACAGACAATAGATTAGTGGTTACCAGAGGGAGGGTGGAGTGGGGAGACAGATGGGGTAAAAAAGGTCAACTATTTGGTGACGGAAGGAAATTTAATTCTGGGTGGTGAACACACAATGCAATATATACATGATATATTGTGGAAAGATACACTTGAAACTTATTTGATTTTGTTAATGTCACCCTAATAATTTTTAATAAAAATTAAAAAATATTTAAAAACTTCTGAGGAATAGTAAAGTTAACTCAATTAGTTTATTCAATATTTCTCTTAAAATTATCATTAGCTTATGGTTATGCTTTTAATACATTGGAATCTCTAACCAATCTATAATTGTGCTACTTTTAAATTGTACCATCAATAAAGTGTTTCCTATACATAATTGTGTATAAAATCTCCTAGGTTTAAGTTAAATTATAGAGATATACTTAATAAACTGATGTTTTACTCAGTAGGCAATAAATATTGAAAATAGTTACTAATAATTTGGACAAATAAAGATATAATCAGTTTTAATACTAAAGCAGTATATGTAACTATTAACAATGTCCACCTGAAACAAATGCATAAGAACATTCTGGTTTCATTCCAAAGGTAGTGTCTGGATTTCAACTCTTGACACCATGACCTAACAAAAACCCAGAGAGAGTAATCAGAGTAATGGGGGTAGGCTGGGGATGATCATGGTATTGTCCCAGAGGTTTCTAATGAACACCACCTAGGCTGGACTCTACTTTTAGTCTAGATTCTGGGCCATTTACATATATTTAAAGCAACTGAGTTGAGAGGTCTTCTCAATTAGAGCAGATATCTGCTGGAATTTGTTTCTGATAGGTTTTGGGAAAATAAAATTTCAAAATGATCTATTAGGGGCTCCTTTAGCCAGAGGTTGAGAAGGAAAGATCCCACAACTATATATCATCTTAGACATTATTTGTAAAATAACACCTGTTTAAGATCTCTATGGGCCATGAGGCTGATTGTGTAAGTATGAATATTCTAAATGCTTAGGTTTTAAAGAATCAGTCAGCCCTTCAAGTGATATGCTGAAAGCCCAACACTGTATGTGTTCTGTGAGGAATGATAAAATATCAAAGCCACAACCCTTATCTCAAAATTCATCCATTGTTTTACATTGCCTAGTGGTGAATATCAATTGCCAATCCAGAAAGCTAATGCACATGTTCATTATAAACAGAGGAACTGTAAAGATTTGAGGTCAAAAACTCGTTAGGATTATTAAGCTCAGTGATTGAGTCTCAACCTGCCTGGGAGTTGTGTTGTTTCTTTTAAGTACATTACTTAGGAGTTTTCTTAAAGAGTAAAGGTACTACTATGCAGTTGTGAAACTATGCCATTGTAAAAAATAAAGTATTTTAAAGCATAGAATCTCCAGGTTTGGGGACCAGGAATTTAAATTATTTAAACTCCTTACATTCCAATGTGAAACAAGGTTTGGGAATCATTGATCTATTCAAATTTTCTTGCCAATGCTTGAATTTATCCAACAGAATCCCTATCTAAAATATACCTTTTAGAGAAGGCAAAATTTGAACCAGATTTTAAAGGATAGTTGATGTATGAGGCAACAAAATGAAGAGAAATGCATCTTAGAGGACAAGCTGAGGATGAGAAGTTGGAACATCACCCCGGGTTTCCAGGAAGGTTTTCTGAGGAATCAACTCAGAATTCTGAGGAAAAATGACTGAATGGAATACTACTCTGACCTTCATCCACTGGAAGCAGGAACTCTGCTATATCTTCACATACTCCAACATCATTTCTACCACAATGCAGAACTGCTTCCAGAAAAACAATAACCAGACTTGAGACAGGAAAGTATTTTTAACTTGCACTTAGTCCTTTTTTCCTTTAGATTATTATAAAACACTTAAGACTGCCTCTCCTTCATCCCACTCCTGACAGTTGGGAATCACTGACTCAAAATCTCACTATCCTCAACATGAAGGAAATTGTCCTAATAAACATCATATTCCAAAGTTTTGAAAACTTAAAAAAAAAAATCCATCTATAAAAGAGTATTATAAGTTGAATACAATTTTCAAATGGTCTCCTAGGTTCTCTAACGTGGCACCACTGGCGGTATGGGTGGGCGTCTTCATCTCTCCCTACTCACCTCTATGCTGATATCTCCAACACTGAATTAATTTTTTTTTTTTGCGGGGGGGAAGAGTTAAAGGTAAGTTAGAGGAACCTTAGAGAAGAATCATGAGCTTAGTGGCATAGGAGTGACACCAAAATCTGTTGTGAATAATAAGTCCCAGAATGCCTACTTAAGAAAGTTTCTTGATAAAGATGCTGATTTAACCATAGAAAAATCCAAGTCCCTCTTGTCTACCCCAAAACAACTTTAGCAAATATGAATGTTTGTGAAACTTTCCCAGATCAACACAAATGGATCACATAGTCACCTGTGTGTCTACCAAACTTGAATAATAGCTAAAAGTTCATTATAAGCAGATGGATGAAGAGTGAAGTATATGTGAAATCAGGCACACCTTTTCCGAAAATGTTTGTGAACATAAATTAGAAAACTATGCAGTTGTGAAAAGGTGAAAAATCTTAACCACAAGACTTAGCATGATTTCTTTGCTCATTATTTTTGCTTTAAGTTGTGGTGTTTCCTATTTATATTCTAGATATCTTATAATGCCAATTAAATTCCTGATGTTTAAACTATGGACTCGTTCTTCTATAAAACTACCAATTCAGAAGAAAATCTGTTTTATTAGTCAATAAGTCCTTTTCAACATGTTTACAATTGCTTCAGGGGCATTCCAAGGAAGACTACTCACGAATAATTTTTAAAAGGAAATTTTAAAAATGTTTATGCACAGTTTAAGAAATTGAATGAAATGTACGTGAGTGATAACAAATTTTACTTTGCTCCACACATACACACACACAGTAAATAAACAAGTACACTGCCCATCTCAAAAGTTCTTTTCTGCCAATAATCCCAGAGTTCTATGCATTTTCCTATTAATCCCAACATTATCCTTGGGAGTTAAATAGACAGCAATTAATACCCATTCTACAGAAATGGAAATCAAGTCTCAGTGAGATTTAATTATTTTCCTTAATTTATAGCTACTAGACGACAATGTCAGGAGTAAAATGCGTGACTCAACTAAATCTAGGGCCTGGGGTCTTGAGTTAATGTAGACCTAGAAAATATAACTAACTATGAATCCATTCTAATAAAATTGTTTTAAATTAATTTTTAATTTTTATTTTAAATAATTTTATTAAATATTATATATAATTTTCAATTTATAACATCTTAGGTAATGGAGATCTTTTGGAATTAAACACAAAACACTGAGAATGCCTTGAAAGCAATTTATTCTATCCCTTAAGGAAGCTAACTGTAGTTTTAAATTGTCCTCCAACGTATTTTTCCTTTGGGTTAACTGGAAATTTTTCCCTGCTCAATTATGTCACCTGGCCAAATGTTAAAGAGACATTCCTTTATTTCCTTTCAGAATTTTGCTAAAGAAGTATCTGTGATCCCAGACCAAGAACTTGTTAAAGGCTTCAATGATCAAGGACAAAGATGGTCCTTTGCTTTCATTTCAGTAGACAGAGAAAGAAGATCTACTTATTTTTCATAAAATGCAAGCAGCAGACTGAGAAACCACTTGATTGCTTATTGAAGATGAAGTCAAGCTCATCCTTTTACCTTTGATGGCTTTCCAGGGGCTATAGACAGGAATCCAAACCCAATAACCTAAATTCTAAAGTTCTGAAAAAACAAGCCCTTTCTATCCTCTAATAGGGCTGATCCATTCCTTGTCCCAAACCTCAACTTCTTAATTTCTGCCTCCAGTGATACATTCCCCCTCCCCTTCCCTATCACACAATTTTTTTATAGGTCCCAGGCAGAGCTCCAACTCTCCTATAAAAATTCAAGCCCACAATAATCTTTAAATGATTATTGTATATATTCTTTGCATCACTCAATTGGTACACACACACACAGTCTTTTTCCTCTGACTGGATTACAAACTTGTTAAGGTCAGAAGCTGAATCTTAGAATTCTATTTGCCTGACACATAACATGTACTCAATTACTATTTGTTGAATAAATGGATATGGTCGAAGCTTTGGACACAGGGGGAAAGAAGACCCTGGTAGTCATGGGAGAGGGGAATGGAGAGAGCTAAAGAAGTGGGAGGGGAAAAAAATAACAGAAAAGGAATACTCTATGAGATAATGTTCTGTGAAAGAAAAGGTGGAAGAAACAAAGTAGATAAACATCTAAGAGAGTTACCAGAACCAGTGGCTCTTCCTAAAATTGAAAGCACAGAGAGTCAGTGCCACACTAGAAAAAATAGCATCATTCACTGAAAAACATCACTAGACTGGTGGCCAGGACATTCATGTTTTGGTCCAAAATCTGACACTAACTAGCAGCGACCAGAAAAAGTTATTTAACTGCTTTTGGCTAACTCAGGATACTAGATTCGATGATCTCTAAAGCCCCATTTGTCTCAGATATTATAGGATTCTATAGTCAGAGTTTTCTTTCATCTAGAGAGAGTTTTTATTTCATTTCTTCTGGCCAAGGAGGGGCCTGAATGCACTGAAGGCTATGATAATATGTACAGAATACAGAAGCTTCAGTTGATAAAAAGAAGGGCAGAATTAAAAAGACAACACAAAATAGACCAAACGCTAAAGCAGAACATTTTGCTAATTTTCGCTTTGCTTGTTGGATTTTAATTGAGCAACATTCCCATTGTGAAAGGTGAAAGACTCAGAGTGAGACTGAGCTGGAGACAGATGTGGGAATTAGAGGCACCTTCCAAATACTTGCTTTAAGTTCAATGATAGAAAAGTAGCTTGATGATTTATAAGGTGAAAAGCATTTAAAGATCCTTTTGATTGGGAGGAGATATGTCAATGTTAGAATATCATTGACATCTTATTAAGATAATCACTTATGTCCAAAGATTTGGACTAATACAAGCCAAATGATCAATTTACAAAGCATCGAGATGTCTGGCAGTAAATCTGGAAAAGACTGTGTATATCAAATGGCATTTGACTTCTCTCTTTTTCTCAGCCTCTCCTTCACTTCAGTGTTAATCATTCGGCACTCCCTTAGGCACCTAGTATTCTTTTTTGTATCTGAGCATCTCCGTTACAGACAGAATCGATTGATCTAATAAACTCATCCTAACTTTACAGTCTAGGGACTATGTGCTCTCCCTTCCACAACATACTTGCCTTAAAACGAGGCCACGGGAGAGGGCAAATCCTTAACCATAAAGAAAGACAGAATTACATGTATCATTGGGGAAAATATCTGAAAGCTACAACCTCCTCAGATCCTTTCAGATCTTCACACATAGCTCTGCTATCTAGTGACCTGGCTCTCTACTAAATCCAGAAAAGAATGTTTAGTTTTTAGCTAAGGAAATTAAGGATTTAAATCAATCTGTAGGCAAGTGCCATATTTGAATGCTGCTATAAATGGAGAAGAGTCTCAAAGCCTAAATATAAAATGAAAAATAAAAAACCTTACAGCAAGATTTTGAAAGTCTTCTCTAACTTCCCACTCACATTAGTTTTATCAGATTAGCTAATTTTTTCCCTTTGAAAATACAGCAATATAAAATGTTTGGCCCTAAAGGTATGAGACAAGAGACAAATAACCCTTACTTATTTGGGGATCAATGAGGAGAAAAGCACGTGTATCTTAGAGAACCTATAGAATGTGGGGCGGGGCCAGAGGGTTAAAACTAGTAACTTCGGGACCACATCCCACCTAACTGAGTGCTTTTGGTTTGGTCAACTCAGAATTTTTTAAATAATTTTAAAAACTATGTACGACTAAAATTTAGGAGATTTTTATATGGAAATGTGGGTTCCAGCTTTTTCTGGAATAGTCAAAGGAACTGACAACTATGAGTAGACAATTTCACAAGACAAAAAACAGTTAGGGGGAACAGTTTTATGAAAGACTGAGGCTTGACTTTCACCTTGGCACTAACTCTCCTTTAGTGTCCCCAATATAGCAAGGAACTGTCCTTTTTTCTGGGAGCAGAAGGAACCTGAATGTATTAAAGTATGGTAACCTGGATGCAAAGTTTTAGTTAAAAAAAAAAAAGGAAGGACAGGATTAAAAGACAACATAAAACAGACCAAATACCTATGACTCTTGAAACTGTAGAAGATCATTTCTATATTATCTCTGCAGTTTCTGTACTACAGACAAGCTGTGTTTATAAGAAAAAAAATACCCATAATGACACTTTAAAAGTCAAATATGTTATTTTTAGTTATAGAAAAGGATTTGCTATCAGCACTTACCCTCAACACTCTATCTACTCTTAAAGAACTTTAAATGTCTTTTGTTTTTGAAATAAAACAGACATATAAACTCTTAAAATTGTTTGCTTATTGAAACTTGGTCCTAAACCTAGGTTCACAGTATATGATAAAGGTCTAAAGAAAGCTTATGAAACCTACATTAAATCTTGATAATGTATTAACAAGTCTTTTAAAGTGATAATTTTAATTCCCCAATCTTTGACCATAGTGCTAATCTGCCTTGCCTTTTCGATTAAACTTGTTAAGGGCATTCTATTTAGTCAGTACCCGGAATGGGCCATTAAAATTCTTGTTCAGTAAGAGTTGTGTTCAGTGCTCTGTTGTTTAAAATTCCATTAAATCCAAATGGTCTTTATCGCCCTATGACCACCGTGACTTCAATCAGCCAATTTAATTACCTTACAAAATTGTCAGCAGAAGCAGCAAAGAAAAACAGGAAGCCCTATGACGTTATCAGATTGAAATCTTCCCCTTCGGTGTTTAATCCAGACCAGTCAATGATAACGATGTGCAACTACTTCCTTCTCTTTCAGAAGCTTTTGACCTTACCTTTCATGCTAAGATTTAGGGTTTAAGATTCATTTGAAGCACATCTAGTACCTTGAAAAATGGACTACAAATTGAAGGCCTGTAGGAGAGAAAGCTTCACCACTCAAATGCAAAACAATAAACACAATAAACTTCCATTTCAATACATCAGACCATCCTACTGAGAAAAATCTAGGCTCTCCCACAAATCTCGTGTATTATGGATGCAGTAGATTAATTTCAGTATAGCACAGTTGAAAGACAGTGAACTCCATTCTATTAAGTGTGCAAAAATGGACATTGACATTTCCTAAGGAATAAATGTATTTGGAGCTACAATAATATAGTAAAATCCTAAGAACAGGAGAAAATTAATTCTTCTCACCTGAATTTCTACCACAAAAGAACAAAACATTTTCTCCATAAGAAATTTTGTTAATCAAAAGAAAATCAAAGATTATGTCATCATCACCACACACCACACTTTATTTAATGGTGAATAGACTTGAAAAGGCTCTGATAATCATTGACATATCACATGTTTGGTCCATGGCATGTTCCTCCTTTGTGTGGGAGTAATTCACATTAACTTTTTTGTAATGAGTAAATGTTGAAACAGTGTCATTTGAGAATTCAAGAAATGAACACACTGCAATGATCACTTGAATTAAACTAAAAAGCAAAAAGCATCTGTGAAGAAATTTCTACTGACATATAAATCCATGTTCACTGCTGAAAGACAACCTCACAAAGGCAGAAAATGTGTTGAGTTCCATGTGTCTGGGTGCAGAAGGGGAGCTATTTCTAGAGGACGAGAAGATCATTTTTCAAAGTCGTTTTCTGAAATGAGTGTGCCTCTGTTGATGGATCACATCAGAGTTATTCTGTGAAGCTTTAAGAATAAGTGAGAACTTATGTGAAAAATAGATTTTTTTTTTTTTTTTATTGTGGCCGTGTGTTGGCGATTCTTGGAAAGACTTCTCTCCCCTGCTTTCCAGAGCTCAGCTGAGCAGATGTTCGGGCTTTATCTGTTTCAGACAGTAGCCGCTATTACTCCCCCATCCCAGCCTCCCAAGAGCCAGTTTTCCTGATTCCAGATGTAAGGCCACTCCTTCCTCCCGCCCACCTCACTTCTCCAAGGAAGAAAAATCTTTTCAAAAGAACTTGTTGAGAGTGGCGGCTTCTAAGCTCTACCGATTCACCCGCACTCCTCGTCGTTGTAGTACATCTGCTACTAATTATTATATCTGGGAGCACATGGGACGTCCAGTAAATAGGGGGATTTCCATAGGAACCCTTTCCATTCCCTCTCAGACTGTAGGTTTTATTATTTGGGCTGTCCCTGAGCTGGTTTCCTTTACCTTCAGCATGTGCACAGCAAGGTGGCTACGTATGCGTTGTGCAACAGACCTGTGGCCAGTGCTTGGTGCCAAGGAGATCTCAGCGGGGTCAGGGTGGGGAGGGGAGACTTGCCGGGGAAATCTTTTAATAAAGGCTTTTACTAGCATGCTTAATAGAAAAGCTAGGTCGAAATATCTGAAGGGAAGAAGTGGCCTACCACATGCTCAGATCCTCGGAAAGGACTATCTTGGAGAAGCTGCTCAGGAGTTTGGGAGAAAGTTTGTGTTGCTGTCTTCGCTCCTGGCGTTCTAAATGCTAATTCCGACAAGAACTTGAAAAACTTTACATCGAAGATGAGAAACAAGTGGTGGCTTAAGGATTGATTCCTTGAAGATGCCAAAGCCCCCAGACTCCGAGAAGGATTGCTAGCCCGGCCCTGAGTCCCGTCTGGAGCCGGCTTCTACTCCCCAAGCTTTCCCAGGACCAGTGGTCGAGTAGACCCGGAAAAGAAGGGCGACTAAAGAAACAAAAGAAATGTTCAAGTACTGCTGAGCCACAGTTCAGTCGGGAGGCCGTGGAATTGGGGCCACGCCCCCGGAGTATGGAAGGATGCTGCCTGCGCCCTCTCTAGCGGCTGCAAGGCCAGGACTCAGCTGCGGAGAAACAAAGGTGCCTCATTTACATAGCGCCCGCACTAAAGCCCTAAAGCCGGAGCTCTGGAGAGAGGCCCAGCTAGGGGCGACCCTGTTTCTGCGCTTGAAAAAGCAGGCCGAACGTCTGACCTGATCCTGACCTGATCCGCAGCGGGGGAACTCACTGTCCAAGATTTACCTTATTCCCTGACAGCTTGCCCGCTGACTGGTCGCCGTTGAGAAGTCAAGCTGGATGAAGGCGGGGAAATGTCTACGACCCAAAGCAACGCGCTCGCTCGCCCCCTAACAAGGAGAGGAGCTGACTCTGGGCTGACCCTCAGGTCATCAACTCGCCAAAGAGTTAGTAGGTATTAACTCATCAGTCCTGCAAGCTGAGAGGCGCGTAGCCCCAGCGCCCCTGTTGGTGCGGACCTCGCTGCCCTCTTCTGCCCCTAGGCTGCCTTAAAGCCCGGGAAAGCGCCGGGGGGTTGGTGCTGGGGAGACATTCTCTGGGACATGTTTGCCAAGAAGCAGCTGAGGAGCAAGCTGGGGAATGCACCCCGGCACGCGGGCCAGACGGGTGGGACAAGGAAGGGAGTTGCGCTCAGGAATAGGCGTTTCTGGGCATGACTGCAGGAAGTTTTCTTGGGCACCAAAAAGGAGTCATTGTGCCAAATGTCGGACTTGCTTCGCAAGAGAGCACAGTTGTCTGCGCGTGTGTGTGTGTGCGCGCGCGCGCGCGCGTGAGTGTGTGTGTGTGTGACAGAGAGAGAGGGGGGGGAGGGAGGGAGGGAGAGGCTGCGCATCTAGAAGACGGGAGTAGGTGGCAAGGGACTCGGCAAGGGTCATATCCTGCGGGGGGCTGCTTCCTGATCCAAAAACGGTGACAGAGGACTTAGGGAGTGAGAGCAGGGGTAAGGACAGCATAGAGCCCATGAGAGTGATTTCTACCACCTACAGGAAGAGGGGCTGGGGCAAGCGCCTCCAGGGCTCCACGGTTGCCATAGTGCCGCCGTGGCGGCGCCAGGCGCTTGGCAGCTGCTAGCCACGCCTAGTTCCCTGGGGGGGGGGGGGGGGAAGAATGGACTGGACGTAGTGGGTCTCACCCGCATATGTAGTGGGTCTCACCCACACACGGCTGGCCACCCAGAGGCAGCTGCTCCACCAACAACTCCAACCCCTTACCTTTCAAGACATGGGGCCAGGCATGAGGCTCTGATTCACCCTTTCAGTCTAAGAAAAAATAACCTTTCTCAAAAGTGGCTTATAAGCTCTCAGCCAACCATACACTCCACCCAAAACATGTTTTCCCCAGAAGAAAATAAAACTCACATTATTACATCAAAATATCCCCAACAGGGATACGTCCCAATGATTACAATGTGCACAGTCCTTCCTCACAACTCATGAAAGAAATCAGAGAAAATGGACCTCCATATGGAAGATGTTTGAAGTTAATAGAAAAAAAAAAATAACATTATTTAGAAACTGGGCCGTTGGTTTAGGGTATCAAGGCATCAAGAGAGAAATTCTTTACCTACTCTCCTATTTCTTAAGGAGATTCTTAGTGAGCCTTGGTCTAAGAAAATGTATTTTTGTGTGTGTCAGCTCTTTTGGAAAGCTGCTACACACTCTACTACAATCGCCAAGATTTTTAATATGAAGATATGAAATGATCAGCGAATGTAACAATCTAATGATTCAGCAAATATTGTGCTGCAAGACCAGAGCAGCAATAATTAAATCTTTAGAGTATTGGTTGCAGTTTTTCAGCTCTCAGGCTTCCTTTTTTCCCACCCAGTCTGCAAACACATTAAGACACACTCATTCACAAATATACTTCAGAAGATACCTCATTATTCCAAATAGGAAGGTTGCACTACTCAAAATACTGGACAAAACTACCATACTGTGGCACTTACCACGATTGAAGCAGTACGGCTGAATACACACATTTCCAGTGATATAGAGACCTGTTTAATCTGATCCAAAGAAATAAGCATTCCTGTGGACGCCTGTTGCTAAGAGCAACGTGCTTAAGTACCATCTAAAGGCATGAAGAAAGCAGGAAAACTACAATAGGAATCCAGTTATAACCCATTGTCTTTTTTGTCATTACAAGCTTTCTGGACTCCATGTGTCTCTGTGTTAGGTGAGAGAAAGGGAAGGTAGAGTCCCTTTTCTTAATATGTGAAAAGCATTCCTAACCCTGGTTCCACAAAACCTGAGAAAGATGAAAAATTTTATCATTCTAGAAAAAGCACATGGGGAAAAGGAAAGAGAAGCTGTTGACATAATAGGAAATGCAGGCAATTACTCTTCAATCTAAATTTGACTGAGTGACTTAATGTATCTGCTTTTATCTCAAAGACACATACTCAGGATTATACAGTTTCCTGCACTCTTTGGTCTAAATCCACTTGAACTGTCAAAGGAGGAGCCCACAGTGGAAGCATTTACCAGCTTGGCATTCTTCTCTCTCACTCTTATCTACTTAAGGGAACTTTCCTTGACTAGTTCTGCTCCTACTAAAACTCCGTTGGCCATCAAGAGAGACTGAGCATTGCCCACGCTTCATTTCCTCCAAGAAAACCTTTGGACCAGTGTTTCCACTAGAGTCCCACGTTTAGATTTTCCTTCTGGTTCTAAAGAAACCCTGATTCTTTAGGAAAGCAATAGGTTCCCCTAATATATTGTTATCATGCCACAGTGAAATAAAGATGCAGACTTGGACTCTCATACACAACCACCCTCCTCTTCAATCAAGGCTGTTAATCATTCATTAGTCTTAGACAGGCAACGAAAAAGCTGTGAGAGGAGGACTCACAAGTTTAAAACAAATAAAAACCCTTTCTTAGGACGCTACTTCACTTCAATTAAGCAGCAGCCTCCCCTTGCTTAAGTAGAGCCTTCACCCTTACAACAATATTGTTAAAAACTCTCGTCTCTGTATAGCACCAGGAACCAGAAAAGCGGTGAAATTAACTGAAAAGTGTAATGACAAAATAAATCAAAGGGTTAGCGCCTTTCACTTGCGGACCTTTCCGGGTCCCAGGCGGAAGCGCGCGGACGTCAACTCGCCAAAGAGTTAGTAGGTATTAACTCATCCGCCCTGCAAGCTGAGAGGCGCGTAGCCCCAGCGCCCTTGTTGGTGCGGACCTCGCTGCCCGCCAAGGCCGGAAGGCTCCCGGGGAGACGGGCACCAAGGCGGTGCAGTTCCCTCAGCGTCACTAGCAGCTATATGGCAGGCTACTATGGGGAGGTAATGCAGCGACCACTGGCACTCATTTCATCCTCCTGCGGCTAAAATTTTTTTAAAGAAAAAAAAAAAAAAAGAAATGAAATAAAAGGTACAAGGGGGTTCTTTAAAACCCTAGGAGGCGACGTAGCAGAGAACAGGTCAGGATGCATTGAACCCCACCCGCAGGACAGAGCGAGCCCGCCTGTTTACATCGGCTAACTGGGAGCCAGATACCAGGCAATGGAGAGAGATGGGGAATCTTACCAAATCTTAATACATGTGTGGTTCCTTGAGAATATCCAATCCACAGTAAGCAGAGCAGGAGTTTAATGGTGCGTCTGAAGACTGGATTACTTAGAATCAGGGAAATAATCTTCATGGTGTTTCTGTGTCCACAAGCGCGGCACCCACTTCCCGGATCTAGCGTTAGGCTCCCGGTTCGGGTAGGAATGAGGATGTGTGGAGTGGTGGCCGCAGGCACGATCACGGCATGGTCACAGAGAGAGGAAGGAGTCTCCGCTTCTCAAACCCATTAGCAATCGCTGCATGTTCTTCGCTCACTGCGCCAAGGAGCAACCTTCCACTGCAAGGGATGGTGGGACATCCATGTTAGTCGGGGAGCATCCGGGAGAAATCCAGCATGCACACCCACAATGTCCGGCTGCGCGAGCCTGGGGAAGCAAAAGAGCAGAAAAATCAATAGGAAATCCAGCCTTGCAAACGGCCGAAGTGTCGGTAGCAAGCCACAGTCCCAGCACAAAAGGAGCTTTGCTCGCAAAGGTTTTGCCAGGCCCTATTCTACTGCACTGCTGCACAGCTTCTGACGTGAAGCCAAGATTAAGTGAGAAAAATTGAGATAGCTGCTTGCCTCTTAAGGCTCCCTGCCAGTGAGCTTCCCAATATCTATTATGCAACCGATCTGATCGCTTGCCTTGAGTTGTAAGAAAGAAGTCAGATGTATTTACTTGGGGGAAGTGCTTTTATTTTCAATAAAACTCTTTGCCAAGATGGTGATTGGTATATACAAACGGACTTCTTACAATCAACTGACAAATTTTAATAAATGACAATCTAAGTCAAAGTGACTTTGCCAAGGAGTTGAAAAAAGGAAGTGCTCTAAGATGAAGGAATTTACTGCAAATAGAACTTGTGTTTAGGTTAAAAAAGAGTCTTAGTTATACTTTTTATATTTTATCCAGGAATGAATATAGATTGGAGAGCAATTGGAGAGGTGAAGATAGTCATTTAAAACTTGAGTGGGACACTCCTTGATTACTATCCAGGAATAAAAATAGATTTCTTCAAGTGTCTCTTTAGGAGAAAAAATGTTGAATTAAAGAATATTTTCCCACCGATTCATCTCATCTAAAATAATTGTACGTACATAAAAAGACAATAATGTTTGAATTGGTGCACCAAACTCCAAAGGTTTCAATCACTTATGCCCAAATTATTCTCTCTTTTTTTTTTTATATGTTTTTCTTTAGGAGGCAGAATATGGGATCATAGCTTAAGCAACATTGTCACAGTTTCATCTTAAAATGCCTTATCATTTTCTAGTGTTCAAGTCAGAATATTTACAGTCCCCAGGCAGTGACTGTCTTGGATTTCACAACTAGTAAATTATTCAAAGAAAAATATATATATGTTTATGAAAATAAAAATACATTTTGTTGTTGAAATTGCTTTCCTCTAGGCATATAAATAAAAGATCCAATCCTAATATTTTACATAGTAAATGAAATCAAGATGGATAGTAATAAATATGTTGCTTTATATTAACATTTTTAAGTGATCAAGAAGTACAAAAGGCAAACTGCTGGATCTATATCTTAAAACTGATCTCTTTTTCACAACCAACTAATAGAGGGGGCATGGGTTAAACCTTATAAAAAAATAAAAAATCATGTCTTATTTGAAGAATACCTAATTTTTAAATAAGGAATGATATGACTATTATTTCCTCCACATAGCAAGAAAACAATGTAATGTTTTCATTCTATCATAACAATTACTTCAATCTACATATTTTTAAAATATTTTAAAATGCTTATTTGAAAATAAACCTATATTTTACAAAGGTGTTAAGTGGGCATTGATTTTTTTAAAAAAAGATAGAAGCATAACCGCAATGTCAAAAATAAGAATCATGAATGGCTAGTTCTGCAGTGTAGCAGGCAATTCAATCAAATAATTTGACTATTTGAGCACTTGAAAAGGAACACCTTGTGCTAAAACCAAGGGTATCTAGCGACTCCTTCAGTCCGTGTTTAAAATATCTCTTGTAAGATATGTACAGCCCAACATGTTCTGTCTTGTATTTGCTGTCTCATTTATTCCATCCTATTCTTTTTTCTTTTTAATCATAGCAGAGATGATAATGATTGCCAGGGCAAGAATAAATGTCCTTTCTTTCCATCTGTCAATATAATTATCTATTACCTGAAAATAGTGTGTTCTATTGTGACTAATCAAAATACTGCAATTCTTCAGTATAGTTGGAATTTAATGGAACCTGCGAAAACAAAATGTACCATAACTCCTAGTTCATGTATTCTGTTAACATAATGGCATTTGACATTACAGTTGTAACTTCTCTACTTAAAACTAGCATACTAAACTATTTACTTTTTGTGGAATTATTTTTTGGAGGTCTTGGAAAAGTGAAAGATCAAGCTTCCAGATTCATGAAGTGAAGTTCTTACAAGTAAATTAAACAATAAAAAGTCTATCATAATTTTTTGCTATTAATTAATCCCCAAAGAACTAATTTTGCGCATATATTATATTAGGTTCATCGATATCCATTTTACTAATCGGAAAGGCTTCAACACCACAGACAGCAACTCCACCTGTCCAATTGAACTTCTACAAGACAGGAGACGACCTTTCTTCAGGACCGTGGACAGCGCTCCAGACATAGATTTATTCTAGAGTAGTGCATTGAAAGCAGTGCATTGGAAGTAGTACATTGAATGGGTAATGTACCATTTGAAGTGACAGTGTGCATATTTCTACTACACAGAATTTAAATTATGGCATTCTTCACATTGTCAAGAGGACTATTTTTTCAACTCTGTTGTGTGTGTATTTCAGTGTGACATATTGGGATCGTTTGGCATACAGAGGATGTACTAATAATCATACCATTCCAGGGCATACTACTACAAAAGCCATTCACATTAACTGTGTATTCCCTCATGAGCACTAAATTACTTGTTTCCCAATACAAAAATCATTACCTGAAAGACCACCAAGAATTAAGGATACTGAATAACATGTCCATTGGTTAAAGACATTTCTAAAATGTACAATTAGTTACTTCTTTAGAATTCCCTCCCACCAGATTTCCAACTGTTACAATGGTACTCAAATTAATTTGCACTCTTTCTTATTAAATATCACTTACTCCCGGAACAAAATCGACAACAACAAAAATCCTAAAATTACCTCCCCAATACTACAGCAGAATGATTCAGTGGTCTAGAAGAGAACCTATAAGTAAGGTAATTTTGAAATTATTACAAGTTTCTCCCCAATAGCAATATCATACATCATAGTTCTGGAGTATATAAAGGATTGATAAAATCATATATAGTATTCATTGACCATATTTAGCTCTTTTTAAAAAAAATTGTGTTGGTTTTGTAATTTGCTCCATTCTCAAAAGAAAAAAAAGCACCACTATTCTGCATCAGGCAATCAGACATGTTTAGTATTAGTGATATTTACACCCCTTATTCCATGGTTTCATTTGCCTTTTTTCTTATTTTAACCATATGTCGTCCTTTATTTCTAGGAGCCAAAGCTCTGTGGGTTCCAAGGTCAAAGCAGAGATGACAAACTGCAGATGCACACACATATGCACACATAGAGAGGAGCTATGTCTAAAAGTAAGCCTCAAAAAAAAAAAAAAAAGGAACACCAGAATGCTGACATGAGAGATATCAAGCCTATAATAAATTAGTGAAGAACAAAATGCATATCATGTCCATGTAAAGCTTGTTCCAACAACAACAAAAAGCCATTAGCTTCATCTTTCGCTATATTTTTATATTTACTGACACTAATGACCTCTTATTCTTGGGCACTATTACTTGAGAAGCAATGTTATTTTTTTATTCTCCCAGTGAAAATGAATCTTATTCTAGTTAGCTGCCACCTGCTGGGGCATGTACAAATGTGTAATAATCCTTACAGCACAATGTTTAAAAAGACAATGTGTATACCTTTTACGAGAAAGAGCAAACACATATCCCAAGACAACCTGAATTTCAAAGGTGTTTCAAAGGTTCTTCCATGCCAAATCTACATTTAAATTTTTTACATAAAATTCTTTGTAAGAATTCCACTTGACTTGTCATTGAAGTCCTGCTGTTATGTGACATTTGAGAAATCTCATCTTATAGTAACACCTGACCTATTCTTCCATGCATGTGGCCTGTTGTATTGCAGCTAAGCTAAAATAAACAGCCTGTTCATCCATGGCATGAGAGGTGCCAGAGAATAAAGTCATAGTTGGTATCAGTTAAAACCACACTGTTGCATACTTGCACTTCACTCTTCCTAACTATGAATATTATGCTATGCAACCCCTTGTGATTCTCAACACATATCAGCTGTTCCACCAACATTCTGCTGCATTGATGATTAATGACATTTAGAGTTTTAATTAATTTTTAGATGCCAAAAAGAAGTGTATCTTAATTAAGAAATTGAATTGGAATAGATTTACATGTCCTGGAACCTCCCCCTCCCACCCCCCAAATTTCAGCCTGTGCGATCTTCAATGGGTTTAAATAGAAGGAAACAAACAGGTAAGAATTCTAGGCATGACATTTCTCTACCACATTCCTCTTGTGCATTTCATTTTGTTTGTTTTACTATTAGGTTCCTAAGGGCACTGAAAGCTGCCTTGGTGGTGAAAGAAATGATTTCTATAAAAAGTTATAAGGTAATGAACTTAGACAAATCAAGATTGAAATATTATTACCTATCTTCCAGCAAACTACAGACTAAGATTCGAATGAATCAATCATCTCTTGTGAAATGAAAATAATCATTAATCCATAAGGTAATTTCTAATGACAAAATACTTACAGTATGAAGACGAAGAAATGATAGAAGGGAATCTGTTACCGAAAGTATAGTAGTAGTAAGTTTTGTAGTATCCCCTACTCACTAAAATGGAAATTATTATAAGGAGCCTCAGCTGAGTCGTGTTGTTTAGTAAAGAACTCCTTGAAGGTAAAAATACCAGGGGATGAGAGTCATTAAAAGTTGTTTATGTTTAGGGTTCACCCTGGTTGACACTACTCCCTTTAACCCTAATGGGACGCCCTCCGAGTTTTTTCAGACGCTGTTAGTACTGGCACCTGCACTTCCTCAGCACAGAACTAGGGAGTAGGGTTAATGGAAGAATGGGCGGATGGAAGGAAGACTGGAGAGTTCGTCAGACCCGCAGGCAGACACACAGCTTCTAGCCATCTGTCTCTCTTCGCCTCGCGTGAGTCCAAGTAGCAGAGGCCACTTCCTGACATGTCCACTAAATTATTTTGTGTGAAGAACGCGAGCGCCTGCAGCCAACTGAGCCAGTTGCATCCTTGGTGGGAATTGGCTGAGGCGAGTGGGACAAAGCCACTCGCAGCGAATCGGTCCAGCCGGCGCCCGGAGCGCAGCCGGCGCCCGGAGCGCAACCGGCTCCGCCACGCTGCTCTTCGCCTTCTTCCTCTCCAGGCGGAAAATGCCCTGTGCCCACCCCCGGTCCCTCCGGTCCTCAGGGGAATATACTCCTTGGGAGACAACCCAGAGCGGATCCCACCCAGGGAAAGTCCTTACCTTTCGCTGGGGGTAAGGTGGGAGAGAGGGGGAGGGGTGGTCCTCGGGGAGGAGCAGCCGGAGAAGGTCGGGCGGGAAGTCCCCGACTCCCGGACAGAGCAGCGCAGCCGCGGGCGCAGAGCGCGAGTGACGGCGGCAGCGGAGACGGAGACCGTGGAGCAGAGGCGGTGGCGGAGACAGACACGCCTCCTGGCGGGGGTTCTTCGCCTCTTGCTTTAAAGGCGCCGCGCTCCTTTCCCCGCAGCCCCTGCACGCTCCCGGCCGCCGTGGCCAAGAGGGCACAGCGATCGCCTCTGGACCGAAGGAACGAAAGTGCAAGAATTCTGGGCGCCCCCAGACTTGGACCTTATGAACTCCCCTCTTGGAGTTCACACCCCTGCCTGCTCTGGGTGGAGGGATTGGAAACGAGATGCTCGGTCAGGGAGTGATGCAAATCGCCAAGGAATTTGCTTGGCCCTGGGTGGTGACAACACGTATAAGGAGCCCGAGCACGTTTGCTTCTGGGTGGTGGATTTTATCCCTCTCCGAAACCATAGCAACGAAACTTCTCTGCTGCCAGCATTTGAGGAGCAGCTGGTAGTCTCCAAAGTGGCCCTCTTAGTCCAACTACTGCCATTTCCCTTTGAGGTCTGCGTGAAAGATTTTGTCCTGCGCCTCACTCCTACTTCCACCCCTGTGCATAATATCAGTGAGCTCCCCTCGCGCTGCCCGACCCCTTTAGACGCCTAAAGTCAGGGCGCCCATCTCCTCGCCTCCGTTGCTGGGAGCAGAAAGGGACTTCTCCAGAGGGTCGCGACTAGTGTCTGTGCTGCCCGATGCCTTAATGACAGATGCCTCCCTTCTCCCCCCGCCCCCCAAGTGCCTGAACTCCCAACCCAAACAAATGGCAGAAAGAAGTTGAGTTTGAGATCTAGTGGGCTCCAAAGTGGAGGTCGCAGACTCAAAGGTTGGAGAAAGAAGCCTGGGGAGCAGTCCCAGCCTGGCGGCCTGCCATCTGAACTCTCTAAAGGACTTTTCAAAAGGCCCAAGGGGAGCAGCGCCTAAATCCCTGAGTCTTCTCGTAAATCTGCTTCCAGGGAGGGGCCACCGGCGGCAAGCACACCAAGCTCCCCCTGCTTCTCAGCAGAAACGATTAGCTTTTACAAGCAATCCCCGATTTCTGCTCCTCTGGGTTGGAAAAGTCAACAACTATTCAATACCATTGCTATTGTATCCTCCGCCCTACGATATTACCCAAAGCAGAGATTCTGTAAGTTGCCCTCGGAGGAAGGTAGCGATCAGCGATTCGAGAGAAGGTTTAAGTCAGGCTGAACTGGAGCAGGCCGGGTGCCCGGGGCCAGGAGACAATTTTCGAACCCGCTGTGTAGGGGGCTAGTGGCTCCGCTGAGTCTTCGAACAGCCCTGATCTCCATTCTCTAATTCCGAAGGCCATAAGTAGGTAGACTCTGCGTCCCCAGGGACCAGTTGTCTTAGCTGGAGACCCGCGTCTGTCCTTTTGTTGCTTACCCACCGCCTACCCCCTACCCTCACCCTCCCGCCCCACCTCCCCCCGCAGCCCTCATAGAGTTAAGTCCTAGCCGAGCCTGGTGCAGCACTGCCAACCTCCATACCCTGGGGCTAGCGGGGGCTCTTCCACGCCCTGAAACACACAGGGACTAGCCTGCCAAACCCTAGTCGGGTCTCAAGCAAAACCACCAGTCTCTCTCTACCCTCTGTCACCACTCCTAGCTCTCTGTGCCCCCTACATGCCTTTTGAGGCTGCCCATGTGGGAGAGGAGACTCGGGGCTTACAGAGGTTAAGAAGAGATGAGTTAGTGGCAATGGAAAATCTATTGGTCATTTAAGGATCCCGGGGTGGCAGGGAGGCTCCCGTAATTAATTCAACAGCGGCCTTGTTGTATCAGTAAATAAATAGTCAATGACTCCATTGTGCCTCACGGAACCCGGGCAGCACAGACGCATGACGGCTCTGGGCGCCTGGGCTCCAGCTGCTGTGACCTGCAGCCTAATGGGCCCTCGAGGCATGGCCATTTGAGTCAGGCCCAGAAAAAAATATCTCATTCAGTCCCACTCCCCCACAGGAATAATGAAGACAACTTATCTATTAGCCAAAGACACTCTCCTTGTCATCATAAGACCCAGCCTCCCACGGACAGAGAGGGAGGAGCAAAATGCTGGACACAGAGAAGATTCCAGTTCATATCCAGCTTTGTTTTGTTGTGACTCTGAGAATGTAGAACAAGGAGTGTGTCTCATTTGACTTTAAGTGTTCAGCATAGGGTTTGGCATGCACCGAGTGCTGAATGAAAGAATGAGGGGATTACTGGGATCAAACTTCCACCTTCCATACTGTCGTTCCCAGGACCGCATTGTATCTGGAGAAGGAGAGGTTTCAAACAACTTCCTCTAAGAACTATGCGAGTTCTTAGAACCGAATCATAAATTTCTTTTTCGAGAGCAAATAGGACACAGTTATAAAGAAAGAAATAGCAGGCACTAGCAAGGGCATGGGGGCCAGGGGAGAGAGCTGGAAGAAGAGTGGAACAAATCAAAATTATACATGTTGTGACAAATTCATTTCCTCAATAACAAAATGTTATCTGGATTCTATTTCTAATGAGAAAGAAGACTAACAAGGGAGCATTAGACTATATACACCCATTTAACCCTTCAAAATAAAATTCTCCAACACTATAAAGAAATCTTTACCATAATATATTTCAGGATTTATGAGGTTAAACTTTAAGGAATCAAACCCCAGTTCTCTTTCGAGGAAGCCTTTTCTTCTCCATTCCCAGTCATTCCTAAAACTTAATCTTCTGTTTCTCAGGAGGTCGTCGCTGAATCCCTCAGCTAGAGTTTTACACAAGAACCAGCTCTCTATCTTCCCTTTCTTATCTCTCAGAGTCTTCTTACAACATTAGCAGGTCTGGGATTCTAACTCCTGAGGATCTAGCAGGAACCAATTTGACTTCCCAAGCTTACTACCATGTTTTGTTTGTTTCTTTGCTGTGGGATGGTTTGTTTGATTTGAATGTAGAATTGGAAGGTATTATTTTGGATCAACTAGTCTACCGCCTTCATTTTACAAGTGATATAAATCAAAGTGAAAGAGAGGACCGGCTCAGGATGTGCCAGAACTGAGACTGCCTTCTAGCTGTGCAGAGTAGCATCAGGCTGTCTCTTGTCATCTTCTTTCAAAACTTAGAATAATATAAAGTTAAGACTAAAAGAGACTTCAAGGACTTCTACTTCATTTCAGGGTCACAGACTTTTTCTCATCTGGAAAAAAATGTACAAATGTGCACATGACCTCAAAATTTTGTGTACAACAATAGGAGATGCACATATCATATCCCTTGAAGCCCACTGTGGGATAATGACAAGTCCCTAGACCCCAGGCCAAGAACCACCAATCTAGTCCAACAACATCATTTTACAGATGATAAAATCTCAGCCAAAAAATAAAAACTTACTTGGAGTCACGGAGCGCACTAAAGACAGTTCCAGAATTGGATATGAGGAATCCTGATTCCTACCTATCCCCATTCCCTTAAGTCTTTTAATCTGTAATGGGACATAAATTACAGTGGGGTGTTAATACTCATGGCTTAATGGATTTTTCTCTCCAAATAATTAATATCAACCATTGAAGGGTGAGGTCTAACATTTATTTCTGAAACCTCTCTATATCTTTATTGAGTACATACTATTTGTAAGGCACTCCTCTAGTACTAGCAAAAGAGCAGTGAACCAACTAAAAACCCCTGCTCTCACTGAACTTTCAGTTTAGTGGCAGGAAGATAGGCGATAACAAATATATAAGTAAATATAGAAGATGTCACATAGCAAGGAGTATTATAGAGAAAAATAAAGCAGAATGAGCAGAATAGGGTATGTTGGGAGGATGAGCATGGGGCCAGGGGTGACTTTACATAGGGTGGTCAGGGAAGGTCGCCCTGATTGGTTGGCATTTGATTAGAAATCTGAAGAAAGTAAGGGAGTGGTCCATGTGCTTATTTGGAGGAAGAAGTTTTCAAGCAAAGGAAACAGCAAGTGTAAATGTCCTGTGATTGGAAAAAGGATAAAGCTCCTAAGGAAGAGCAAAGATGTCAATTCTTAGAAAAGATACAGATTAGTAGAAAATCCAGTCAAAGAGGAGCAGAAGGTCATGTCCTGGGGAGTTTTGGATTTTCTCTGAAGGCAAAAAAAAAAAAAAAAAAAAAGCCAGGAATGGGTTTTAGTCAGAGGAGAGGTACCATCTGACAGAAATGTTAAAGGACCATTCTTGCTGCTCTATTGAGATAAACTAGGCTTAATAAAGGCCAGGGTAGAAGCAAAGCAACCAGTTAGGAAGCTACTGTAGTAATCCAAATAATAGTAGACTGTGTACAAGATCAGGATGTGGTATGGGGATGGTAAAAAGTAGTCAGATTCTAGATAGATATTTTAAGTAAAGCTGAGAAAAATTGATGATGGATCGAGTGGGGAATGATTCCAATGGTTTTGGCCTGAGCAGCTAGGGAATAGAGTTATTTACTAAGATGAGGAAAATTACAGAAGGAACAGGTTTGGAGGACACTGGATATATAATGAGTGAGGATTTGAGCATATTAGGTTTCTGACATGCATAAACATCCAGGTAGAAATGCCAAATAGGTAGCCGTAGAAAACAGGTGTGAAGTTCAAAGGAGAAGTATACATTCACAAGTCATCAGCTCATAGAGTTATGAGACAAAGGAGATATCTAGGGGATAAATGCGTACAAAGAAGTGAGGAGTTCTCAAGACTGATCAATGAAATATTCCAAAGTATAAACTTAAGATGAGAAGAAAACAGCAAAGGAAATAGAAAGATAGCATACACTGAGATAGGAGAACCAAGAGTTTTCTAGATGCCTAGTGAAAAAAAAAAACTTTTCCCCAAATGAGGGAGTGTTCAGTTGTGTTAAATGCTGCTGATAGATCAGATGAATGAGCACTAAGAATTGGCCATTTGATTAAATGATGTAGAAACCAACACTAGGACGTTGATGAGAGAAGTTTTAGAATTGGATAGGTATTAAAGCTTATTATTCCTGAGATAAGTTCAAGAAAAGATAGAAGGAGAGGAATTCAAAATGGAGAATAATACCATTTTTTTTAAGAAATTTTTTTCTCTTAAATGGAAAGAAGTGGCTGTGGGATAAACTGATGTTGAAGAACAGATGGATAGATGTCCTTAACTAGTCGACAGAGGATGGAATCTAGCACACAAGCAGAGGGGTTGGCCTTCAATTGAAGGGTCATTTAATCCAGATAATAGGAGGGGAGGCAGAATATATGTAGTATAGATAGAAATGGTTTTGTAAGTGTGGTGTTGTTAAACTACTTTTCCTACATGAACTCCAAAGCCCCATATAGAACTGCCTTGCTCCATAGACACCTTTCTTGCCATTATCTGGCTCCTGCCATCCTCCTGAATTCCCCTCCTGAATTTTTCAGGAGAAGAAGGGAAAAGAAGAGGAAAAATAGGACTTAGAAAAGGATGTAAAGTTCCCTTGTTATTCTTTGTATTATCTTCATGAAATAAGAATAGAAAACATAAGCTGAGGGTCTTGAGTGGGGGAGAATGTATTATATATTGAAGAAAACTATAGAAAGTATGAAATTTGTATTTAGGAAAAAAAAAGTGAAAAGATAATACAATGCAGTTGGTGCTTAGCCAACACTGAGGGTCACGTGAAGTTAATAGTCAAGAATCTAACCAGTGATTATGGTCATGTACTTTTCTTTAGTCATGTTTAGTGCACAGATGCAGGTTTGGAGTAGGAGAAAAGTCACATCACAACAGGGTTTAGGTTTTGCCAAGAAAGTGTGATAAAGAGATATGGGACCATGGAGTTAAATGTCAATGCAAAGTTGTGCTAATATGGATGGACCCTGGAATCCAAGCTGGTTAAAAAGTGAAGTGAGGACACAAAGAAGCAAAGAGGTCAGTGATACCTAGAAGCAGCAAAAACCCCTACTCCATCTCCAGGCCCAGTGGCAGCAATGGTGAAGAAGAAAAACAGCAATCACATGAGAAGTCTATAATTCTCTGAAGGGAAAATGCAGAGAAGTTAGTGACAAACTAAGAGTGTCAAGGGTGACAGTGGAATTGTTTTGGATTTGGGGATGTACATTAGCAATCTGGAGATGAGAAGTGATATTGGATGACCTGGAAGCCCCAGGTTTATTGTAGGGACTGATATAAATAGGGATAAAAGGCAAGTTGGGGGTTAAGCCTAGTGGTCTCCAAGACATATTGTGGTGCTGAAGTTATGTTATTTGTGGGGTGGATAAGTGGGATTCTTCTGAGACCCTATTTTTACTTTGGCCTATGAATGTGAGGGGAAGAGAAGGTAATTATTGCCAGACTTTAGAATTCTTGAGGCTTTTGCCTGCTAATTTTCCTAGAGGAGATGTGCATTCATCCCCCAGCAAAGGAAGGGTGGCAGGGAGAGATCTGAGCACCACCTCCAAAGTACTTTCTCCATCTCACCAGACATGTAGGACTTACAACTGATCCTTTTTATTTTGGATAATACCATATCCAGATGCAACAAAGCTATGAGACCTCCAGGTCACCTGAAATTACTTAATCGCTTCTATAGTTAGTGCTTTATGTGTAAACCTTTTCCACTCAACATCTTCCATATTTATTACATCCAACTTCCTCAGTGCCAAAATTTGCTCACTTAGTCACTTCACTTTTGCCTGGACTCCTGAAATAGTACCAAGACCAAAGTACCCCTCACGTACTCTACTTGGCTAACTTACAAATATTTGACTGTTTCAAAGATTCTTGCTCACCCTTCCTAACAGTGAAAAGTTTAGATTTTTGAAGTTACTTTGTACTATCTCCTCTCATCCACTTCGCTACTGCTGCCCTTTCCCTCACCAATCTCTAAACCTCCAAGTCCCACTTCAATCCCCAGCTAATTTATTTATTCTTTTAGTAAGTATTTACTGAGTGCCTACTGTGATTCATGGAAATGAAGACAAACCAATAGGAAAAAAGTAGACAGTATACCTAGTAAAATACTTCTAAAGACACATAGTAACTATGATATTCCTGCTCCTCCTTTTGTAGAAAGCACTTATACAAAAGCAGGAGTGTATTGGCAGTATATACACAAGTGGCATCTGTTAGAGAGGCATTGTACTTGAAAATATTTCTTACTGGGCTCTCCATACCAGCCCTCAACGAAGGAGGAAAGAAGCCATACAAAGGCAATGAAGGTCTTTAGGAAATGGAAACGTGAAGAGGGATTCCTACTCTAGGTGAGATGAGAAGACAGACAGGATAGAAGTACATATTTCTCCAAAGTACAGAATCTAATTTTTCAGATCATGAGGGAACTGGCAAATCCAAATCCTCAGGTCCATTCCCCACTTACCCTTCACAGCTCTACTCTTTCTCAGAAGCTTAATGCAAGGTTTCAGGGAAGAAAACTATTATTTCTTTAAGTTCTACTTTATTCCAGGAATATTTTCACATAAAATATCACATATAATTCTTTGGACAGTCTTATCAAATGCATAAATCCTATTTTAAGGATGATATACATAAAAGAGAGAGGTGATGTAAGTTGTCTGTGGACACACAACTAGCGAAGGCAACACTAGGATTCAAACTTTCGGGATTTATTGTTCTTGCTGTACATTAGAGGGGGCAGGTAGAATAAAGTAGTATCTGCCCCTGCTCTCTCTCTCTCTTATCCCAAAGGGTTTAGGTATTGTTTCTAAGCTGCGAGAGATAAAGCCATACAGTTTCAGCTGGGAATATGGAGAGCTGGAGAATGTGGAGGAACTCAGATTAAGTAGATCTGCAACCTCTACAACCCCTTGAGGAAAGGATTTGTCTGGAGCCCAAAATCAGAAGCAACTGCCTCTCAGAGGAGATCCAGCTTAAAAGCAGGTAGAGTTCTCTTCTTCTCAGTCTTTTTCAGAGTCCAAGGAAAACTCCAGAACTTGACCTGATCCCTTAAGAGTGTCCTCAACAGAACTTAAAGATATCCTTTGTCAAGAGCACAATTCTTGCAATAAGTGAGAACTAAAGACAAAAACACTTCTAGTAATAACCTTTCATCCATAATGATAATACCTTCCTAGTTGTTCTTTCTGTGGGAGAATCTTTACCTGCCAGATACATACTAACTTTCTGCCTATGGAACTGTCCAGCGCTTTCCAAAAAGGAAATTGGAGATGATTTCTAAGAACACTGTGTCATGGATTGTTCCAATGATAGAGGAGGGTTCACTTGTGTATGTCACAGGATTCAAGCAAACTTCATAAATTGTTTGGAATGTCAAATAGGGATTTATATATTTTTCATTCACCAAAACATTCTGATTCATTCAGTTCATCATAAATGAACTTGCTGGATAAAGAATTAAGACTGTTTCCTTAATGGGCCCTGCCTGGAGATGTCTTTAGAAAGCTGTTATGGAGGACCTTTAGGAACTGACCAGGGTGCCAATAGATTTTCTTCCTCTACTTTAATGGAGTGATTCTAATTAGCAGTTATCGAAATCTCTCATTGCAGGTGAGCCCAGCTTCAAGGGCTAACAATCATTACGGATACAGACACTGCTGACCACCTGCCTTTCACATTCTTTTCCACCAAAATATCACACAGGCTGCTGGATCAAGGATGCCATGGTCATATTTGGATGTGCACTGTTGGAAAGCATACAACAGAGGTAATAGAATTCAGTTATGGTTTTTAATTCTGCAAATTAATGGATGAGGCATTAAGTTTAAAATGAAAAGGAAGTAAATAGAGAGGAGACTAGAATTGAAATGTAGGTGCATACTCTTTACTAATGGAAAGTGTGAGATCAGAAAATAAACTTTTATTTTACAATCTGTTGTCCCAACAAACTTTTAATATATAACCATTCCAATTTGCTTCCAGATGAGTGTCCCTTTTTAAGCTCAAGTTAAATTTGAGTACAAGGAAATAAACAATAGCAATGCATCACTTAACTGCATCAATATTTTATGCAGTTCATCACGGAAAAATCAGAAGCAGATTTAGCCTTCTCTGTGGACTGTACGGACTAAAGGTCTGTTGACCACATTTTCACTTCACAAACAGAGCTACTGAACCAAGACTTATTTACAAACTGGAAATGTGGTCAAATACACTGTCCCTGATACTTTATTTGCTCTTCTAGAATGACAAATTGATAACTTTAGAGTTACTTCTACAATAACAGATACATATGTAATTAGAAAAATGGAGGGAAAAAAAGAATCTATGATATGAAAACAAATGATGCCTGAGAATTAAAAAATGCTATTTTAGTGGATAAAACAAAGAACTATAGTAGTTTCTAATATTTTCCAATATTCGCTCCTTTTAAAGCAAGACATGTTTCACATTTTTATGCATTTCACTGTATTATAACACCACAATAAAGAACTTAGCAATCAAGATCCAAATGTCAGAAGCCAGAATTATTAAAAATTATCTCAGCTATACGGTGGGGAGAATCTAGGATTTGCCAAACTTTTTAATTTATTTCTCCTCATTTTATACTTATAACAACCACTGAGGAGACTCAAGGGATATATTCTCCTCACTTTATAAATGAGGAGCAAAAGGTTCAGAACAATTTTATGGCATAGCAAAAACAACACTGGGCTAAGAGTTCCAACAACTGGACCTTTATTTAAATATAATATCTTTGGTAATTCAGTTAATTCCTACATGCTTCTGTTTTCTTATTTTTAAAATCTAGAGCAGAAATCTATTTGGAAATCTATGAGGTCTTTGCAATGAAAAAAAAAAAAACAATGACAGTTTCTTGACAGAACCAGGATCACATTACAGTCACTGATATAATGGGAGTATTACTTAAGCCTCCAGACTTTGACCATTATCCAGATAATGGAACATATCTGAACTAAAAAGCTGAGCTGCAGAAGATGTATAGTTCTTTGCTTTCAGCCTTCATTCAAAGTCATCAGAAACATGTATCTTACAATCTAACTTGAAAATAAATCTTTGTTATGAAAAAAGATAAATTTTGTTCACTTAGCAAAAACCACTAAGAAATAATAACTTAATAATTTGATGCCTAAAGTTAATGTACAAAGAAAGCAATACCATAGTAATTTTTATAAACATGACCCTGATTAAACTCAATCAGTATTTGGACCTAAGTAACTAAACATTTCTAGGGAAAATTATACACCTGGGATGTACTAGGTTGAGTAGTATCACCCCCAAAATCTACATCTACCTAGAGCCCGTGAATGTGACCTTATTAAAAGTCTTTGTAGGTATAATCAAGTTAAGACAAAGTCATATTGGATTAGAGTGGGACCTAAATCCAATATGACTGGTGTCCATATAAAAAGATGGAAAATCATACATAGAGAGAACTACTTTGTGAAGATGGAGGCAGAGACAAGAATGAAACACCTACAAACCAAAGATTGCCAGCAACCACCAGAAGCTAGGGAAGAGGTACGGAACAATTTCTCCCTCAAAGCTTCCAAATGGAACCAATCCTGCCAATACCTTCATTTTGGACTTCTGTCCTCCAGAACTGTGAGAGAATACATTTCTGTTGTTTTAAGCCACCTTCATTGTGGTGCTTCATTAGGGCAGCCTTAGGAAACTAAGTCTGGTCAAACTTAATATTTGTAACTATACATTTCAATTGAACTCTCAAAACTGACCTGCAAGTTTGCTTTCCCACTCTTTCGTAAAATGATTTCACATCCCCTTTCTTCTCCTCCAAAACCTCATCTCGGCTTATAACATGCTTCATTCCTACTTGAGACAAAAGAAGGCACCTCACAGGAATTCTTTCATCGCTCATCAGCAAGTGCACCCCACTCTGTTCCCATATCATTACACATTCTTGATCTTCCAAAAGATGGCATAACCCTACTTTTTCTTTCAAAGGTCATCCTATTAGTACTTGTACCCTAGATTCAATACATCCTCAAGCATTTTGTTCCTGTAATTTAGCATTTCTTTAAAGCAGAGGTTCATCAGGCTTATCATCTTGTTTCTATTTCTCTATATCACCTATTTGACATACATCATTTGGACATCCATCTTCTCCATTCCACTGAAAACGCTCTTGTCAAAATTAACAGCCTGCCCCATGTTGCTCAATCCTGTGCTCCTGTTTCTCTCTTTATTTTCTTGATCTCTCAAGATTATTTCATACATGTTCTTGAAATGCTTCTACTGTTGTTGTTGCTGTTATTACTTTAATATCTGTTGTACCACATTTTCCTACTTTTCCTTTTCAATCTCCTTTATGAGTTCTTTCTCATCTTGCTGATGTCTAAATGTTGGAATAATCCAGTTTTATATCTCTTATACTTCCAAGTGAATTAATCCAGTGACATGGCTTTAAACACCATCTAATATTCTAAAGGCCTAAAATATTTTATTTTCAACTTTTACTTCACTCATAAACTTCAAACTCTTACACTCAATTCCATTTGAATGTTTAATAGAATAATGTTCCAAACAGAACTCCAGATCTACCTGAAACCTTTTCTTTCAGTCTACCCCATATTATAAACAGGAGCAACATCTACTCCACTGCTCAAGTCAAAAGCCTGAGTCATTCATGATTCTCCTCTTTCTCTCACCACCATCTCCATAGTGAATTCATTACCAAGTCCTACAAGCTCTTTCTCCAAAATATATTCAAAATCTGCCCATTTCTTCATGTTTATTGCCATGACTTTGACTCAAACCACCATCATCTCTTATCTAGTCTACTGATATAACATAATAAACTGTAACCTTTTTTTCTGCTCTTGCTCTTCCAATGCATTCTCTACACAGCACCAAAGTGATCTTAGATGGCATCTTCTGCTTAAAACTCTGATACTTTTTCCATCCAATGAATTTTTGTAATGCTCAACTCCTTACCATGGTCATACAAAACCTACTCATCTCTCTAATTTCATTTTCTACAAAGTTCATCATCTCTCACAATGGTCCAGCCACATTATTTGTTTGTTTGTTTGTTTGTTTGTTTTACTTTTCCCTTATGCTTCTGTCCCTTATGCTTTTTTACTTTTCCCTTATGCTTCTGTCCCTTATGGTTTTTTTACTTTTCCCTTATGTTTCTGTCAGCCTCATAGCCTCTACACCTATTTGCTCACTATATCACACGTCCTCTTCTCTCTACCTGGAGTTCTCTTGCCCTAGACCTTTATGTGGTTGAATTATTCTCATCTTTCAGGGGTAAACTTCTCCAAGATAGCTTCTCTGGCCATTCAACCCCACCCACTGTATTCCATCATGTTATTCTGTTTTCTTTTTCACTGGAGTATAAGCCCTCTTTAAGAGTGGGAACTGTGATTTTTTTCACTTGTCACACTATCCCAAGGGCCTAACAAAAAATAGATAGACGACAAATATTTATTCATGAAGTCCTATTCTTCCACAAGTACTGTGTAAAATGTAACGAATTTAATCACAAAGATTTTATAATTTCTAAAATGTAAAGCTAAATTATATAATATTTATCACATATTTTTTGTTTCCATTCATAATTACTAGTAAAAATATCACAAAATTATTTCACCAAAATTGTACACTTCAAAACTAGTGTTGTTTTGTTTTTCAGAGATAGAGTTTCATAATTAGACACAAAGGTTAAAATGATCACTGCAGATGGTCAATTTTCATAAGTAAGCCTCTGTTTTGCTAGTGACTGAATAATTCCAGAAGACAGTAATCCCGTGTGATTGTGCTCAGAAGGACCAGGGCTCTGAGTGCATATGCTAGCAGTGCATTGGCCCCTTTGTAGTCACTAAAACAAAATTATTAGAACATCCCTAATATTCTAATTATTTCTCCTCCTTACCAAGAATACTCATTTGTGACTGTTTAAAACCCTGGCAGGTGATTCATGTTCGACTTTCTCCTATAAAATCTGATGGGAGAGCAAGAAAACAAATTCAGAGTGTTACTTTTTTCTGGGTCCTTATGCCCCTTTGAGGGGGATATAAATTCTCTATTGAATAACATACATTACCTGCAGACACTGAGGTGTTCTGCACATTTTATCTCATTAAAACTTCCCAAAACAATCCTTAAAAGCAGGCATGGAGACTAATTCTGAGAGATCTTCAGATCCTCAGTCTACTTGATGATTGATAAGCATAGCTCTGCTTACTTCTAAAGTTCACACTCTTTTCACTCTACTCCCTATGAATGAATCTGATAACAACAATAACAAAAATACCATTTTTGAAATGAAATGTATTCCAGCCTGGCAGCTCTCAGGTCGTGTGTGCATGCTGGAACTCTGTGTCCTCGGGGAGGCCAGAACCACTGGGTGCCAAAAAAAGAAGAAGAAGAAGAAGAAGGAAAAAAGATACAAAGAAAAAAGAAAAAAAAAAAGGAAAAAGAAAAAGAAATGTACTAACTCAAATAAGAGGCCTTCTCCTGGCTGAGTACTCATCTTGATAATATGCTTGATTTCACATCAATACCATCAAGAAATCTTCAAAATAGCATTTCCCCATTTTCTAGAAAAGTGGTTTTATTCCAGAAAGACAACAGACAACTCTGAAACAGTTTGAAAGTAAACTAATTTTTAGGTCTTTATCTCAGCATATTGTTGAAATGATTCATTTCTGTCAGTTTTTTATACTCTTCCACATAGACAACAAAATATTTTTTTTTTCCTGATTGAAATACCTTTTCTTTTAAGCAGAAAAGAATCCCAACTCCACTGACCTTATGTAAACTCTTCAAGTTCAAAACTGATTTTAAGTTTGGCAGTTTCTATTGCTTGCAATATAAGGTGAGGAAAATCTAAGATTAGACCTTCGAGTGTGGGAAAGGAAGATGCAATGGTTAGAAACAGAATATATGTGCCCCAGCTCAGTTTCACTGTGAAATGAGAACTACCTACCTTGAATAAAGATATTTTTGAGAATTGCAGAATATTTATAAAAAAAATTCTAAGGCTGTGGTGTAAGTCCTCTTGTATATTAATTATATTAACTTATTTATGTACATTTTGTATACTCCTTAATGCAAAATTGGAATACATGATCTGAATAGAGAACAAAATAATTGAAGTCAGAAATATTCCAGAAAAATTTAAATTTCTATTTACAGAAGAATGTATAATGTTTTCTTATTTTAAAAAAAAAAGAATATTTCATAATGTGGGTAATTGTTACAAGTACATAATAATTTCTTAATCTACTTCTTAATCTCCTCCATCTCCCTTAAGAGTACACAGACATACAGCGATTTTTCTCTTTGTCAGAGAAAGTGCTACAACTTCTAAAGCTGCCCATTGAGTGTTTCTGAGCAATAGCCAAGAGCTATTTCAAAATGAAGACAGATTTCTTTTCTCCCTAGGGACAGACGGCATGATGCTTCCTCAGTCATGCATTCTAAGCCTTTTCTCCCTCAGATCTTGTCTAGTCCCAGGTGTAAAGACACTTCTTCCACTATTAAAGGCTGACGGCAATCAATGTGGGAGAAAGTCCATTTTTTTAATTCACTTCGTGTTAAATTAAATCATCTGCAGTTTTGTAAAGATGAATTTAACTATTCACTTAAAGAGAAACAAAAGATTTCAGCCACTCTATTGGAAAAGAAACAACTACCAAATTGTTCTCAGATACGGGTCAAGAACAGGTCATTGTGAATGAAGTTTAAAATAATTATGACATACATTCATAATTCCTGGCATTGCATCCATTCTCATCAAAGAGCATGCAAAGAGGGTGCTTTAGATACCAACGTGTATAATCGTCTCATCTTCCTGGCCCATTGCTGTGTTTTCTCAAGCCTAGCTTCCCCCTGCATCTGCTATAGTATAACACTAGTGCATTTTTTATTGTTGCAGAATTTTCTCAATATAGTACCTTTTTCATATTTTCACAGAGTTAAGCAACCTGCAGATGAATTCTCACAACAGCCCTTCAGACTTCCCATGTGGAATCAAACATAATTATATCATTTATATCAGTACAGATAAACCAAGAAAGGTTAATGTTCCAATGCTTTTAACGAAGTCCTTTCTGCATCATACCATTTTATTTCTCTGTGAAAAAAAAAATGCAGTTATAGATGGTGATAAGACAACTGAATCAAATAAGGCTGGGTAACATATGTGATACTGAGTCAAACCTTGTTCTCAGATTATCCCTAACATACTACAATACAAGTACCCATGAAGCCACCAACATTCTTCTCCAGTTTGGATTTTCTATTTATTTAATGTCCAGAGTAGAAGGGGCAGGGCGAGAAGGGAAAATAGATAATTTACTTTATAAAGAACAGCAATGTTACTTAATAAGTTTCAAAAGCTCTTAATATCAATCCCATTATGAAATAAAAATATGAAAAAAATATTTGAATAACTTACTTTAACTGTTATTTTAGTGTTTTTGTTTGCTGGCTTTGGGGTGTGTATGTGTGATTTTTTTATTAGATTCCTGTAGCCATTGAAGAATTTTTTTGTCAGGACCAAGATACCAGTTTGCTTCTTGGAAAAGGCTTAAATTTTGCCAGGAACAAGTGCACAAACATTTCTATGGCATTACTGCTATTCCCTCCTGTTAACCGCCATTCAAGGGCTCTAGCATGGACAAGACTTCATGCAAGGCAAGGCCAAGCAAACCTATGGATTGAGCAGAAACCAGAGACTTACACAGGACAGTTGCCAATGAGATATTGATCTAAACAGGAAGGAACATGGATGGATCTAAGATATGAGGTGAATGAGTAATACAAGGAGGGCAGACAGAACTCAAGTTTCACAAGCTGAGGATCAAGATCTAAGCAGCAGACATGGAGATTCAGATACTTAAAGAGAGAGCACTTGGGATTAATTCTAGGCACTAGGAGACTTGAAGTCAAGGACAGAAATCCAATTAAAGATGGTACTATCTTTAGCACACGTGTGTGCATATGTGCACACACACACGCGCGCGCGCACACACACACACACACACACACACAAATGAATTATCTAACCATGAAAAGGCATGGAGGAATCTTAAAATGCTTATTAGTGAGTGAAAGATGCCTATCTGAAAAGGCTACAAAATATATGATTCCAACTATATGACATTCTGGAAAAAGCAAAATTATGGAAACAGTAGAAAGACCAGTGGTTGCTAGGGATTAGGAGGGAGAGAAGAATGGATAGGCCAAGACCAGAGGATTTTTAGGCACTGAAATTATTCTGTGTGATACTATAATGGTGGATACATGTCATTACACACTTGTCAAAACCCATAAAATGTACAGTACCAAGAGTGAATCCTAATGTAAGCATGAACTCTGGGCGATAATAATATGTCAGTGTAGGTTAATCAATTGTAATGAAAGTACTACTATGGTGTAGGATGTTGATAATAGAGAAGTCTGTGTGTGTGTGGGTGGGGGTGGGTCAGGGAATATATAGCATCTCTGTACTTTCTGCTCTATTTTGCTATAAACCTAAAACTGCTCTAAAAAAATAAAATCTCTTTAAAAAAAAGATGCCACCATCAAGGTCAGAGCAGAACGAGCAGCAACACTGCTTTAGCAACGACCCAGAACATCAGGCCAAATGAATCCAAGCAAGCAAGTTTGGTTATCCAAGGCCAGGTTGCACTTTAAGGACAAAAAATAAGACTGAACTTAGAGATGCATGATACTGTGGACTGAATTGTGTCCTCCCCAAATTCATATTTTGAATTCCTGACTCCCAGTGTGATGGTATTTGGAGATAGGACCTTTAGGAGATAATTAGTTTTAGACAAAGTCACGAGAGTAGGCTTCTCATGATGGAATTATTATCTTTATAAGAAGAGACAGAAAGCTCTCTATCTCTATCTCTGCCACGTGAGGATGGAGTGAAAAGGCAGCCATCTAAAAGCCAGGAAAAGAGCTCTCACCAGAACCCAACCATGCTGGCACCCTGATCTCAGACTTCCAGCATCCACAACTGTAAGAAAATTTTTGTTATTCAAGCCACTTAGTCTATAGTAGCCTTAGCCAACTAAGACAGGTGATGTCTGCCAAGTGTCACTTTTCCTGAACCAATGTCCCTAAAACCCAACCTAAAATTTGGATGTGGTAGATGTTGACTGTACTCTTCAATCCTTGCAAACTTGAAGGTCTTTATATCTTTGCTCCATAGCCAGATACACTTAAATCTTTTGTTAGGTGTGGAAGAAACTGCTGAAGGCAAGAAAAAGTATTTAGATATTTACAATCCAATTTGCTTTGTAAACAAACACTGAGTTACTCTGGATAAATACCTATTCTTCAGTATAAAAGATGTGAAAAATCTTTAAGAATATAAAAGTAACTAAGGTGGGGAAAGTATCCACAAGCTCGCTTGGCCCCTCTCTGTTAAGTGAAAATGGAAAGGAAAATAGAAGGCATATTTTGTTTTTAAAACTCTGACATTAAAATCACTTCAAAGAAGTTGCTCTTTGGTTTTTCTGGTTTTGGATTTGCCAAGTAATTCTACATTTATCATAGCCTGTGAGACTGGCTCTTATTCTGACTCTTATTTCCAGAATAATACAGCCTCGTTATCTAAATGTATATTGAAAAGTTGAGAATCATATGATTCTCACTCATATGTGGGATATAAAACTGAAAGCAACAAATGAACAAGACTAACAAACAAAGACTCATGGACACAGACAACAGTTTGGTGGTTACCAGAGGGACAGAGGGGAGGGAGTAGATAAGGGTAAAGGGGTGATAGAAGGAAATTTAACTTTGAGTGGCAAACATACAATGCAATATACTTTTGATGTATTATTGAATTGTACATTCGAAACCTATATAATTTTATTGACTAATGTCATCTCAATAAATTTTTTAAAAAGTTGCCTTAGTGTTTTGTTTTATTTTTGCTCTTCCCTCAAGAGACAATAATTAGAATCTGGTGACCTGACCTAGATAACGGCACACTGAGGCTCTGTGAAGGGCCGGTGACTCTGTGGTCAGGAACTGGGGTTGAGGTATGGGATTAAGGTCCTGCTTCTTCGCAGCGATCCATGGATACAAACTAAAACAGTTACTCCTTGTGCTATTGCCAGTCTTGGTAAGAAAATGAAATTCTGAAAAATTCCTTTTCGATGTGATGCCTAGGATGAAAATAATAAGAGAAACTAAAAATCAACTCAGTTTCAATTAGAAGAAAATCTCCTCATTTCCATAGGCCTTAAAAGAAGGATATCTGAAGACCCCCTAGCAAAGAAGGAGGGTAGGAGAAATAACACAGGTAAAGGTGCTTGTTGGAATTACAACTAGTAAGCAATTCGACACATCACTTTATATTAAAATAAGCATGTATGATTATCTTACATAACGCCAATTTTATAAGGATTTTTAAATAAGGCATAGGGCTTCAAAGACTTTTCCTGGTATATTTGGCTACTGTGGGCTATGTCCCAGGTCCTTTAATTTCGTTCTCTTATGTCGTTAGATGTTGTTGCGTTGAAAAATGGGGAGTACGCTCCTTCCATGCCACTACTTTTATAGCAATCAGAATTTTAGCTTTTATAAATAAATTTTCTGAGGACAAATGGAAGAAAGTGTGCCAAATAAAAATGCAAAACCTTAGACATAAAATAATAACTAAAACTAGAATTCTTTGTGTTTTGGTCAACATAAACTTCAAGTTCTCACTTCATTCCTGTTTCACTGGGCACTTGACAAGACCACCAGGACAGCCAGCCTGATGTGGATTGAGTTGCTACTGTGCTTAGGTTTAGAGACATTCAAAGGGTCTCCCCACAACCTCTATCCTCTCCCTCTTTCAGGGAAGCATGCCACATCTGACCCTGGCTCTGCTCCTGACCTGAGGAAACATCTTCCTATCAGTCTCCAAATATCCCTCCCATAAACCATTTCATACTAACTCCACAGATGACTGCCATCTGAGGGCCAGACTGATGTTCGCAGATTCCTCCCTGTGGTGCTTACTTGTTATGGCAATCTCGACACATGACACTCCTTTCCACCTTCTTCATTCCTTTGAACTATAACTACTACCACCCCCCTACCCCCAATCTTTTAAGATGGGCTCACCTTCTAATCTAGATGAACACAAGAAGTTGATCTACATACAAAGCATTCATATGGGCTCAATGTCTGCTGACACAATCTCATCAGAATTTCTATCTCATGACACTCCCCACCAGGCTGAGGCTATCACTCCTTTTTCTAAGGTAGGAAAGTTTAGCAACCATAGCTAAGAAACCATAGGGTTTTACCCTATATTTCTATAATCCAAAACCAAGTAAAAGCCTGTTATGTACAGTAGACATAGGTTTTAAAAACGCAGACAAGATCTTGGAACACGTCTGAGTCACATGTCTCCAGAGCCACAATCTCCCTTATCTCTTTTTCTCTTCTACCCACAATGCTCCCATCAAAATGTCCCGTCACTGAAACAGATCCTGAGGCAGTTTCGCAGGAAATGGTGAATGAACAGTGAGCCTTAACATCCCTCTCCAAATTAGAACTTACTGACTCAAATGATTCTCCCGTGGTTGAAGTGGGTGAAACAGCTCCTAGTGCAGGCAGGCAGACACTGCTGTTTCCATCACCACCGTATGAACTAGCAGGGCCAGCAGCAAAATTCACAGAAGCACATGGCCTAATGCCATTCACCTGCTGTCCTTTTACCTTTGAAAACAGCTTTGATCTCCTCAGTAAAACAGTAAAAACAGTCTTTCAATAGCAAGGAATATATTTTAAAACCTATAGTGGAAAGTATCAAAATATAGAGGTTTTCCATCTCATTTTTTTCTATTTTTGTTTTGCAGCAAATTTTGTAATGAAAAGCTGCAAAGAAATAACTTTTCATTGTCTTCATCTATTTCCAAATGAATCTTCTGGCGTGCTCTTCCATCAAAAAATTACTAGTTTTGAAAAATACAATTTCTGAAAAATCAGAAACAAAATTTCCAATAGAGAATTAATTAAATAATGTACTAATCTATAGACTACAATGGGAATATAATGCTCCCCAAAACTACTTTTATCCAAATTACTCTTTGATCTCTTTATATAGATCTTTCCAAAATAATAAACATTACCATTTACATACTTAAAAACAATTATTAGTTTTGAAAGCCTGCAAGATATGACCCAAATTTACCCCATTCTGCCTCCAATCACAAAAATATAATACTCTTTCGTTTTTTAACTGAAAATGACTTTAGGCTAAATGTTCTTTACTTTGATTCAAATCTCATTTTGCAAGAAAACATGAATAGTCAATATTTCCTCATGTATCACATCCATTTGTAATAACCAATTTATTCAAAGAAATTCATGACCTTCTCTCCCAGCCCACTGCTTAGCACTGACAAACCTGATATGAAATGCACTGTATTTATGAAACTACAACCCTTTTGGTTAGGTAAAACAAGAGGAACACATCAAGTTGTACAATGAGCATGTTCTTACATAACTGTAGATGGAATCACCAAATGTCGAAGCCAACAGTCATGGTAAGAAGCCAAGTGCTGGCAAACCTGGTTGAGTGTCCCCTGGGCTCCCACTTAGGAGCACTTTCATTAAGCAGAAACTGTATGTGCAAAAATGCCAGCTCCTTCATATCTTTGACAAGTTATGTGTCAGTGTTAAATTCCCATTAAATGCAAATTTGATCTTTTATAAAATCATACTTAAAGTTAATATTACAGAGCATCAATTTAGACTTCTGTATGCTTTTAAGAGGCTGAATAATTTTATTCATTCGAAGCTACTTTGTGATGTGCATAAGACAGAAATTTCATGAAGTTTAACTAATTACAACACAAAGCAAATTCTGTTTCAAATATATAAATAAAGCCATCCCACTATTTGCTTACTTACTTGGCTTCTTTTTCCTCTGGAGAGTTCTGGTCCTTGGAATCAACTGGTTTATTTTGCAATAATACTTTATTTACCAGGTGTGAGAAATAAGGTATTTTGGAAAAGCGAGAGTTGTGGATCCTTTAAACTATATGTTCAAACCTTTAAAAAATGTAATCATAATAACATAATCTTACAAATATTTTTTTTATATTTCAATTACTCAAAGAATGTACATTATTTAAATTAGATTTTAATCTCCTCCACTCTGCAAGGTACATAAAACAGGTATTTTCACTAAACATGAAAAAAAAATTAAAGTTCAGAGAAATTAAATGACTTTTTTGATGTCGTTTATGTTGTAAATGAAAGACACACTATTAGAATCTGGATCTTCGAGCACCATAGAAAGCGTTCTTTTTGTCAATAAAGTCTTTTGAAAATATATTTAGTTCTCTGCTTTATAAAATAGAAGTTTCTCAAAATATTTTAAAATTTTCTTGATGAATCAAAAAATGTTATGCACAATTGACGAGTTGAACTATGTGGTAATATATTGCCATTTTCTGTTCTTTGGAGTATGATAGATTGCTTTCTCCAACATTGTATAATTCCAAAATGTTGTGCCATTCTAATTGGTGAGCTTTAGTCTTAAATTGGCACTAAGAATCCCTAGAGGGTGACTGAGTTGTGCAGAACTTAACTTGCCTTTATACTAAGTGTCCTCAGAATATTGTAGTGTTTTGATGAATGTTTTTCTCCCTCTACCCATTGTTACCTGTGGACACTCCCACCATTGTTCAGGTGTCAGCAAGTTGTCTCACTACCATTTTTAATGTCCAAATACACTTCCAATGTCATCTTTTTCTGCTATTTCTATTTTTCCCTGTCTCTGCCCTCTTTAGTCTTGCTAGGATTTAAGTTATTATATTTAACAATCTGGTAAAAGTGTTCCTTTCTTCAGTTTAATGAACTAAATGATTACATTGCATTTCCTATTACCTTTTTGTTTTTATATGTGGTTCTTTTTAGCAATTTTTTTCACTGTCCACATTTAGTGCGTGTGTGTGTATGTGTGTCTGTGTATTAGATCGAATTCATGGTTGCTTAAAACTGCGATTACAAATAAGTGGAGACAGCACATTTCTAACTAGAACAAATTATTTGGAACAAAAATGTTAAATTGTCATTGAATTGAAAAAAATGAAAGAAAGTGACGGTCCTCAGTGTGGTAAATAAAGTAATTCAAAGGATATTTTGGATCCCTTTGGTGCCTGAAGTGGAGAATGGGGAATATCTATAATGGATTAATGGGATCACAGAATGTTATGGAATAGAGAAGTTTAGTGACCATCTGAATTAGGCCCTGAAATTCTCAACCATTTGTTCTAAGATGACTCTCACACCATGAACTACTTCCCAAGTTTATTCTTGGCATGTAAGCTATAAATCTATCTTTTTTCTTGCACTCAAAATTAGCATATATAAATGAAAATTAGTGTGAATGATATTATTCTAGAGATAGTCACCCTAAAATAAAATGTAAACCCTTGGAAAATTTGGCACTTTATCTGCTTTTAGAAAGAAATTAATCCCCAAACGCATCATATAGACTTTGAAAGAGCAAAGTGTCAGAGATGAGAGTCCAAGTATTTATGCAGAAAGCAAGTTCCAGAGAGGTAGAGGACTTATCTAGATCACACAGTACGTGCTGGAGTGCCAAGGTGAGAGACCACATCTTTGAGACTACTGATGTTCAGAGTATATCATGCTGCCTTACAATTAAAATGTAAGACCATGATGTATTAAAACATTGGAGAAAGGCAACGCAATGATTTTCAAACTGCACTATAAAACTGGAGCAGAATATTATTTTTCTTAATAATGTAACCCATAAAAATTATTTTAAAGTATCAATAGTGATAAGTTAACGGTAATGAAAAATTTCCGGCATGTAAATATTACCCAAAGGACAAAAAAAATTCACAAAAGATTCTTAAAGTGGAACTAGTTAGCACATTTGTTATCACAAATATCCTATTTCTATGCCATATTGGTAAAAAAAAAAAAAAAAAAGGTTCTAAAGCAATAGCACCATAATAATCAACAAATATGTATGTGATATAAGATGTAATTTTGATACTGAACAAAGTAGTTCTCAGTAAGCTTGTATCTACATGCCCAAAGTAGCAGGTGGAAAAGCAAAACTCTCTTCATGCAATTATTTGTGTATCTGGCTTAATTCATTCTGAACTGAATTGGCTGATGGATTTGGAATCAGGTGAAGCCCCTTCTCTTAGGCACTTACAGTGCAAAGCAGACAAAACCATTGTTGGTATTGACAGTAACCCGTGAACTAAAGAATGTACTCTAACCACAGAGTTAGAAAAGTTAGCATGAATTTTACCACAAAGCTATGCAAAATCATTGAAACAAAAATATATGCTAAAGTACTATAGAACTGTCTTAGTCAGCTCAGGATGTTATAACAAAATATCACATACTGAATGGCTTAAACAACAGACATTTATTTTTCTCAGCTCTGGAAGCCCACATGGTCAGGTTCTGGTGAAAGCCCTTTTCCTGGCTTGCAGAGTAATGCCTTCTTGCTATATCCTCATGAGAGAGAAATTAGAGACAGAGACAGAGACAGAGACAGAGACAGAGAGAGAGACAGAGAGAGAGACAGAGACAGAGACAGAGAGAGAGATAGAGAGATAGAGATAGATAGAGACAGAGAGAAAGAGAGAGACAGAGAGCAGGAACTAACACTCTGGTTCGCTCCTTATAAGGGCACTCACTAATCCCATCATTAGGACTCCTCACCCTCATGACCTCATGTAAACCTAATTATCTCCCATAGCATCTCTGTGGGATTTAGAGCTTCAATACATGAATTTTGGGGGAGTACAAACAATCATTCCATCATAAGACCAAAATAGTAGGTTTCATGATTTAAGGGCAAAAGTAGATTTTATTATTGATTAATTAGTGTACTTATAGTATCTTTTAAAATGTATATGTTGAAAAACGCTATTTGTGATTCAATAGGCTACAGCTTGCTTTTTCTTACAGGTGCTTTTAATTGCACCAAGCTAACCAGGACAAACTGCTTGTCAGATATATGTAATTCCCCACCTATTATTTCACACATGGTTCAATTATCTGTGATGATAAACTGTATTACACATATTCTTTGGGGGTGAAAAAAATTACATCTTACTCTTCACTTGATCTTCAACCACTTGCTCTATGCTCTGTCATTGCCCATTACCCTTTATGGGTAATGATGCAGAATACATACATATATTCATAAAACAAGATGCATTTGACTTGAAACCATTCTGGCATCAAAGCAGTGTTTAATGCTGCTCATCTACCTGCCTTTTGGACATAGGAGAGACAAGTCATCCAAATAAGCCTAGCCCCCTTTCAAAGTGAAGCAAACCAATAGACCAGTGGAAAACAACCAGGGAAGGTCAACAAAATTGGCCATTGTCAATAAGGAGCTTGTGGTTCTTCCTGAGCCAAGATCATAAAAAAAGGAAAGAGGAAAACCCCCACCAAACAGAGTCATAAACTGTAATGGTTGTTTAAATTGCCTTTCACCTTGCAAAGAATAAAACACTCTTTGGACATGCAAATAAACATGTCTCCAAAAGTGAAAGCCAAATCTTGTAAAGATAGTTGAAAATAAATGGTTAAACAATTTTTGTAAAACCTGGAAAACAGAGTCATTTTTAGCAAGCTTTTTATCTTAATGCACATTAGGGATTTCGGAATGTGCTTAGTATAAATAGATTTAAATGTAGAATGATTTCGAGTCCCAAATGTGCAGCTAAAATATTTAATGCTTCACAGACTATATATGTCAAGTACGTTGAACTTACAATCAACAAATAATCAGTAGCCATACATCTGTGGGAACAAAGAAAAACAAAGTAAAATATCTAGACTATTCAATTTCTTAAACATGTGAATTTATTTTATAAAGAGTTGAGGCTAATTGAAGATGTTAAATAAGTGGTGAGAAAATTATGTGTCTCAATCAAACCACTTTGTTGCAAAGTTAAATAGAACAGATTTTATTTTAAATATTAGCTTAATATTCTATTAACCCCTGTTAATTTGATTTTGAAAAGAAAAAAGAAAGCCAACCATCTCTTAATAGAAACCTGAGAAAGTTAGTTATATTTACATAAAGTAATTTGAAGACTATTCACCAAAATGGACAGGTTACAAAATAAGCCTCCATTCTAAATATATTTGAATTCCAAATTCCAAACTTAATATTAAAACTCAATACACTAATAAAATTTGAGAAGTAGCAAATCTGAATCACAGAGTATTTTAAAGGCATAAATTTGTAATTATTTGCAAATCTATACAATAAAACTAAAATAGCAATTAACCCCATATTGATAGTTCATACTGATTCTATTTTTAGTTATCATATTTATTCATTCCCTATTATACTTAAATTCACAAATTGTTTATTAATATGTATTTCTAAGATATTTAAGAAATTTGAATTTCATAGTTCAAACATTGCTCAACTCCGAGTTTATTAATCCTTATCTTTAATAAGAGAATATTTCTAAACAAAACAGGACAAACTTAGCTGCAACCCAATTGTCTAAACCTAAAATTAATTTAGATTCTGGAAACTGGTACTGACATGGTTTTATTTTCAAAAGTGTAAACTCCACAGGGTATGTTTGTTTATTTTGCTAACTACTTTATCTCCAGCACCTAGAATAATGTTGGACACCTGATGGGTACTAAAGTCTTTGTTGAATGTTGAATAAATATATTGTATTCCCAGTTATATTCTTAGAGAGAGTCTGTTACTTTCTCTGGTAGAGCAAAGATTGCAAGAGAGAAGCTCTGCAATTTGACTTTTTCATGTGGTCCAGACTTGTCTCCCTCTTAAAATTAGTACTTTCTCAAATAACTGTGTGCTATTATTTTTAGAAATAAGATTTTATTATATGATGTTGCTTTTAATCATATTGAATTGGAGAATCTTTAGAATGTGTATACTTAAGGAAAAAAAGCTCCTTGATAAGCTTCCTCCTCAAGGAAGTTAACTAAGTGCAAACGTTCCAATTTATTCAGTGTAACCAGGAGACTGATGTGAGCTGGAAATTTTAAAATGTTCTAAGGATTAGCATTTCAAAAAGACACATTACTACATCCTTTTCTTAAAACTCCTCATACGTAATTTACTCTGAGAATATTTCTCAAACATTAGTAGAAATAAAATGTTTCAAAAGATAAAATAAGGAAAATCACAAAGATTAGAAAAAGTCACTTTTTTTTTTTAGCATATCCACTGACAAAAGTTAATAAATAAAACACTGCATGGAATTCATCTCCTTCAAAGCGATATATTTCAGAACTCATATAAGAGATCAGATTGAACATTTTGTTATCTATTACCCAAAAACAATCAATCATTTTTTATTTCCCAGAAATTATGTTTAGAGATGCTCTATAATTCTTCCACTTGACTTGTAGTCCTGGATCTCTGTTAGATGAAGCAAAGACCTAAAATATGTTTCAGTGATGTCTTTACACTTAATGTTTCCTTTTAATTTTTTAAAACTTTATTTTTTACTTCTGTTTTTAAAAAATACATGCCCATTTTTTTTTAAATGCAAACATTAACAAAAGACATGAGTTAGAAATTGAAAATACCCAAACTCCCAAATTCAGGACTACTAACAAATAATGAACATGCTTCTGATTTTTTTACTCCGCATATACTAAAGTGTATGTGTTTTGTGTGTTTAGACAGATTGCTTTGCATATATATTTTTACAGAAATGTAATCATACCAAATATAGCGTCATTAATATATCTTGTAAAACTTTGCATGCTAGTACAAGCAGACAAATCTAACTTTGTAAAGTAGCAGTATAATATTTTATGACTATAAGATATTTATCTAATATCAGGCAGGTAGACTGGAAAGTGTTTCCTTGTATTCTCTCTTACAAGTGAACATTCTTGAACTTAGATATTTCTTGTGTGTTTCTGTAAGATGAGTTTTGTAGAAATGGGATTTCTAGGTCAAAAGATAATATATTTTAAAAATTGTAATAGCCAAATTTCTCTAGAAAGAGATTATATCCATTTATTTTTTCATCAATATGATGAAATATGCATTACACTTATGCCAACATTAAGTATCAATGTTTTTAATGTTTGAAAATATTTTAGATGATAATTATTTTAATTTGTATTCTAATTATTCTAAAAGATAATGGGTAGTTTATATAGTTTATTCTTTTGTGGATTATTCAAGAACTCTTTGTATATTAGGGATATTTGCCTTTAGCCTGTCTTATTGTTCCAAATATTCTTCCCAGGTTGTTTATTTTCTAGTTTGGTCATGATATATATATTTGCCATAGAGATGGTTTGTGCTATGCTTAGTAAGATTTTCCATGTATGTAAATATACACAACATCAATATATCCAAAGGTGGAAATATAGCTTCAAAATATTTAGCCCTATCCCAACTTAAGTTTACATTTAGACACTAAAATGGTAGAGATGATAGATAGATATAGAAAGATAGATGATAGATGATGATGATGATGATGATGATGATGATGATGATGATGATAGATGATAGATGATAGATAGATAGATAGATAGATAGATAGATATTCCATGCCACTAATATGCCTGTATTGATTTGTATAAACCAAATAGTAATTCTGCATCTATGTTTTCTTTGATTTTCTTTATGGTTTAAAGTATTATATTTAAGTTTTTCATTCACTCGAAATTTATTTAATATAAGGAGTAAGACAGGGAATATAAGCCAGCCCCTTGAAAGGTTAAATAATTATCCTATTATCATCTATTAAATAATCCATTTTACTCCATTGATATGAAATTCAATCTTCGTTTTGTATACCCTGTACAGATATTTAAAGGTCAGAGTGTTCCAGGAAGACAAAGCAGCTAGTGCAAAGGCTCTAGTGGCAAATGCCTGGAGTGTTCAGGGAACAGCGAGGAAGCCAGTGTAGCTGGAGAGGAGTAAGCTAGAACAAGCAGATGAGGTCATGTGGGACATGAGAGGACGCACATCATGTAGGACCTCCTAAACCACTCTGCATCTGAAGGATTTTTTTACTGGTTTCCTTTGTTTTGTTGGTCTACTTGTTAGTAGCCAGAGATGGCTATAGATTTGTTTAAATCTCCCATTTCATCTCTCTGTTACTTGTACATTTAAACTGTCTTTCTTTTTTGGACAAATTTTGATTATTTTTTCAAAAACATATCTTTTCTCTAGAATTTTTCCAAAATTCATTAATATAGGAGAAAAAAAATTCTTAACATTTAAAGTATATATTTCTCCTCAATTTATAGATGTTGCCTTTTCTCATTTTTCTTTTTGCTTCCCTTTCCCCAATGTTCTTTTTTCTCATTAAACTATCTAGCAACTTAGTCTTTTTCAACATGGTGTTTTTCATAAAACCAGCTCTTGGACTTATCTATGTCACAGTTTTCCTTTTTCTAATTCATTAATTTATACTTTTATTTTAACAATTTTCCCCTCTGTATTCTTTGAGTTTATTTTTAGTTCTTTTTCTATCTTCTTGAGTTTGATATTTAAGTGATTCATTTTTATTATTTTATGTTTAATAAGTTACACATTTAATGCTCAAAAATTCCTATAGATGCATTCATAGCATTATCCTATAGCTTTTAATTTGTAATGTAGTATCTTTAGTTCCTAGAAATTCTACAATTTGTTTTGATCTTTCTTTTGACTGATGAATTGAAATTTGTAGGAGAGAGGTATGTATGTGTGTGTGCACATGTGTGTTTCTTAAATTGTTTCTGCTTTATCTGATTGTATTTTTGCTATAGCTTCCTGCTTTTTTGATTTTGTAAAAAACATGGTTTTTACTGCTTTTATTTTTTTCTTTTATTTTATTATTAGTTTCAAGTATACAGTACATTGGTTAGACATTTATATAGTTTATAAAATGATCCCCCTTATTGCTCTTTCTCTCCTGCTCTCCATCTAGCCATTACATTAACGCTAACTGCATTCTCTATGCCATCTCCCCATCCCCATGACCATCTACCAACTACTAATGTGTACTTCCTTAACCTTTCACCCCATTCTCCCAGTCCGTGAGCCCCCCTCGCTTTTGGCCATCACCAGATTGTCCTCTATATTTGTGAGTCTGTTTTTGATTAGTTTGTTCTTTTTGTTCCTTAGATTCTACACGTAAGTGAAATAAAAGGCATTTATCTTTCTCTGACTTATTTCACTTGCATAATAATCTCTAGGTCCATCTATGTCATTGAGAATAGTAGCATCTCATTTTTTTACGGCTGAGTAACATTCCATTGTATATATGAACCATAACTTCTTTATACAATTGTAAAGATCTGTGCACCCCTATGTTCATGGCAGCGCAATTGACAATATCCAAGATGTGGAAGCAACCTAAATGCCCATCAACAGATGATTAGATAAAGAAGTCATGGTTCATGCTTTATTTCTTAAAACCTTTAGGTTTTACATTGGTCAATATAAGATTCTTTTAAACATTTTTAAAATAGATTTTCTTAAAAGCTGAAGTTTTACACTTAATAGCGAACCTGAATTTAAGCATTTGAAGCTTATTCAAAATATTTTTCACTCTTTCTCTGAATTGATAAGAATTATAGAATAAACTGAAATTGCTACTTAACACTCATGCATAATACTGAAGTCACTACTTGGCATTAATGCATCAACCTTAGAAATGCAATAAAATTCATTCAAACAATCCAACTGAGCCACAACAGTGTGTGAAGTTCCATGCTAAATATGTGGGATAGAATTATAAATGAGCAATAATCTTTTCTCTCTCATTGTAAACGATTAGTGAATAAGAAAGTTGTGAGCAAATACAAAAAAAATAAATAAATAAAGACAGCAGATCACACACAAAGGCTGGCGAAAAAAACACAGTAGGAAGAAATTAATTCCAAGAGAAGGATCGATGAAGGCAATAGAGAATCATTGCCAATCCCTAACAGGGTCTCAAACATATATTGCTCAACATGTCAGGCCACCACTGAGATCAGAAAAGACATGAATTGTCATAATATATAAATTGGGGCTCAAAATACTATGAAGTCTGTGCTATAGATGTCATAGTTTGTATCATAAACCCAAAGTTGAAAATATTTCATATTACATCTTCCAGTGCATATTTTCTGGCAAGACATTATCTCAGGTGATAGCACCACCCCCTACCCTGCTTCAACCCACATGATTGAAAAAGATATGTCTTAAGGGAATTTACATTTGAAAGCATGAATCTCCGAAGCCATACTAAAAACTAGTTAGAAAAAGAACTTCAGAAAGGAAAAATAAGGTTTTATAAAACAAAATGGGACATTTCTCTTATTAAAACATGCCATGGAACTCCAAGGATTGTGATGCACAGGTGCAGAATAATGAGCCCCGATTTGGCAATGAAAAATTCTGTGAAGGGTCCAATAATATGTTATGCTTCATTAATATAAGAATTTTTTACATTTATACTGTGATTTTCACCCTTCATTATCCCAAAATGCTTTATTAACTGAAGCACTATGAAGAAAATCTCACCACCACCTTGGGAGAAGTTCCTAGTGCTGTGTTTTTAAATTAAAATATCAAAAACAATTTTAAGGGAGAACAAAATGATACCTAAATGGAAGTTTCAGTAATATCTAAAGCTAGCAAATCTTAGCACCATGGCATGTTAAGTTTAGATTTATACAGAGTCATTAATTTGCACTGAGGATAAGGGCAAAGGTCTGGAATGAAGTGATTGTTTAACAGCAGATTTGGATGTCCTCTCTTCTGCCTGGCAAGTCCTTGAGTGACAATATCTGCATAGTTAGATGTAAAACTGCGACATGATACTTCATACAATCTCTTCAGTCTGCTCAATTCCTTATCCCTGAGAAGTAAAATTAATTCTCATTAGCCCCCTTCTCTTCTACCTAACATTTCTCTGATGCTCCTAACAGAAGAAATACGGAGAGAGAACAGAGATAACAGCAGAATCCTTCCCCTTTCCTTGGGGGTACAGTAGTAAAGGGGAGATCTTCCTCCTTCCCCCTGCAGAAATACACATTTCCATGAACTCAAGAAGCAGAGTCAGGGAGTCACATCTGTGCTCTTGGTTTGGCGTTTCCCTGAAGAATGCATGGGCTATATACAAATGTGCCTTCCCCAGGATAGAAGCAGCAGCCTTATCCATAAGGGGTTGATAGGGAAGCTGCTGGTGAGCAGTGGTTGCAATGAAATTCATCAGAAGGAACAGATTGAGACTTTCTGCCCTGACAGTGTAACCATGATCATATCATGGTTGTTTTGATAACATCTCCAGGCTTCTGTTTTGAAACAAGATAATATATAAAATGTATTTTAAACAAAACCAATATAAATTTTATTCATCAAAAAGCAGATTGGATTTGATCTCTAAAAGCTGTCTACCTTCACAAAATTCTAATTCTTCCCTTGGATGAGCTCTGTCCAATATGTGGTCTCTGATATCCACTTCTTCAGAACCTAGAATGATTTCCTATGTTGACTTCTTTTTTCCTAATAGTGCAGGAACATGGAATAGAGCTTATGAGTTGGATGATCTTGGGTAAATTACCTAATCTTTCCTTACCTACATGTGCCCACATGTAAACTGGGGGAAATAATCATACTTATTGCATAGGTTTACAAGAATAGTACTTCATGCATAGAATGTTCTTTAAATAAATGTTTATTGTTAATGGTCAGGTTTTACAAGGTATAATCAGATAAAAATTTTGAAAATCACAAAACAACAAACTGTCAAAAAACTAACAACCAAAACAACATTTTACAAATTTACGTATTTAAAAGCAAGATGCTTAGCATTTTATCATACCTATTTCCCTTAATACTATAATTGGAGCACTTTCTCTTGTCATTAATATTTTCAACTAAGGTTTTAACAGTTGTATTACAGTCTCTCGTATGAGAATATATTGTAATATATTTAAATTCCCCTATTTAAGAAACGGGCTCTTTCGAATCTTTACTATTTGATAAATGCTGGGCTAAATATCCTTCTGTGCAAATATTGGACTAAATTATTAATTTTTATTTATTCAGGATATAGTCTATGAGTAGGATTTCTTGGTCAATAGAAATTCACATCCTCGGAGTTCTGTGGCTCCCAATTGCTGTCCCAAAGGGTTATCCTAATTAGCGCTTCTAACAGTGGAGTATGAGAGTCTTGTCAAAATGCACCCTATTAAGTATTGTATATTATCTTTAAGTAATCTTTGCCAATTTGATAGATAAAAGCTGCATATAAATAATATGTTAATTTGAATGTCATTGTTTACGGAGAGATTATACTTTTGTTTTCTCATTTTTAATGTTTTATATTTCTTCTGCAAATTGTTCATTTACCTCTTTTGACCACCTTTTTAATTATAGTAGTTGTGTTTTATGAATTTATTATATAACCCTTTGTCATATTTTAACAATTTTTTTCTCTCAATTGCTATTCATCACTTACTTTCAATGAAAAACACAACTGTCTTCATTCCCAGGGGAAATCCAGATGACTACAAATCAGACCACAAATTATCTGTTAATACTTAAAGAGAAAGACTTTGAGAGTATGACTATTATCATAACTAAAGATAAAACTAAGAGAGACACATTGGGTGGTGAAGAAGAAAAACTGAATAGTCATGGAAGGCATACATGGACCACAGAAGATTGTATTAGTCAGGACAGGACTATGACACAGCATTCACAATAACTAGGAATCCTAATTTTTAGTGGCTTAAAATGACAAACATTATTTCTTTCTCAGAGTAAATATTTCCCAAGAGTTGGCAGGGAGCTCTCTTTCACAATCACATTCAGGATTTCAGGCTAACACATGAATTTAAAAACAAAGAAATAAAAGAAAATTAAAATCAAGGTATGTTTTCTAAGATGGGCCAATGTCACTAAGTACTGCTTTTTGCTGTATAATCGCAAAAAAAAAAAAAAAAAGTAGCCTATAACTTCTCTAGTACCTGAGTTGAAGTGCTTTATAAATATTTATCATTATTAATGGTCAGATTATACCTCAAAGTAAAACTGGGTTTATAATTCCCTGTCCAAAGCTCAATTCAGCAACATGGAGGAAAACCAATAAACGTGAGCTAATAAATTTTTAATATATTAATAATAGTGGGCCCTGCCCACTAGGGGTATGGTTTAAGAATTGGATTTTTCAGATTACTAACTTCTCCTCACATCTGGATCTATGTAAGGCTGGCTGGTGGATGGAGTTAAGAAAGAAGGTAGAGACACAAACTTGTTTACTGCTTCTACATTTTTTTTTAATTAAAATTGTTGGGGTGACATTGGTTAATAAAATTATATCAGTTTCAAGTGTACAATTAAATAATATGTCATAAGTATATTGCTTTGTGTGTTGAACACCCAAAATTAAATTCTTTTCATCATAATATATTTAACATCTTTTACCACTACCTACCTCCCCTGTCCCCTTCCCACTACAAATAATGAAGTGATACTGAAATATTATCTATTTTTCTAAAATGCTATAGTATAATGTGGTATGTGAAAAAGAATCACGAGACTGAATAAAGTCAAAAAATGAAGGGTCTCTCTCCTCCAAAAGGAAACAGCAGGTGATACTGACTGAATGTATCATCATCTAATACCTGCTGGCTCAGGTTAATGTTGATATATGGGGCACTAGTTCAATTGATCGAATATCATATTCCTGAAAAATGAGTCAACATGTGATCCAAGGAAACCTCTTCCCCATATGTATCTATTTACCTCTTAGAAATAAGAGGAGATGAGATGAAAGTTTAGATGTATCGGTTCAAATACTTTCCTATTTTCAGGAAAGGAAGTCAGAGTATGGACATCTTTTAATCTTAAAAACAACACTCCGGGAATCAAACATTAGTCCTTCCTCAATGTCTACTATGTTCTTTAAATATCCTGCTGTGAGAAAATTCACTATTGAGGAATTTAAGACTATGTAGAAATGGATTTCAGGAATTAATAACAAGAGGTGTAATGCAGGAGCTCCAGGCCAAGAAACTGCACCTGAGATATTCCAAAAAAAAAAAGAAAAACACCAGAAGGACCAAAGGAGTGGGACATGCCATTTATCACTCACGAGGCAGAGGAGCTCCAATGGTGTGAGTTGGAGCTTCAAGAAGAAACTGCTGCTGGCTAAGAGCAAGCAACATGTTATACACACAGGCAGAGGGAGGGATTGTTTATCTCTTTGAGGGAACAACCGCCTCTCCATCCACCTGTGGACGGAAGTGAGATGTGTTGCTGGGTTACAGGAGCTGATATCATCCATGAGAGCAGCAGAAAATGTCCTTGGGAGCAGGCACTGCCAAGGGCCCTTGGTATACTGCCTTCCTTATGGCTGCTGACCAAGCAGCCATCTGTCTTCTGAGTATGTGTAGGAGCTATGTTCTGAATTAATCCCACATGAGGGAACCTGAGAAAGCCCTATAAATATTTTTATATAAACCAAAATAAAAGAAAAATATAGTAGATTAAATAGAATTGCAAAGACATTATATATCTTTAAATGAATAATAACTAATATCCTATAATTAATTTCTATTTTCTTTTCCTTCCTTGCTGGAGCTAACTCAGGATCTCCTGTCCCATTGTTTTAGTGAGAGACTAACCAATTGTCTTTGTTTTGTTGCAGCTATAATTATACTGTAGAGGAATCTCATCCCTTATAAAACGTTCAATGCCTTTCTGCTCTTATGACCTAAATTTCTGAGTTCTCTTTCCAGAAATCCAAGAAAACCAAAATAATTTGTTTATCGAACATATAAAAATGAAGGGGGAGAAAGTAACAACAATACTGTAGGCAATCTTACAACTTTTTCAATGTATTACAGGAAAGTAGATCTTATAAAGAAATAACCCCATTCCTGAAACATGCCAAGACATTTATTCAGAATTAGCTTCATCCATGAACCTAACCAAAGCCGGTATAAATTAGAATACAACAAAAGACTTGGACCTGGCTCTGTAAAAACTTCTGACACTTTAACTTCTTCCTACCTAACACAGAAAAAGATTTAAGGTTATTTGCCACGTCTTTCTGTATTTCTGTTAAGCCAACATTACAAAACCCTTACCATGCATTGCTGATCACCATTGTTGTATTTATCTTTATGCTAGAGAGCTGAAAAAGTTGAACCCTTCCCAGGGTGTGGTGTTAGGTGCTTCCACAAGTGACAGACCAGTCAATCTCTGTTTTTCCCTCCCACCTTGAACAAAAAAAAAGCAAAAGGAGAAAAAAGAAAAAATGTACACTGTTTGCTATGGACTGAATTGTGCCCCTCTCTTCCAAATTCATATATTGAAGCCCTACTCTCCAATGTGATGATATTTGAAGAAAGGTCTGTGGGAGGTAAATAGGCGTTGAGGGTGGAGCTCACATGATGGAATTAGTGTCCTTATAAGAAAAGCTATGAGGTTTCCTCTCTCCACTTGCCATGTGAGGACACAGCAAAAAGAGGGCCATCTGCAAGCCAGAAATAAAATCTTCACCAGGAACCTGGTTAGCCAGCACTTTGATCTTGGACTTTTCAACCTCCAGAAGCATGAGAACTAAATCTTTTTAAGACCCCCAGGTGATAGTATTTTTTTATAACAGATGAGCAAACTAAGACTCTGTCCCAGAATGATGATTTATCTTTCATAGTTTAGTATACTGTGGACAATTCTAGTATGTTTCTAAGAGTTACTGCTTTTTCTTCTTATTCAGAGCTTTGGACACTATACTGCGATATTGGGGAGAAGCAACAGGACCATCCTCCACCAGTGGTTTCTCCCTTGCACTTCCCCTAGACTCCTTTCTTCTTCCAAGTCTGAGACCCCCATACCTCATGTTTTTCACCACAAAATTGCTTCAAAATCCACATCTAATAAAATTGAAATTCTCCATGTTGAGGAAGTACTTTTTGAAACAAATTTTCAAAGGAAAGTTATCGTATGAGGATGGACTAAATTAAGAAATTGCAACTCAAAAATGTGTTATGGTATTTTTTATATTATACATATGTTACTGCACATTAATAAGATAAAACTTAATTTAACAGA
>NW_006494614.1:694971-747484 GCF_000325575.1 Pteropus alecto
AGTGTTATGTGTGAAAGGGTGGGGATACGAAAATTACCTCACATTTTGATTTTAGAAGAAAATTTGTTATTTTGTGCAGAAAGTCCTGTAGCCCGCATGTCCAAGACTTTCTCAGGCACAATTTGGTGACCATAAGCACATTAGAGATGTGATCTAACATCTTTGGGGCTGGACCTTGTTATTGACTCTAGGGAGAAGTGTACTATTTTAGGATACCCTCATGTAGTTCTGATCTATGCTGCTTCACTAACCATGGTGCCTTAGTTCTCCCTCTTCAAAGGAGAATATTGACCCTCAAAGGACTTTAGTGTTGTCCTCATGTTTCAAGGGTTCTTTGGACTTTAATATCCAAGTTGGATCTACAATGTAATTCCTAGGGAAGCTTAGAGAAAATCTGAAGCATGAGTTTCAGGCTCGCAAAATTCAGACACATTTATAGAAGAACTACTGTGTTTCTCCAAATTTTTTCTTCCTCTCTTTATTTGCAGATAAATGCTCAGTTTACCAATTCATGACTTCATTTTTCCTCAAAGGCAAATATTTTAGTGAAATGATTTTGGTATTCTTCCTCTTCTAATAAAATAAAGCATAATTTGTAACCTCTAAACCCCTTGCAAAAGTTTCAGGAACACTAAGCTTAAAAATCAGTGTTACTGCTAATCATTTCAAACTTTAAGGGCTACCATTATGTTTGCTTCTGTATCTTTCTTTATGTTTGTTTTCCATGTGTTTAAAGTGCTAATGACATTCATTGCTTTTGAGATTTATCAGATTAGCACCACTGTAACAGTTTATGGTGTTACATTTTACAAGATTCACTTAATATAATTTTAATTATCACTGAAAAATGGCTACTAGTCATAAAAGTACTTTAGAAATTATAAGTTACACCCACTCTAAATTAAAAGTCAGGGCTTGTGCTGTTAATAATAATTTTATAAAATGAGAACATCACATGGCAGAGTAGCTCAAAATTGAAATATTCATATTTTAAATAACAAAATACATTTAGAAATATAAAACTGCCAAATAAAATGGGTTCTTTGTGATAATAGTTTATGATGCTGTAGAAAATTACTGGTATGACAATTACAGGTTATTAGCAATGTGTATTATTTTAAGAAACAAGATTTATTTTGGAAATCTTGGCATTCTATCACCATGTGGTAGCTCTAAAATATTATAATGTGATGGTTAAAACAGTGCAAGAATACTTCAATACTAAGCACCATGAAGATTCTATTTACATAAAAGATATACCTAATTTCAAATAATTTACAAACAGAAAATCAATAAATGATTTAAGTATTGACTCAGGAACCAATATTGCCAAGGATCTCTAAAGATTTTGCAAAGTTTTTAAATTCTAGAAGCTCCATTTCAGGTGTTATTTTCTAAAGTATCAACTCTTTATTCCAATCAAACCACTACATAAATTAGAACATTTATTATTTCATGTAACTACTTCTTCCACCCTAAACATGCTATAGGATTTCTACCTCTCTAATTTTGCTTAAATTTCTTCCCTTACCTCTCGCTAGATGTTTTCCATATTTCTCAATAACCCCCTAATTCCCACCTCAATTTGTATTGGGTCGTATATTATTTTCAAGACTTTTTTCAAGTCTGAGAGTTATTTAAAAATTCAAGATTACACATAATTCTTATCTAGGGGTTAGATAAGTGTTGGATCCTAAAAGGCTGGACAACAATGGCAGGGATGGAGGGCATTAGTGACTTAAAGCATGAATCCAAAGGCAGATAGGAAATTTGGAGATGAGTTAGTCAGAGGAAAAGAACAGGTAGTACCAAAACATGCCTAGTCAAAGGTTCTACACTTTATCTGAAATTCAAGTCATCCATTCAAGCTAGGGTATGTGGTGATAGCAAAAAGAGCAGGTAGCTAGTCTTTGGAAATCTGGCAACAGATATTGAAAAGCCAGGTCTGAGAAGTTGGATCATGAACAGAAAATTCATTCTGTGGGAGATCTGGAGCAGAGGTGGGGTGGCAGTTAGGAATTCATGCACAGAAGCCCAATGGAAGCTCCATTACAGGTAACAATGCAAAAACAAACATAAAAAATTACTCACAGATTCACAAAACAGGAAGTTAGATAATAGGTGAGGTGCTGAGGTCAGAGTGGAGGCAAACACTGTAAGAAACATATTAGCCAAAGGCCGGGCAGAAGTCATCCTACACTACAAATTAGGAGCTATAGTCATAAACAGGAGAAAAGTGGTCTGTAACTCACTGCAAAGCTGACTCCTATGCAATTTCAAAAAATTCTCATCATTCGTGAAGTCCATCTGCATCCTTTGGTGGTACATGGGTCACTTTCATGAATAACTGGGTCTCAAAATATGAGGTTGAAGCCTAGAAGACCATCGTCCTCCTCTGTGGTGCTTCCCATCCGTCCTAGCTCTAACTTCTAAACTCCTGTAGTAATTATTATTTTCCTCACTTATTTGACCTTTAGAATATGCTACCATATATGTTTTTTAAATATATTTATGTTTATGATCTCCCTCTCCCCTGAACTCTGAGACAATATTTTAAATTTCTTTGCCCGTTTTTTTTCCCAGGAGCCTGGCATACTTGCAGGTGATGGTGAAGTTTTAAGACAGATGGGAAGAGCTGGCAAAGATATTGACTTCGAAAACTCAAATGCTTAACAATTTTGAGGGGAAGGGGTAAATTTATTTACCTTGAAAACTGGATATTGCTCCAGTGAGCTTCCAAATATCAGATAAACAGCTGTTCAGACTAACCAGATCAATTTTAAATCCTTGGCAGAAGAATAATCTCACAATCCTCAATATTATGAGAAAGGGGAGAATGCAGGGAGAGAAAGAGAGAAGGAGGGAGAGAGGGAAAGAAGGAGGGAGGAAAAGCGAGAGAGTGGGGTAGAGGGGGGAGAGAGAGAGAGAGAATGGGTGTAGTATGATTAACTTAAACTTATTTAAATGAGTAGAATTTTAATAATCATCTTTTGACTACTTATAGAAAAAGTGATTAAACCCATTGAAAAGAGAAAATTTTAAGAGGCTCAAAATCAGAGAAGATTGTGGTAGAGCCATTATCTTCAAGTATATAGAAGCGGATAGCAGGATTAAAGAGACTGTGAATAGAGAAAGTTCTCATCGCCCTAGAGAACAGACTAGATTTCAGAGTTAATCTTTTCCCAGCCAACTAGTGAGATGCTTTGTGAACTAACTGGTGTTACTGTGGTTCTGGAAAGTCTTGCTCTAATTTTGCTTATAAGAATGTTTGTTTTAATGAAAGCATTGATGGTTTTGTATCTCAGCATAATATCTTCTTTGTGCTGGTGGAAGCTCATATACACATATTCGTTCAACAAGTAAACACACAGATAGCAGTGTTCCATGAAGCTTTTAGATATGAATTTAAAGATATCTTATGTGCAACTTCTCAAGTGCTGTCATGACATAAGTCCTATTAACACTGAATGGAAAGACAGAATCACCAGTCCCATAGTTGTCTCACCAGCTGGCCTCAGTGATTGAAGTATGTGTGCCCTGAATACTGCTCATGGATGTGAAAGCTCTAGCTTATTCAATTCCCTAGTGGAGGAGGAGCAGAGATATGGTAATGACAAGTCACCAAGAGCAAAGGGAAACAGAAGACACACTTCTAAAATGCACTGAAGTGTTACATAGCCATATACTCTAGGCTGCAAGCAGAAGTCAAAGTAGATCTTAGAATGTAATTTCATAAGCCATAATGCTGGAAGTTATCTCAGAGTTCTCCCAGAACACTGTAACTTGCAGTCCTTAGAGGGAGAACTTGAGGCCCAGTGAAACAAAGTTATTTGACTGGAATCATATGCCTGGTTAGCAATGGCAGGTCAACTAGCATTTCAGATTTTTGGAGCCAAGACTTTGAGTGACAGTGTTAGAGGCAATTTACTGGCCAGTGCCTACAAAAGATTATCATTTAGAAAACAAGGACAAGTCTTTATGCATGAATAATGGAAAAAATGTATCGGCTGCCCATAGTTTTTTTAAATCTCCTTTTAATTATGTAGATATCCATTTCTGTTACTAGCGTCATCTTCAAAAAAGACGGAGAGAGCATCACATAATCATTCATAATCTGAATAAGCACTGTCATCTTCACTTAAATCTCTCACTTAGCAACAGTAACCCTAACAATTGAACTCAGTAGCTTTGCTCTACTCAGAGGAAGCCCCTACAAATTCAGTGTGATTCCTGACTTAAAAAGCCATTTGCCCCATTTCATTCCATTAGTCTCCTAAGCACACATTCATTCATTTATTCATTCATTCATTTAACCTCTCATTCAAGAAATATTTGTTTGTGCCTACTATGTTCCAGACACCATTTGGGGTTATAGAAGTAAGTACAGTGACAAAATAGAAAAGTACTTTTCATCACTGGACTTAAATTCTGGTTGATACAATTAAATATGATAGACAAAATACCATATGACTATCATGAGAATACACATTTATAGTTTAAACTATCTAAAATAACTTTCTATTGAGTTTTTCAACTTTACTATTTTATACCTGTTAGAGTAATTGCTAGATATTAGAGGTGTAATAAACTGAGATTTTAAACATCTTCTACATTACAAACTCCTATTCAGAGCAAAACCACAAAATCCAAATATGTTGCATATTCCTTTTTTCTACTGGGCAGTCACATTTATATTGTCTATAGATAATCACCATTCTTGCCCCTCACCTCAGAATAATAAATTATTCCAGGAAAAAGTTTTAAAAAATCTTGTCTAGTTGTCTAGGAACTAGCCAGTCATAGCTAAATTCAAGGTGACCTTACTTCCCTACTATCCTTCCCTCCCTCCTGCTCTTTCTCTCAGCACTTGCATGATACTCATGGCTTCATAAATGAAGCACTTGCTGTGATGGAGACAAGAAGCCACTTTCCCCTTGATTCTCTCCCTGGAGCCCAGCAGACAGAAAATGTACCAGCTCTGTTTTCTGAAGCTAATCAACACAGATCCATACTTTGAATGTAAGTTACATTAGGTAAATGTGAAAAGAAATTAGAAAATAAAACACTATAACCTCAAACATTCTATTTCTTTTCATTTTGGTATACATGCTCTGGTGTACAAAGGATTTAACATAGAAGAAACTAAAATAAAACGTGATATAATCAGCAAATAGTTTGCTTTGCATGTATTCACTTAGCTCTTTAAAAATACAATTACTAGCATTTTCTGTGTTATTTAATTCCACTCTTCTAAATTTGATTTTCTGAGAAATATTAACATTAAATCACTGTGTAGTGGCATATTATTCATAGGAAACATAGTTGCCAACTAAACAATGTATCAAAATTCAAGTTTGATTTTTTTTTTAATTTCATGTTTTTATTTATTGCTCCTGAGAATGCTTGTGTGCTTCTGAAATCCTAGGAAAGTGTAGGGGCCTGTGCTTTTCTTAATCAACAAATATTTATGTGATAAATAGAATGCCTTTGGCTAAGAACTTGCATGTCGACTTGCATCCTGATGAAAATTTAAATAGCTGATTAAACTCCTCAAACACAGGATTTATAATGGATGCCACTATCATTTTGCAAAGTAATTTAATGCATATTTAGTGCAATTATTATGTGCTCTCTTTTCATAAGGAGACCCAGCTGTGATTCTGCAAGTGCAAGAAAGAGAGCAATTGGTATAAGGGCATCAGTTTGTTGAGAATTGTGTGAAGAAGTTCTTCTCAGCCTCATTTCATTAGAGATATATAATTGTAGCTTTGAAAGAACTTCATGATGTTGCTTTTATGTATGGTATGCATTTTGAGTAAAGCAGATAAACAATGTAATATTCAACACTCAAGGACTGAAATATCTATTTGGAAATTCCTATCACTAATTAAATAAACACATTTAAATGAGCACGCTCCTATGGTATATCCTTTATTAGACTATGAAGGGCTAAGTGAGCTATGGACACAAGGATTTTAGCAGTCACGCCTTACACATAGTCTAACAGAAGAAATGAAGATGAAGGTTTACCTTTTACCACTATGTGAATGAAACATACATGTTAAGGTCTAAATTAAGCCAAATAAAAGTTATTCTCCCAATTTCCAAATATTTTACTTTCCTCAGAAATTACCCCGGACTTTCTCAATTTGAATGTTAATTTTTAAAAATTATTATTATTATGAACCCTCACTTCATGCTCTTCTAAGATATTCTTTGAAGACAGCATATCAAATAAGTTTTTGCAAAGAAACCATAGAAATCATGGTGCTTCACAGATAGAAGAAAAGAAGACAGAGAAGTCAAGGAAAAAATGGGAGATATATTTTCAGATGAGCATTAAAATGAATCTAATTAATGTAGTCCTATAATTTATTTCTAAATTGTCTGTAGTCTGAACCACTAACATTCTCATTTTATATCCTTTTATGAGGAGAAAAAAGACAGGCTTATTCAGTGTGTCATATTTTATATGTTTTCTTTCTGTTGCTTTTAATAAAAATGTTATCAAATCTTTCCAGTGTATTTTGGCATCACTGAGTCAGCTTGTATGTGCATGCCTGAAGCAGCCTTCTTCCTGTAAGCACCTGAAATCTGTTATCAGCATCATTTCCCTTCCCAAGAAGCATGATAAATACCTTGGTCCTCGGAACCTCGCAGAAATTGACATGTTGAGACTACTAACTAAAAATATGTCAATTCTCACCTCTTTTAAAATAAAATCCAGGACTAGCTATAGAAACTAAAAATAACTGGGAAAATAGACAATAATATCTTAACAGAAAAGAATATTATTTAAAAATATGAGTATTTTGCTATAAAGGAAATGTAATAAAGGTGCCATGTGCTATATTTATCATTCCTTCAATCTGCTGTTCTCTTGAGAAAGACATAGTTGTGAAGGAAGAGAATCTACCTTTTTTTTAAATGGGAGAATAAGCAATAAGAGCACTAAGTTATACATATGTGTATATTTTTATATATTTATATATATTAAGTTACTATAGAAATATATATTTAAATGAATTTACAATAACATAAGGGAATGCACTAGGGCGTGGGATCCTTCACAAGAGTTAGTCAGTTTAGTTGTCCGGATTTCTGTGAATCAGGCCTCTCAATCCAGTGCTTAAAAGGTTTACTGGGGAGAGCCAAGGAAAAGATATCAGTTTAAAGCTTCATTTATCATGACTTCTCAACTAACTAACTTCTCAGGGAAGACACAATTTTAATACTTTGGAGTCTGTATTTAATAACCACTGTTGATTTTTTTAGTAAATGTTTATGTATTTGTTCATCTTTTCAGCCAGAGCTAGAAGGGGAAATAGCCCTCCAGATAGATTAGTTCTAATGGAAAGGAGACCGGGAGAAGTGTGGAGCCAAGAGGAGAGAAAGGCTTTTAAATGCTTTCCCTCCAGAGAAATCAGTAAATTGTGGCAGAATTTGGATAGTTTTGCTCAAAGTGCATCGACTTGAGAGAACTGTCCTTAGCACTGAGAGGGAAAGATTGAGGTTAAAGCCTCTTAAAAGCACTGAGGTAAGAAATTAGTTTTTTCTCAACTTCCTATAAATTTTATTTTCACAGAATAATTTAACATGTGTTCTTAAAAATGTGTATTTTACAGAAATATCAGATACATTCTAATTTGAAATTTAAAATAATGTTAATTTATTTGGGAGTCAATATTTACAATTTTCATTATAAGCTTTGTTGCTCCATTTTATCAGCCAATTTCAACTCAGAGTTTAACAAATATCTCTTGAAGCTCTGCTTAACATCTAGCCTTGAGCTATGAGTGCAAAGGATACGTTAAAAAAAAAAAAGAGTGACCTGTCAGATTGAGTCCACCCTAGAGAAACCTACTGCTTAGTTAAGCTGTCTGCAACTAGAGTTTCCTACTAATGGCAAAGAAGTTTGTCCCCTGTTCTGGGTGGACAGGAAGTAAAGCTTAGTCTAAAAGATTTTGTAAGGTACAATTTAGTAGCTGCTGGATCAGTTCAATTGACTCTTTTTTGGTTTGAATATGTGTCAGTAAAAAGGATTTTACAGTTATTGAGATCTAGAGTGACAGAAGTGTTCTGTCCTCTCCAGAGCTACAGACTCAGCAAGTGAGTTCTCTACAGTCTATCCTAAATGGAGAGAATTCTGCAACCTACCTTGGTTCTCTGTTGCTGTCCCTGTTCCAGCCTTTTATATAGCTTCCTGGCAAATAATTTTGACTAAAGAAGGCTTTTAAAGGGTGTGTAAGTAATACTGCTGGAACTACTGCACAGCCATAAAGGCAGATTATGAATCTAGAGCTTGTGATGCATGTTTTAGAGCAGGTTGAGAAATCTTCAAAAAAATGAACAAAGAAACAGGTAGTAAAGATCAACAGAAATATAGGAACTGGAGGAAGTGTAACATTATCAAAGGCACCATATTATTATAGCAACTGGCGAAGACCCACCAACAAATGCACCATCAGTAGCAGGAAGGAAATACGGTTGGAGGTGCATCATGATATCAAGGATTTGAAAAGAAGAGTGATTTTTAATATGAGTTCTGGGAGCAAGACTCAGCAGAGATACACTATAATAATTCTGTAGAGAAATGATCTAATTTGAGTTCCCATTTCCAGGAATATATCCTCAACACTGCCAGAGCTTGTCTGTATTCTTTTTTAGAAGAACAGAGCAAGAATTCTGGTTAGGTATGGCCAATTGTAAAAAAGTTTTGAGCATGTATCCTCAGTAAATGTAAATCTACTTCATAACATACTACTAAAGTATTTAGTACATTATAGAAAAAATTTAAAAAGAGGACATAAAGATTAAATAAAACATAATTTAAAACTTTTAAGTTAATGGTACAAAGCTATTTTGCTCCTTCTACAATGTTCTCTATAATAAATATGGTAGATGATATTTTATTATTTTTTATAAACTTGGCTTAAACTTTATGATTCAGCTATTTGAAAGTCTAGCTTTAAGTCCAGCTTATTTAAATACAGAGGGTTTTTTTGTTTGTTTTTTGTTTTTTTGCTATCATAGTTAAAAGATAGCTAAAAAAATACATAGTTGCAAGTAGATGCACATCACTAGCTATGCTTACTAAATCATGAAATTCACTTTTTAGTCCCATTTACCAATTAGACAAAATTTTCTGCCATAATTCAGATAGAAAATTTCCATCTTCTCTGATATCAATCAGTTGTTCCTATTGACAAATTGTAATGAAATGATTTTCTGATTTTTTAAACAAATGAGTTCAAAATTCACTGAATAACTTTATTTGGAAGATTTTCCAAATAGGTTAGGTTATTCAGTTTCCCAATTTTGTGAGTACAAGAGTTTTTATAGGTGACACATTATTTTTAGCAATAAAATTACACAGCAGAGGAAACATTTCCAAATATTCATTTTTGAAGTCCTCTCTCTTTAGTGAGATTTTTTAAATAGCATTTACTTTCTCCTTTATCATTTAAATGTCACCTTTACCTTCGAGAGGGAAAGATTCGGTACTTTTTAAAATATATCTTCTAGATAGTATATTGTTGAAAGCCATTTCCCTCACAAAAATGTTTAGTATTTAAAATATTAATCTTTTTATAAAATAAAATGAAAATGTATAACTTTTAAATTCTAACAACTGTTTTAAATATTCTGCCACAAGAAAAAAATGGCAAACTTCTGTGTGAAACATATTTTCAAAGTCATTCATTCTCTTACTACAAAGCACTTAAAATTATATATCCAGGTCTTGCTTTTATGAAAATAACCACATTAGTGGCAATAAATGAGAAGTAAACTATACTTTTTGTCACAAGATAGTAAAAACAAGTGAGTGAGGGCAGCGCTGTCAACATTGCCGCATTGTGAAATTTCCAATTTTTCCTTCAGAATGTCTCAAAGACCTGGTTTTACTGAGAGGTCAACAGCCGTGGGAACCAGAGTTAATCAATATATTGATTATTAGAAAAGCTTAACTTTTCTATGAAAAGTAATACACGCGCACACACACAAAAAAAACACCTCTAATTATAGCTCATGGCTGGATTTTCTACACAACCATTTAGAAGACGTAAGGAGAGGACCTGTAGAAAAAGTAAGCAAAGATTTGAGATTTCAATCCAGGTGTTATAAGGTCCAGAACCACATCTTTAGCCATCTTACACACAGTGTAAAGTGTGTACAGTGGGAATGTCTGGCCTGTCCCACTCATCCAGATGTGTGTATAATAAGAAATGACAAAAGAGATCTACCTCCTGGGAATTTAGGTATCCAAGAGGAAAGGAGACTGCTCATTTTCACTCATGGGTCACAGAGATCTTACCATTTGTATAAGGACCAATGCTTTGACCAGACTTTCATGTTCTCCTTTCCTGAGTAGAACAACTAAAAGGGGAGGTGTGTGAAAGAACCAATTAATTCCCACTGCACTCTCTCAAATTAAAAGAATAAAGGGGCAAAACTTCTCTATGGGCTGAGTTCTCCCATCACCTCTCAGCAGTTAGGATAACTCATTCCACCTCTTCGAGGCTTTGTGTCCTTCCTCTGTAAAACAAAGATTTAGAATCCCTATTACCAGGGTTAAATGAATGTGTTTATAAAAGTGTAAATTACTCTGCATGTGGGGATGAATCGGGTAGAAAGGAAGGGCAGAGTACCCTCACTGTCCTCAGCAGTTCCCCAAAAGGAAAACATCCAGTGCCATGGATAACTAACTAGTGGGTGAAGGGAGGAAGAGAATACTTTCTAACTAAGGCAATTTCAGAAAAATTGGTTTTCAATTCAAAGCGTGGGTGGGTACAACTGTTCCACCCACAGCCAGCTGTGCACAGAGAAAACCTAGTCCTGTATTGGGTGGCACCTGGTCTGCCTAGAAAGTTTGAGAAACAGTTCTATTTCTGGCCATCTCAAACCTCCCCAAGAACTCCTCCACAACATGCAATTTAATCAGTGCCTTCCCTAGACTGCCTCCCTTCCCTGTATTTGTATTACATATTATAAAGGCTTTGTAGACTCAAAGAATTCTCATCAATATCCCTTTTTTTCTTCCCGAAAGAGTTAACCAAAACACGAGTCTCTTTCTTCAAGCTGTGGAAACCTCATTTAGCAAAACAAACAAAAAATAATAATAATTAATGCCCTTTGTCTAACAATGCTGTGTTTTTTGTTCTATGTGGTTTTTGTTCTACAAACCCCTGAACTTCACTCATATAGAACTGCCTATCAAAGCTTTTTTCAATCCAAAATTGAGTATAAATGATAAATGGAATGAATAGCTTAATTCAATGAGATATTTCATAGGTCTCTCGCCTTTGCCTCAGTCCTACCACCCAGCATGGACACACTGCATGTAGTCTGCCCCTTCTGCTAGAGTATTTAGGTGATTCTAGCTCATGTTGTCTACATGCATGTTTGGCAAAGGACATTTTAAGCGTCTTGAACCTGAATGCATAAAAGATGCTCCTAATTATCTAATGAAAGAATTAGGAAATGATTAGAAATCTTGCATTGAATTACTGTGAGTGACTGAGGAGGGGTAATAACTTTAAAAAATTATATAATGTTCTAAAATAAAAGGCAGAAAATATGATAACAAACACTAATACCATCCAGAAATAACAAATAAATAACAAATGTGGACATTTTGTGTTTTTTGCCACAAATGTTTTTTAATTTAACAAAGCATTTCTAATACAGTTGCAGTCCCCTTAATATTCGATCTATAGTTACATTTTCTATTCTCTCTCATGGAATGTTCTATGTCCTATCCATCTGAGTTTTTATTTTTTATTTTTAATACTTTTTACATATTCATTAACCCATAAATGATGTTAATACTTTGTGAATTTAAAAAGTTTAAATAAATGATATCGCTATGTGATTTGTTTTTTCCATTCTATATTACACGTTTGAGATCTGTCTATATTGGTACATATGGAAAAAGTTCATTCACTTGCACAGTTATATATAACATTGTTATATATATATAACAATGTTATATATAACTGTGCAAGTGAATGAACTTTTTCCATATGTACCAATATAGACAGATCTCAAACGTGTAATATAGAATGGAAAAAACAAATCACATAGCGATATCATTTATATAAACTTTTTAAATTCTGTCATTTTATAAATATACCACAATTTTTAAATTTATTCTTCTATTAATGGGTATTAAAATTTACCTCAGCTTTTTGGTGGAGAAACAGAGCTGCAATGAACATATTTGTATCTGTCTCTACACATATTTGAATATTTCTCTAGAGTATACACTAGAAATGGAATTGTTGGTTCATTGGCTATTATTGGTTCATTTGCATTTTTAGCTTTAATAGATAGCTTCAACTTAGTAGATACTACTAAGTTGATCCCTGAAACAGTGGTTGAAGATGGAGATATTGTAACACAATTTGAATGTAATTGACAAAACAAGGATTTATTTATATCATCACAGATGTTCAGAGCTAACTAAAACAGCAGATATTTGAGGAATATACAAATTTTAAAAATTTACGATTCACTTATTGTCAGCTAATAATCAAGTAGACCTAATATATAAAGACACTAGTGTCAGAAAATTCTGTGCTTTTTTCTAGCATATAAATTTTACCATTCTTTAGCAGATATGAATCTTGATGAAAATCTCAAGTAAGTAAAAACTGAAGCATTTATTTTTTCTTTAAATCAGCTTCATATTTGACTAATATTTCTATTCTTTTTCTGCTCCCTCTCTCACCCCCCAGGGATATGTAAAGTTCCCAGGGACTTACATAGCATCAGGTCTTCCCAGAATTCTCTAATGTGATTTTCCGGATTGTCACTGGAACCCCTTTGTCCCAGGAGGCAAGGCCCATTCAGAGTTGGCAGCTTTGTCTCTCCTTTGTCACAGGCAGAGCACAGGAATCTTTAGTGGAGCAGTGAGTCTCTGTGCCTAAGGTTCAGAGGACTCTGAAACACTACGCCTACGTCTGAGGTCATTGCCTCCTTTGTGGGCCACTTGTAGCGAGAAGAATCACCTGATCTTGGGACTTTCCTACTTTTGTCTTTTTCCTGGAATCCTATTTAATATCTCTCTCTCTATATTTCTCTCTTTCTCTTTCTCCTTCTCTCCCTCCCTCACACACACGCACTCATGCAGACATACACACACAGTCTTTCATGCTTTCCATCATATCTAAAGGCCTTTCTCTCTTCCTTTTCACTCCAAAACATTAGGAAAATACCCATGGTTTATGTGAACAAAGAACTTCTGTCCTATGCTCTGTGGAATTCTATCAATTTGAAAGTAAAGTCCAAGGTATTTCAAGGACAACTGCCACTTTTTGTTGATTAACAAAAAAGGTAATTAGGGATACCAATTAGCCAGAAGTGTTGCTTTAATTAGATGAAATAATTATTTTCTTCAGGACTTGGAAGAAACATGAATAACCACTTCTTAAACTACTGAGCAGTTTGGGGAGGACAGATTTGTAATTATCAGTTCCTATTTCTTCCCAACTTTTCTCAAATATGTTGGGCACAGAGTGTTCAAGCACAGAATGAGCACCAGCGTTGGAAAGTTACCAGCTAACACCAGTTGGCAATGCCCAACCAATTATAAAGAAATAAAAATCACTGGGGGCTTAGAGGTTACTATAATTTTGTGAAAAACTGTTCCCAGATTACTAAATTATTCAATAATCTAACTCTATTTTATAATGGAGAAAGCCAAGAAAATCAAGAGAAACCTGGTAGACAATTGGATTCCCAGCCCAATTCACCTTTAGCCTTCCATATTTTCCTAGAGTTGTGGGTGGACACTATGCACAGGCCGTCAGAGTTGATATATGATCTCATGTGAGCTTTGCCTTAGCTCCTGCTGACCATGCTCTGCAATTCCTTATTTAGCCAAGTTCTGGCTTTGGGGGTTTAGGGATTGAGCTGTACCAAGACAAAGAATAAGGAACAAAGGCCAAAGCTTTTGTGAGCTTATCTCTGACTGAAAGTGACAGCCTGTATCCTACTCACAAAATAGAAGCTCTGTGTTAAAAGTAGCCATCACTAAGAAAGAACCTGCATGTGGATGACCATAATATACTCACAAATCTATACACTAGAGCTAAGTTCTATGTATTAAGTGTCAATGGTGGGTGACCATACAAGCTTACTATAGTTTCATACTATAGTCTCAGCAACAAAGAGGCAGATGTACATTTCAGCTGCTTCATTTGCAGGCCATTAAAAATATTCCCCAGAGGAGGTCAGTAGAATTTGGGATAGAATATCGCCCTGAAGGAATTATGACCCAGAATTGGCTTCAGGCCTTGGGTAACAATAAACACATGGCACTAGACAAATCAACCCCTCCTCTACTGGTGAGGAAGTCTGAAGGAAATCCAATAGGTTGTACTTAACTAAAGGAAAAATCTCAGGGACCTTACTCTGTGAGAGTTATTTCTCAGCATACAGTCTCTAATCAGAAGTGAAACATTAAAAGCTTTTCCAGCAGAATCACTTGAGCTTGCTGGAGTGAAGAAATCAAGGACTAGCCTTTTATTTTTCCCAAGATCACCACTCAAATAGAGAGATATAACTGAATTCTTGAAATATGATGGGAAAATGTACCTGTGAACAGAATAGACAATAAATCCGGTATATGACCTTGTATTACTTGATAAAAATAAACCTCGATTGCCCTTAAATATATATTTTGAAGATGGGAAAAGGAGTCTAGACAACAGATATTCAGCACTCCACTCAGAATCCAGCTAAGGCAAAGGAAAAGTTAAGGGTTACCACTGCTTCTCACTGCATAGACTGAAATAAGCAACACCGTGAGGCCAGAGTTAAGGGAGGAGGAGCTGCTAGAAAGGAAATCCACAGAACTGGAAAATTTTGGAACGTTGGTAATAGCAGACTTTTATAAGTCAGTCTTCTATCCATTAGTTAGGAAATCCTAAGACTATTCCTATGTGCATGGGAAAGAACAAGAGTGAGGCTGGGATTTAGTAGTCCAAAGGAATAATATGTCCATGGGAGCATATGCAGAATAAGAGCAGGAAAGTTGATAACCAGTAACCAAATAGACTGGAGAGTGAGAAGCAAAAGTTAAGTATTGAGGCATAGTGGAAGACAGAAAAGTATTTGCACATGGACACAGTTTTAATATCTATGTAAAACCGTTTAAACTGGAGAAAAAACAAAGACAACTAAAAGACTATAAGAGGTCAGAAGAGTTGGGATATTTAATTCTGTAGAAAGGAGAAACTTTCATAAAAAGAATAAACTTGGAGGAATAAGTGAATACCAAGTACTAGATAAGAAAGTTATTGGAAATTAAAAAGTAATAACACTAAATAATTTATGAGTAGAAAAAGAAATTGTAATATAATCTAGATAATACTTGGAAAAGAATAATAATAAACTCACAACATAGTAAAACTATTGTATGCAGGTAAAGTGTTCATTAAAGGGTTTCTTATAGCCTTAACTGCTTAGAGAAAAAAGTTAGAAAGAATAAAAGTTATTGATTTAAGGGATATACTTATGAAATCAGAAAAAAATAATAGACTAAATTCAAGGAACATATAATATGAAATAAATGGAATAAAATATGATACTAATGAAATAAATATGATACTAAACATTACAAAATAGAAAATAAAAATAAAATAGAATCAATGAATCCAAAATATGCCTTTTTTTGACAAGTTTAAGAAAATTAAAAAATATATAAGATTAGTCAAGAAAAAACAATATTAGCAATGATAAGAATTAAACTACAGATAAAGAAAAAATTTTAAATATAAAAGCACACAGCTAATGACTTTATACTGACAAAAATGAAACTGTAAGTGAAATAGACAGTTTTCCAGAAAAATAATTCACTCAACCCAAATTAAAATGAAACAGAAACATGAATGAAACTATTATTTTAGTCCTTAAAAATCTATCAACTTGTGCTTTGAGAGAAGAGTGACCAGATTTATCCTATTTCCTGAAGAAAATTAAGAAATGAAAAGAATTATAAGGGAATAAAATGAACAATTGTATGCCAAAATGTGGGTAACTTAGACAAGATGGACAAATATCTAGAAAGACACAACTATCAAAAATGACTCAAGAAGGAACACATACTCTGAATATATCTACAACAAAGAAAGAGTTGGAGTTATTATCAAGATGGTCCTAATATCCTCTCAGTGTCACTAGACTTCAGGTAACTTCTTTCTTACTGTAGACCCCTGACTGCCTTTTACTTAGAGCATTTACTTTAGAAACTCGCAATTATAAATCTTTCTCTGCTCCTATGACATGTAATTATTCTCCCAGCTTCTTACAAGTATTACAACCCAGAAATGTCTTTTCTCAAAGACCTAGAAACCATTTCTTTGAAATGTAATTATCAAGGAAGATAGTGCCCCTACCAGTTTCTGCGGGAGGATCGGAGCCTAACTTTGGAGGTAAGAAGGTACTTTGTTCCAGGTTGTAAAACTACCTCTGGACTTGAAGAGAAAAGAAAACTTTTTTTTCCTTTGGATAAGATCAGTTAGCAAACAGATAATCAATGATTTCCCCAATATCACCTCATCTCATAACAACTCTCCAGCCCTTGGTGTTGGTGACTTGCTTTGTGTTCTCTCTCCCCTGTCACTGGCACTAGTATCAAAGTAAAATCAACTTCAGTCTGCTCATCTTGTCTGGTGCAAATTACTTCTTTTACAGTTAGTAATTTTTTTAAATCCCACAAAGGAAAGCTCAGGACCAGATGGCTTCACTGATAAATTCTACCAAATGTTTAAATAAAAATTAACACGATTTCTTCAAAATCTCCAACAAAATACATAAGAGGGAACACTTACTACTATATTCTATAAGGGCAGTTCTAAAACCAGATTCCAAAATCAGATATCACGAAAAATAAAATTATAGATCAATATCCCTTATCATAAGTATAGATGCAAAAAATCTTTAACAAAATACTGTCAAACCAAATATAGCACATAAAAAGATAATACACCATGGCCAAGTGAGATTTATCCCAAGAATACAACTTTAGGTCAACATATGAATATAACTTAACATTATACTCTATGTTAGTAGAATAAAGGAGAAATTAAACAATCATCTCATTGTAAACAAAAAGCATTTAACAAAATCCAACATTCATTTATGATAAAAATAGTCAATAAAATAAGAATAAGAGGAAGCTTCCTTAACATGATAAAGGGAATCTATGCAAAATCTACAGCTAACTCAATGGTAAAAGACTGAAATCTTTCCCACTAAGATTAGGAAATAAAAGCTTACTTTATCTTTAAGGTAACCGATTTGCAAATTACGAAAGCAAAAATTTTATTAAACGTTTCCTAAAATTAAGAGCTAAACAATGAAGAGAAATTGAATATTAACACTTTATTATATTTCCTCATTTATACATGAACTCTTTTTTCCCCAATTTATCATAATTCCTAGATTGGAAGTGTACAGTATTTTTACCTTCTTCAATTTGCACTGCTGTTGTATTAAACAATACAAATTGAAGATTTGTATTCAATATTTAGAAACCCAATTAAACAGGCCCTGCTGATTAAGAAATTAACCATGAGAGTAAGAATTAGAATTCTCATTTAGAAGGATAGCCATATATATTAGAATGCAAATATTTCTTTCATGAGTCAGAACCCAAGGAACCTACTATAGATATTTGATATCAATTTTAGAGCTCTCTCCTAGGCTGATGAGATCTAACAATGAAATGAAATTTTCTTTTTTAGAGCATAATTCATTAACCCATATATTAGTAAATATATCTTCAGTTTCATCTTTGGAAGCAAAAACTTAGTCTTTGAAAACTAAAGCACCTACTCTTTCATTTTTAACATGAAGAATATTTCAGATTCTTAAGATTGTGGATTTGAATATCATAATTTCCCATGACATCATAAGGTTATAAAATATGCAAAATATTATTAACACTAATTTATAAAATGAAGCCAATTGTCTGAAAGGCTTAGCAGAAAATAAGAGAAACAAGCCAAATATAAGAATGGTAGACAAGCTAAACAAAATTATCTCTTTGTAAGACCACAGACCAAAATTATAATCTCTTCATTCTGAGGAAATTTCAATATATCCCTGAAACTTCTACCTCCAATATCCTGATTCTAGCAATGAATATACAATCATTGTCTTTTTATTCATGAATCTATTTCTCTTTCTGAGAAAAACTACATTGAATAATCCAATTGCCTATTTAATCAATACTAGTAAGATATTATCCACTCTTCTATGAAGTCATCATTACTCTGATACCAAAGTCAGATGAAGACATCATAAGAAAATAAAATTTCATTAATATACAAACAAAACTCCTCAACAAAATAAGCAAATTGAATCCAACAGGATATTAAAAGAATTGTTCACCATGGCCAAGTGGAACTTAACTCAGAAATGCAAGGATGGTTTAACATAAAAAAAATCAATCAATGGAATGCGTCACAGCCATAGAATGAAGCAAAAAAAAAAAAGAAAAAACCCACATAATTGTCTCATTTGATGCAGAAAAGGCATTTGACAAAATCCGACATCCTTTCATAATGAAAACCTACTGAAAACTAAGAATAGAGGAAAGATTCCTCAACATGATAAAGAGTATTTATGAAAACTCACAGCTAACATCATACTCAGTGGTGAAAACTAAAAAGCATTTCCCTAATCAGAAACAAAATAAAGATGACCATTTTCATTGCTGCTGTTCAAAATTGTACTATAAGTTCTAGCCAGAACTATGACAAAAATAAAAAGCATTCGAATAAGAAAGTAAGAGGTAAAATTTCTCATATTCACAGATAACATTATGCTACATATATAGCACCCCAAATAGTCCATAGGAAAGTGACTAGAGTAATAAAAGAATTCAGTAAATTTGCAAGATACAAAATTGCATTTGTGTATACTAGCAATGAACAAACTGAAGTGAAAATTAGAAAATCAATTCCATTTACAATAGCCCCCAAAAGAAGTAAATATCTAGAAATCTAACCAAGGAGTTGAAAGATTCGTACACTGAAAATTACAAGACATTGCTGAAAGAAACTAAAAATTACCTAAATAAACAAAATATTGTCATTTACAACAATATGAATGGATCTTGAGATAATCATGCTAAGCAAAATAAGCCAGATAGAAAAAGTTGAAAATCACATGGTATCACTTATAAGTGGGATATAAACCTAAAAGCAACAAACAAGACAAACAAACAGACTCATGGACATGGACAATAGACTAGTGATTACCAGAAGGGAGAGGGGAGAGGGGAGGTAGATGGGGTAAAAGGAGTCAAATTTGTGGTGACAGAAAGAAATCTAACTATGGGCAGTGAAAATAAAATGCAATATATATATATGCCTTATTGTTGAATTGTACACTTGAAACTTATTGGATTTCATTAACCAAAATGACCATAATAAAAATAAATACATACATACATACATATATATATATATACATACATAATGAAACAATATCTCATGTTCACGTATAAGAAGATCTAACATTGTTAAGATGTTAACACTACCCAAAGCAATCTACAGATTCAATACAATTCCTATCAAAATTTCAGCATCCATTTTGCAAAAATTTAAAAGCCAATCATCAAATTCACATGGAATTGAAAGGAGTTCTGAATAGCCAAAACAATCTTAAAAAAGAAGAATAAAATTGGAGGACTCACATTTCCCAACTTTGAAACTTAACTACAAAGCCACAGTAACCAAGAGAATATGGTGCTGGCATAAAGACAGACACATAGACCAATAGAAATGAATAGATAGCTCAGCAATAAACCTTCCCATATATGGTCAATTGATTTTTAACAAGGGTGCCTAGGCCATTCAATGGGGAAAAGACAAGTTTTTCAATAAAGGATGCTAGCAAAACTAGATATCCACATTAAAAAGAAGGAAATTTGATCATTAACTTACACCCTATACAAAAATTAACTCAAAGTGCATCAAAGACCTGAACTTAAGAGTTAAAACTACAAAATTCTAATAAGAATATATTGTAGAAAATCTTCATGATGTGGATTCGGCAATGATTTTAAGAATATGACACCAAAAGCACTGGCGACAACAATAAAACAGATAAATTAGACTTCATCAAAATTAAGATATTTCTGTTGTGACTCAAAGGATACTACCAAAAAAGTGAAAGACAACTTACTGAATGTGAGAGAATATTTGCAAATTATATATCTGATAAGAGATTGATATCCAGAACATATAAACAAATCTTAAAACTCAACAACAACAAAAAATACAATTCAAAAATGGATGAAGAACTTGAATAGACGTTTCTTTAAAAAAAATATACAAATGGCCAATAAGCTCATGAAAAGATGTTCACCATCATTAGCTATTAGAGAAATACAAATCAAAATCACAAGATATTGCTTCACATCTACTAAGATAGCAATAATTAAACAAATGGAAAATAGTTAGTGTTGACAAGTATGTAGAGACATTGAAACACTCATGAATTACTGGTTGGAATGTAAAATCAAGCAGCCACTGTCAAAAACAGTTTGATGGTTTTTCAAAAGGTTAAATATAGAGCCACTATATGACTTAGCAATTCTACTCCTAGATATATATCCAAAAGAAATGAAATCAGGGTCTTGACTGGATATTTGTACACCGATATTCATAGCAGCATCATTCATGATAGCAAAAAGGTACAAACAACTCAAGTTTCCATGAATAGATAATGGATTTAAAAATGTGATATATATATACATATATATTAAATGAAATATTATGCAGCCATAAAAAGAAACAAGATTTTGATATATGCGCTAACATAGATGGTCTTTGAAAACATTATGCCTAGAAAAATTATCTGGAAACAGAGAACAAACATTGTATGTAAAATGACAAAGTATATAGATGAGATACCTAGAATAGGCAAATTTACATAAGGAGAAAGAATAATAGAGCTTGCAAGGGACTGGGGCAAGAAGGAAGGGGAAAACTATTATTTAATGTGTAAAAAGATTTTGTTGATGTTGATGAAAAAGTTTTTGTAGATAATGGTGATGGTTACACAACTGTACGAATGTATTTAATTCCACAAAAATGTACACTTAAGAATGGTTAATATGATAAATATATTATGCATATTCTGCCACAATAAGAAAGTATTAATGCAAAAGCAAAATCAAAAACCAATAAAATTATAAGAAGGAATAACTATAGCCAAATATCTCTTATAAATAAAGATATGAAAATTCTCAACAACATACTAGTAAACTCAATCCAACACAGTATAAAATGAATTATGACCACAACCAAGTGCAATTTACTCCAGGTTTGCAGGGCTAGTTCAACATTTAAAAATAAATTAATGTAATCCACCACATCAACAGGCTAAAAAGGAAAAATCACACGATCATATCACTTAATGTAGAAAAAGCATTTGACAAATTTCAACAACTATTAATGATAAATGCTCTCAGTAAACTAGGAACAGAAAGGGAATTTCTTCGACTAGATAGAGAACATCTATGGGGGGAATAAAAACTAAAGCTAATATCTTACATAATTATGAAAAACTATATGCTCTTCCTCCCACATGGTGAAAAAGCAAAGATATCCTCTCTCATTTGATATCATACTAGAAATTATAGATAGTAAAGTAAGATAAGAAAAACAAATAAAATGTATAAATATTGGGGAGAAAGAAATAAAACTATCTTTGTCTGCAGATTACATGAGAAAATTCCTAAGAATCAACAACAACAACAACAAAAAAACTTCTGAAATTAATAAACAATTCTAGTAAGGTCACAGGATACAAGTAAACACATAAAAGTCAATTCCTTTCCTTGATACTAGCAATGAATTACAGGAATTTAAATTTTTTAACAATATTATTTATATTAGCATCAAAAATATTAAATACCTATGTATAAGCTTAAAATACATACGGAATCTATATGCAGAAAACCACAAAATTCTGAAAGTCTAAATAAATGAAGAATGTTCTGTGTTCATGGATTAGAAGACAGTATTATTAAGATGTCATTCTTTCCAACTTGATCAATAAATTTAATGCAGTCTAGTCAAATCCCCAGTAAGAAATTGTGTGGGGATTTCTAAAGTGATTATAAGGTTTAAAAGGGAAGATGCAAAGTCCGAAATAGCCAACACAATATTGAAGAACATAGTAAGAGGACTGAAATTACTGGACTGAATACTTTCTACAAAGCTACAATGTCCAAGACAGTGTGGTATTGGCATAAAAAGACACATTGAACAATAGAATAGAATAGACAGCCCAGAAACAGACCCACACACATGTAGTCAACTAATCTTCGACAAAGGAGCAAAGGAAATTCATTGGAGAAAGAAGTCTTCAATAAATGGCACTGGGACAATTGGACATTTACATGCAAAAAGAATCTGCATACAGAACTTACACCTTTCACATAAATTAACTCAAAATAGATCACAGACCTAAATGTAAAATCAAAACTATAAAGCATCTAGAGAAAACAAAGAAGAAATCTAGGTGACTTTGAGTTTAATAATAAGACTATGGATATAGCACCAAAAGTAAGTAGTATCAATGAAAGAAAAACTGATGACAGACTATCAAAATTACAAGCTTCTGCTCTGCGAAATATGTTGTTAAGAGAATGAAAAGACAAGCCACAGACTAGGAGGAAATATTTACAAAACATATTATCTGATAAAAGACTTCTGTTCAAAATATAAAAGAACTCTTAAAACTCAACAATAAGAAAACAAACAACCCAATTAAAAATGGGCAAAATAATATAATTTCTCTTATATGTGAAATATAAAGAACAACATAAACAAACAAAACAGAAACAAATGTAGATACAGAGAACATTTTGATGATTGCCAGATGAGAAGAGTGTTGGGGGGGTGGGGCAGGTGAAAAGGAGAAGGGATTAAGAAGTACGAATTACTAGTTACAAAACAGTCATGGGATGTTAAGTATAGCATAAGGAATATACACAATAATATTGTAATAACTATGTATGGTGTCAGATGGGTACTAGATTTATTGCAGTGATCATTTTGTAAGTCTAATCACTATGTTGTACACCTGAAACTAATATAATATCATATGCCAACTGTAACTGAAACATAAAAAATTTATTATAAAAACAATTTAAAAAATAAAAATGGGCAAAAGACTTGAATAGACACCTTAACAAAGAAGAAATACAGATGAGAAATAAACACATGAAAACATGATCAACATTAATTATCATCAAGAAAATGCAAATTAAAACAACAATGCGATATCGCTATACACATATTACAATGGCTAAAATCCAAAAAAAAAAAAAAGAGCCTGAGAATACCAAATTTAGCAAGAATGTGGAGTAACAGAAACCCTCATTCATTGCTATTAAGCAATTAAAAGAAGTGGAGAAAACTTGAGTGCATATTGCTAAGTGAAAAGTCAACATGTATGATTCTAACTACATGACATTTTGGAAAAGGCAAAATTGTAGAGACAGTTAAAAGATCAGTGGTTGCCATGGGTTCAGAGGCATGGGGGCAGGGATAAACAGGTGAAGCACATAGTTGAAACTACTCTACATAATACTGTAATGGTGGATATTTGACATTACACATTTATCAAAACTGATAGAACTTTACAACACTAAGACTGAACCTTAATATATGTAAATTTTTTAAATTCATTTATATTATTTTCACAAATAAAGTTTCTAGATTATTGACAACACCTTTTTCACTTTATTTTTTAATTACATTTATTGGGAGACATTGGTTAATACAATTATATAGGTTTCAATTATACAATTCAAATGTACATCATATGTATGTTACATTGTGAGTTCACCACTCAAAGTCATATCTTTATATTATTTCACTCATACGTGTGATATAAAACTGAAAGCAACAAATGAACAAGACAAAAACTCATAGAACAGTTTAGTGGTTACTAGAGGGAAAGGGGGTGGGGTAGATAAGGGTAAAGGGTGTCAAATATATGGCGATGGAAAATATGACAATATTTTTTAAATTTCATGCTTTCAGAGGTTTGCTAATTATTCCCCATGGTATGAACATTTAAAATGATTAATGAGTATTCCTTATTAGAATGAAGATTTGAGGGCTGTGGTAGGCACAATAGTTCCCCAAAGATGTTACACCCTTATCCCTAGAACATGGGGAAATACTACATTGCATGGCAAGAGGGATTTAGATATAAGTAAGGTTACAGACTTTAAAATTGGTAGAGTATCCTGGATTATCTAGGTAGGCTCAATGTGATCACATGAGCCCTTAAAATCAAAGTTTTCTCTGACTGAGGCAGAAGAGATGTCATAGAACTCAGAGATGCTGCGAGTGAGAAGAACTTGACATGCAGTTGCTGGCTCAAAGATAAAGGGGTGACAAAGAGTACAGGCAGCCTTAAGGAGGTATGTGAGGTTCCAGATGACATTCAGTGAAGAAATGGGGTAGGGAACTCAGCTGCATAGACTTGAATTCTGCAAACAACCTGTATGAACCTGAAAGCAGATTCTTCCCTAGAGCCTCTGGATGAGAGTTCAGGTCATCAACACCTTGATTTTAGCTTTACGAGACGGAATAGAAACCAAGCTGAGGACACACTCAGCCGTCTGACTTACAGAACTGTGAAATAATAAATTTGTGTTGTTTTAAACCATGAATTTTGTGGTATTTTGTTACAGGAGCAAATTGTGATTTTTGCCCAAGTTGACAACAGCTTCTAGTTTAATAAAAGAAATGTTAACACAGTTTACTTCTCACATGATGGAAAACTGAGCACTATCCAAGAAGATACGAGCCAGAAGAGCATTATATGGAGATTACCAGACACTGCACTACCACTGCCATCCTGCTCTTGTTTATTCATTTATTCAATTTATTCATTTATTCAATGATTATTTTGAAATGGAAAAGCCAAAAAATCTTGAAAGAGAAAAACACAAAGAGAAAGTAGCAATACGAATGCAATGACATAAGAAATAGTCCTGATTAAAGAAGAAAAACACAAGAACATAAAAGAGAAACAATGAGAAAAACAAAAATCCACGGAAGTAGAAATACAAAATATATCAGTAACCTTACGGATAGTTTAATGAGAAAAGTGGTACAGGCCTAAGTTCTAGTTTCAGCTCTGCCTCTAGCTGGAGCTAGAACTTTAAACAAGTTCATTAATTTCACTGATCTTTCAGTAAGCTGATAGAAATCTTCTAGGCTCTTCCAGATTTCAAATAAAAGAAAATAGAAACAGAGTAAGAAGATAGTGCAGGTGTGACTCTGGAAGCATGTTCTTCTGTTCATTAAGTCCTTCCCCCCGACATCATTACTGTGGACTGTACAGTATCTCAGGACCCCAAATGGTGCCATGATTTCCTGTGGCATACAGACATGTTTTAAAAAGGCAATTATGAAAAATCATGAGAAAACTAAGCTGATATGAAAGTGGAAAGTGACCGTTTAAGACAAAGTTCTCTTAAGAGAAGGAAGTAATACAAATAGAAACTAACTAGACAATCACGAATATGATATTTTTTCACTAAAATAGCTCTCTGAAGGCTTAAGGATGAGGGAGACTTGAAAATTGAGTTTAAGTAGAAAGTTTCATCAGTTTGTTCTTCTGAACTGACATCTCATTCAATTATGCTTTTAATTTAACTATTATTTGATGTAGTCTTATGCTAGCAAGTTAACAATTTAGTGTGGGTATTAAGGGGAATTCATTTTGGCCATTAACTACTCCCTAAGGGTTCCATCTGAATGTTGCTTCTCATTGAAATTGAAACTAAGGTTGTGTAAAAAATCCCATAAGAGTAAATTGCAGGATTCTCTATGTTTCTCTTTTTCTGTGAAAATTTGGTTAAGGTAACATTGGCAATGATAAGGAAACACACTGAAGTCATTTTTGCCTAATTACTATCATTACAAGCTTTAAGTGAGAAACATGAGTGATTAAGACCTGATGTTGAAAGCAAGTCTGTTTAAGTTGTTTGAGGACCACCCGCCAACTCCAGGGGTGAGGGCTGCTCTCAGGCTGGGAAGTGAGTTTTCGCCAACCATCTGAGTTTAAAGGGGTGATAATGTCTTCACAGAATCTATTATGCTAATAATGTAAACTGTGCTTGAATGAGATTATAAATTATATGCCCACTATAAATTAAGAATTTATGTTTTTTTCCATATAATTTGTTGAACCTTTTCATGTACCGGTTGGCCATTTATATGTCTACTTTGGAGAAATGTCTATTCCAGTCCTTTTCCAATTTTTTAATTGGGTTGTTTATTTCTTGCTATTGAATTGTATAAGGTCCTTGTAAGCCAGTTAGGTCCGTATAGCCTCAATTCATTCTCGAAATGTATTAATTTAGATTATAAATCTGGTGTAGCTACAAAGATTGAATGTTAGGCACCACGTTCTCAGGCCAGCCAGGTATTTTTGACAACAGAGCCAGAATAGTGGGCTAGGACTGGGAGCAGTAATAACCAGTACAGACTAAAGACCAGGTGATTTCAGTGTCTGTAAGACTCCACATCTCGTAGCTAGAGAGTTCAAAAAAAATGTGGACTTGTCTGTCAGTATAGTAGAATGGGATTTGGGAAGTCATTTTAATTTTAAAAAGTAATAATACGGTGTCAGATTTCTACACTCTCCACTTGTGAGCAGGGCCTGGCTTCATGAGCCTGCCTGCAACCTGGGCGGTTGCATAGGGACCCGTGTTCCGAAAGGCTTTGTGCTGGTATAACACTCTGTTGTTGCCATATTGAAATTCTTAGTTTTTGAACAAGGGATCCTGTATTTGCATTTTGTACTGTGCCCTGCAAATTATATAACCAGTCCTATTTCCGAACATGCAGAGTTAAACTCACATCTACTACTAGTATTTGGGATACTATTTTGCATCTCTACTCCACCTGACTTGAAACTTAAAGTAGTCAGTAAGTCAGGTCTAAGTTAAAACCGCACAACAAATACAAATACAAATAAAATCACACACCAGAGATAATATTTCTTTTTTTCACAATTTAATAATCTTGTTGTCAGAATAAGTTTTAGAGCACAAAAACCTTCCAGGCAAAGTGGGTTTAAAAAAATCCTTGTAGAAATGTATATTTTAAAGCCAAGTAATAACTGAATCCCTGCAGACTAAACAACAACACTTAGCAGCCTGCACAATGCAAAAGACTAAAAGCTTTTAATTAGACTTTTACTCAATAGGGGAGGGAAAAATAATTTAAAAGACTCAGGGCTAAAGCTGAATTGTTAGTTTTAACTTTGAACACAATAAAGAAACAATTTGACTAAATTAGTTTAGCTGTGTATTCATTAGCCTTTAATAGAAATGTGAATGCAAACTGACTCCAGGTTGTTGTACTTAGAGCCAGCTTTTTAATTAGTGATTGGCAAAATGTTTATCTAGTTTGTTGTTGGAATTTTGAACCGTTTACACAACAGGACTGTTGTAAACCTTTATGTACTCTTAATTGGATCTTTTAGGAGAACAAGATTTCGTGTACATAAAATCACAAAGTATAGTATTAAAGTTAGCTAATTTATATCAAACTTGGCATTTAAAAAGAAAAAAAATTGTGCTATGTTACTCAATGAGATGGAGAAATGGTTAACGTCTATTTAACTTAGTTAAATGTGATGCTCAGTTGAACTTGGCCAAACCTTGGTTATCATGGGTTTTGAAGTAAGACAGACCTGATTTCCAGGTAGTAAATGGGTTACTAATCCTGTGATATTGGAGACATTAATTAACCTCTCTGATCCTCAGTTTCCTTACCTTTATAATGGGGATTATGTAGTGTGTCTCAAATAGTCCTTGTGAGCCCTGAAGATAACATAGGAAAGCCCCTATATTACCATTATCATCATCAGGGTTCTTTATTTTAACATATTTAAGTTAAATACTTTTGAATAGATAAAAAGTATATGCTGCCAAATTCAAGATGCTACAGAATTTAAAATGTACAAAAGGGCATACAGATAAAAGTATTCCCCATTCTCCATGAATAATGTGGCATTATGTGCATTGTTCAATAGGTTTCTATTATATCATAATAATATTACGTGATTATATAATAGTAATTTTCCCTAGAGATCATTCTATATCCATACACATAAAACTTTCCCATCCTTATTAATGGCTGCATGAATGTACCATAATCAAAATAACTAGTGACTTTTATTAGAAAATTAGCTTATTTTTACCCTTTTGCAGTTATAAATATCACTAAATATCTTAATGTATAGCTTATTTTGCACCTGTGTGAGTACAGCTTTAGGGTGAATTTCAGAAGTAATATTAGTGGTAAAAGCACATATGTATTTTTTATTCTGATAGATACTACAAATTGTCCTCCACAGAATTGTACCAATTTACATTCCACTGATACCAATGAGTGCTTATTTCTCTGTGCCCTCACCAACAGTGCATCAACTTAAAAAAACAAACTAGCAAAAAAGAAAAAAAGAAAACCTCTGGCAGTCTTATACAAGCAAATTACCTCATAGTGTCAGTTTGCCTTCTTTGTGTGTGAAGTTTAGACCCTTTTTATATGTTTAAGAGTAATTTGTATTTCCCTTTCTATATTCTATTTCTTCATGGTCTTGTCTAACATTTACTGTGTCATCGGTCTTTTCCTAGAATTATTTTTGGGAAACTTGTATTCAGAAAATCCAACCTTTGTATTTATTTTTTCCATTTTATCTTTTCACATTTCATTTACTTTTATGTAAATTCATACATCTTTTCTTTTATAACTTGTGTTTTATAGTATCTCTAAAATAACTAAAAATTTTTAATCATTCGTGATGTCTTCTTGCATATTTATGCTATCACTTTTTATATTAAAGTCTCTGAATTTGTTTTACTTACCCATTCAGCTGTTTCAGCCTTATTTGCTGAATAATTCATCTGTTCACAAATAGAATACAATGTGACTTTTATCGCATGCTAAAATTCTTTATTAATAAATTGTATCTTTTTTGGACTCATTTTGTCCCACTGATTTATATGCCTATTCAAGCAGTATTGCCAACTGTTTTAAATTCTGTAGTATTTAAATTGACCCATATATCTGTAACATAACCCATTCATTATTACTCTTCTTTTTTTACATAAAGTTTAGAATCAGATTATTCAGTTCTGATTCTTAATAATCAGAATTATATAATCAGAATAATCAGAATAAAATATTGAGATTGAATTAAATTTTCAAATTAAGTTAGAGAAAATAATGCTTTTATGATATTACCTCTTCCCATTCAAGAATAGAAAATGCCTTTTCTTTCTTCAGTTATACTTTTGGCTATCTTATTAGCACATTCGAGCTTTCTTTATATATCTTTCATATGTCTCATGTTTGTTAATACATATTATACTTTTTTCTGTTATTGAATCTTTTCTCTCAATTATATTTTCAAATCGTTTTTTGTATAATTACATAAAAAGACTACTGATTTTAGTTATTATTTTTATATAAAACAACCCTCAGCAACATTACTGATTTTCTTATTGGTTTTAAATTGTTTTAATTTGTTTCTTTGGATTTTTCATGTATGATATTATAACATTTGTTGGGAAAAATAATCATTTTATCTTTTGCTTTCCAGTTTTATAGCTCTCATTTCTTTCTCTCTTCTAATTGTTGAGACTGATACTTCCAGACCATGTTAAATAATAGTGGTGACAGTGAACACCACTACACCAACAGACACATTAATTATTTCACTCACTTGGGGGTTGAGAAGATACATTTTATCAAATTAAGAAACCATCTATCCAATCTTTATTAAAAAAAACTAAATCGATATTAAATTTTATCAACTGTATTTTTATGATTTACAAATAATTATATGATTTCTTCACTGGAATTATTCATTTACTGAATTTTATTGAATTATTCTTATGTCACAATGTAGAAATTCTAGTCAAGACCATAAGGTGAGAAAGAGCAACTACCAAAGTGAGAGTTTTGAAAGTTCAGAGGAACTTTCAAAAAGTTAGTGGCCATGAACTAGCTGTAGCAGAAAGACACTGGTCTTGTCTTCATTGTCGCCTACCTATTTCTATCAACAGTAAGCAATTTGTTGAAGAGGAAGATACAAAAAGATTAGAGTATTTATTCTACTTAACAGTGAACATTCCAGTTGCTAAATTAATGCAATATTTTATAATTTCAAAGTGACCAGAAAAGTCATTGACCTGCTTCCATGGACAGAGATAAACAAACAAAACACAAAGCAGACCCACTAAGCAAATTTCAGAAGACAGTAGGAGATGAGAGTAAATTTCCTTTGTGATTGAACCTCCAATTACTCTTCCTTCTAGCCTGAGGAAAAGTTTATAGCATCGAAAATTATCTTTATTTAATGATCCAACAGAATTCACATGTGATATATCTTGTCCTGGTATATTTTGTCGGTCATGATGTTCTTTAATAACTTCTTTCTCTTTACTATGGTAATTGGTTTGTTTAGAATTTCTATCTTTATAAAGTCATTTTCAATAATTTATACTTATAAATTATATCATATTTTCCTCCATTTGTATTTTTATATAGTGTCTCATTCATTATAGTCTCTTATGACTCTTTCATCTCCCTTAAAAACCTGATTATTTCTTTATTCTTATTTATTGATTGAGTAAGCTAATATGTTATTTCTTTTATTGTCTTCTTATTAATGTTACTGATATTGTTGTTATTAATAAACTTGGGTTTGTTTTATGTTTATGGCAACTCTTGGTTTTCTGATTTTTAGTCTTTTTTTCTGTGTCGATTCTTTCCTTCTGCTCTCATTTAACCCATTTTTTCATGTTTTTTTGTGACTTCTTGAGTTAGATGCTTAATTTATTTTTATCGTTGCTATTTTCTTTACATGGGTTCTTAAGTAATGTATTTTCTCTGAGTACTATTTTAGCTGAATACAATTGGTTCTGCTATGTAGTGATATAATTAGTATTATTTTCTAGATTTTGTTAATTTTGGTTTGAAAGTTTCTTCAAGCACAGAAGTATTTTTAATATTCAGATGAAAGGATTTTTATTTTCTAGTTTTATTGTCCTCTGAGCTATCTTTACTCTTTACTGAGGATGCTATCTTTACTCTTTCTACTTTTTAAAACATCTAATTTTTGAGGCACATAATACAGTCATTTTTAATGTACTTGATAAGCATTTTAAAAGGTATATATGCTCCATTTTCATTGAAGACTTTGATATTTATCTATTTACACTCAATTAGATGCAACTTATTGTTATTTAGTTCTTTTATACTACTTATTTTTTCCTTTTAAATTTAAATTTTTCTGAGAAATAAATTAAAATCCCCCATAACCAATGCAATTCTGTCTGCATTATATTGTATTTTCTATATTTTAAATTTTGTATTTAGTGAAATTTTTAAAAAATGAATAAAAGGGAAAGTCAGGAAACCAAAAACTCTTTTAAAAAACTATAAAGTATCAACTCTAGACATACTGAGAGACATTTAGAAAGCAGAAACAGAGACAACAAAGTTACCTATATTGGCTACAGAAGAGAGGCTATTGCTACAGTTTCTAGAGGTAATAAAAGAATAATAAACAAACATCAGGACTACATTTATGCTATTATTTTGGCAACTTTGATCAAGTTTACAAAATACTTGAAAGATAAAAAATTAAGTAAAGTGGTTCAAGAAGAATAGAACATCTGAGTATCTCTAAACTAATGAAAGCATTTCAATTTACAGCTACAGTAAAGAATACGCCAGGCTCAAATGGCTTTAAGAGTTATTTCTATCAATCATTAAAGAAAAAAAATAATGCAAAAACTACATAACCTCCTTTGGGGAGTAGAAGATACAGAAACATTTGCCGACTTATTTTATAAGGCTAACCTTGCTTTGATACCAAAATAAGACACAGACATTATAGGAATCTCTTATGAATAACATAAAAATCCTCAGCACAATATTATCAAATTTAATCCAATAATATCTTAAAAGGTTATTAAACCATGACCAAGTACATTTTCCTCTGAGGAGTGAAAGGTTGGTTTAAGATCTGAAAATAAGTAAATGTAATTTAACATATTAACAGACAAAGGAAGAAAACCACGATTATCTCAATAGATGTGGAAAAGAAGCATTTAACAAAATTTGACATCTACTTATAAATTAGTAATAGAAATGGGCTTCTTCAGACTCCTGAATGTTGACCACAAAATATCTACAGCTAACATCATCTTCAATGATTAAAGATTAAATGCTTTTTCCTTAAGATTGAGAACAAGAAGAAAATGCTTGTTCACACCACTTCTATTCTACATTGCAAAGGAGGTTGCAAAAGAAAAGGAACAAAATCCAGGAAGAGAGGACAAGAAGATATAAAAACTGTCCTTACTCTAAGACAACATGATCATGATCACGTGCATTGAAAATCTTAACAAATCTACCAAAAAAAAAAAAAAAAACCAACTCTATTATAATTTATGTGCAAATTAGCAAAACCTCAGAATACAAGACTAAAAAAATCATTTGCATTTGCATATACTGGCAGTAAAATATTAGAACATGAAATTTTAATTATTACCACTTTAATTGTATTCTAACATGAAATAATTAGAGATAAATTTAATAAAATGTGTGCCAGATCTGTACACTACAAATTGCAAAACATTACTGAGAAAAACTGATCTCTAAATTGATGGAATGGTATTCCATATTCATTGATCAGAAGACATATTATTGTTAAGATATAATTTCTACTCAAATTGGTCTGTATATTCAACATAATCTCAATCAAAACCTTAGAAAAATTCCTTTTTTAGAGATTTACAAGCAGGTCCTAAAACTTACTTTGAAAAGAAAGGACCTATAAAATCCAAAAAGAGGAGTGTCTTGTTCAAAGGCAACTCTGGTAATCAAGAGGAGATGGACTGGAGAGTGGTAGGTCTATATGCAGAGATGTTAATGGGCTATAGCATAATTTTAAAGTTGAGAATTTACTATAAAAGTAGAGTAATTATTACAGTATAGTATTAGCACAAGAATAAATATATAGAATAATGTAATAAGATACTGAATACAAAAATAAATTCATTAATATAAAAACAAATGATTTTGAATAAAGGAGCAGATGTAATTTAATGGGGAAATGGATATGTTTTAACAAATAGTAATAGAAAACAGAATAACATATAAAAAAATAACTTCAATCTTTACCCAACACACGTGGAAATTAACTAAAATTAAATAAAATAGTTGTAAATGTAAAAACTAAACTTTCAAAAAATTCTAGAAGAAATGGAGGAGACAATCTTTATGACCCCGTTCTTAAATCCCTTAAAATTCCTTAGAGCATAGAAGTATATTTTATACTAATGAGGTGACTCTTGGTAGGCTCCTAGATGGGAAGGCAAGCCGTGATTAGAAGCTTGGAAATTTCAGCATCATACCCCATTCTCTGGAGAGGGGTTAGAAATTGAGTTAATTGATCATGCCTATGTAGTGAAGTTTCCATAAAAATCCCAAAAGTACAGGGCTCAGAGAGCTTCCAAGTTGGTGAACACATCCATGTGCCGGGAGGGTGGCATACCCCAGCTCCGTGGAGACAGAGCTCTTGCTTTCAGAACCACCAGACCTCACCCTATCTCTCCATCCAACTGTTCATTTACCTCCTTTAAAACATCCTTTGTAATAAATCAGCAATAGTAAGTACACTGTTTTCCTTGGTTCTATGAGCCACTCTAGCAAATTATCAAACCTAAGAAGCGGGTTTTGGGAACTATTGATTTGTAGGCAAGTCAGACAGAAGTAAACCAGGGATCCCCTACTTGAGATTGGCATCTGAAGTGGGACAGTCTTGTAGGATTGAGCCCTTAATCTGTGGGGTCTGCACTGACTCTGATTAGTGTCAGAATTGGATTGAAATTTTAGGACACTCAGCTTTCCTGGGTTGGCAGCTTGGGAGGGCAAAAAGTGGGATTTCTCAGCCTCCATAATATTGTGAGTGAATGTTTCATGACAAATTTTTATATCTACCTATCTACCTATCTATCTGTCTATCTATCTATCTATCTATCTATCTATCTATCTATCTATCTATCTATCTATCATCTATCTATCTATATCCTATTGGTTCTGTTTCTCTGGAGAGCTTTGATTAATACAGAGACATAGGAAGGAAACCAATTGTCTGAATCTGATTCATTTTAAAGAACTCTATTTGTTACTATGCAAAAATGGAGCTGTGTACCATGCACTTTAATTCTTTGTATATGTACATGTGTATCTGTATTTCTCTGCCTAACTTCATCCTTTTACCATTTTGTGACTTTATCTTTTTAACATGTCCTTTAATTTAATTTTATTTATTTACTTTTTGATTAGTAAAGCCTATAGCTGGCAACATTGTTGAATGTAGTTTTCTGTATTATATTGTTAACTATGGTGCTATGTCCAGATATTTAAGAAGACGTTAAATCTGAGAGTTCTACGTTCTCCCCATAATAAATGATAAATCACTCAGTAGAAAATAAAATATCTTAGGTTATTTTATTGTAAGTAGATATTAAGGTAACATAAAATTGTACTAGGCTTCTACTTCTACAACACAGAAAGCAGAGATTTAGACTTCTTTTCCTTGTAGTTTTACTCAGCTCATTCCTTGCATTTCATGAGTAACTGAAAATAATATACTATTTCAAGTAAGATAGATTTATGTTCAAATCCTGGCCTTGTCACTTACCCTGGACTTTGAGTGACAACTCTCTAATTTCTCAACCCAACTTCCTTACTTATTAGATGGTAATGATAATATTACCTTTCATGAATGCAGGAGAAACTGTAGAGGCTGGGATTATCCCTAAGGCTTCATGGAGTTAGTGACATTTAAACTGTTCTTGATTCACAGGTAGGTTATCAACAGATGGTAGGAAGAATGTAGTATTTGAAACAGAACACTGCTTTCAGTAAAGGAAAAAAGGTAAGAAATTATGGGGTGTGCTTGACAGCTATTCCAGTTTGTATGAAGTGGGAAATTATTAGGACAGCTGTGGGAGATAAGACTATAAGAGAACCTCAAATGCCAAGATACAAGATTTGGAATTTATATAACTAATGGGAATAAATAAAAGTTCTTGATCAACATATATGTATATTATATATTTATTTATTTTAGTATGAATTCTTTTATATTAAATTCAAATATATATATATAAGTATTATATCTTTGTATTCTTGGTTTTATTCATTTATATTTGTTGTCCACTTAGAATTATATTTTCAGAGGAGCATTATGATGATAATGAAAAAAATAATGGGAGCTTGAGGAAATAATTACCAAAATCTAAGAAAGTGGTAATTAGGAGTTATATAAAGTTAGCTATCAAATCTAAGACACCATTGGTTGTGAGATGCAATATTTTTTATATACTATTAAGGAAGAGCATAAAGCACTGCCAATTAAATTATGATAGTACTAATACACATTGATTATAGGACCTGTTTCAGTTTCAGAGGTCTTAACATTTGAACAAACAGGCATGTTAGAACTGATAAAATATAGTATAATGGTTGTAATGAAAAAGAAGAGATTAAAAGTTTTGACAGAATCTGAAAACTAAATTATTAAAAATAGTGTGGGAAAAGAAAGAATCAAACAGGGAGCTGAGATTTTTAGTTTTATTTCTTAGTGCCAGTATCAAAAAATGGAAATAATTTCATCGTGGTGCCACTAGAACTCTGAGGTATTGTCAATCATAGAGTCGGAAATGTGAAGTAGAACTTGAAAACATTGTTATTATTTAAAAGTGATATTTGAAAATCATCTATTTAAGAATAATCATTGAAGTCATGGGAATATGTGAGCTTATTAAGGTATGGAGGATACAGAAAAAAAGAAAATAGAATTAAGGACAGGAAGCTACAATTTTGAAGGAGAAGAGAACTAAGAAAACAGGAAGAAGAAAAAAAAGAAAATAGAAACACAGTCATTTCAAGCAAGATAGAGAACCCACAATAGGGAAGAAGAATGTTTCCAGAAGAATGGGTTGGTCTTTAGTGTTAGTGGCTATAAAGTGGTGAAGGAAGGCAACTACTGGAGAAAAAAAAAAAAAAAACTTGTTCTGTTTTAACCATAGTTAATTGTTAAGATTTTATGTGCTGCAAAACTTTCTCAAAGAAACACACTGAACAGACTTTATGTTCTTTTCTTTTTTGAAAATTTTCCAGCATTTAAGAAAGACACATTTTGTTTTAAAAGCTAGTATATAGGTATATAGAATCTGCCCCCAAACTTTAAAAGCTAATGCATGAATTTACCAGTAATCTTAACCGAATCTGAAACATAGCTGTCATAATAACTTCTCTAGTTCTCAGTACTGCAGATGGTCATTAGAGTTTTCAAAGAGAAAAAAATAAATGTAGCATCCAGAAATATAAAAGCAAGGAGGAAAACATTTCATCAAATGAATAAATATGTATTAATGTGAATCATGTTACCAGTACTTTTAAATAAAAGATAAGGATATTTGTATATTCTTCTAGATCTATAAGCTCCACCTTCTCATAGGAAACATATTTTCATTGGGAAGAAGCACCTCATCTTGTGCCCAGATCCTTACTCATCTCAACGGCAACCTGTTTGTCACATGAAGAAGGACTGGGTCCCCACATAGGCATGTACCTCTCTATTTCCATACCAGCTTTTTTTTTTCCCAGCTTCTACTGTGTTCTTCAGTGAGAAGAACAACCCAGCATCCCAATTCATATATTGCTGGACATTATGGCTTCTGAGGAAATTGTGAAATTAAACTCATTTCTAGAACCATGCCTGGGAAAATTAATTAGGGAGAAGCAAGTTATTTTATTCAACTACCTCCCCTCTGAATGTTTCTGTACTGGCATAATCATAGTAAAATGAACATCAGGGGATGTAGAAAATGTAGGCTCAAAAAGTAGAGACAGAAACTAACATTTGTTGAACATTTAACTATGAGCCAAATCCTCTGCCAGATGCTCTTGAGATATTATTTCATTTTAGTCTCAAATCTACACTGTGAGATGTGTATTACTGATCTGATACTGAAGACATAAGAAGTTATTTGCCTCCAGCTACCATATGACAAACCAGGATTCAAATTCAAGTCTGACCCTAAAATTTATAACTTTTCCCCAATACAGTGTTGCCTGCTTCAATATTGGGTAGAAGTGAAGACAGAGACCGAAAGCTATGTTTGAAGCATATTAATAGGCAGTTTTTATGGTCTGATTATGTATGCAAGGGCTCAGTCTTCTGTCATCAATTTAGAGACATCGCCTAAACATTTCTCTGTCGGTGATCACCTGTCGGCAGCATAGAGACACAAGAAGTGGCCAGCCTGGAGTTTAAACCTAGTCCACACTTTTAAATACTATATGAAACACTGCTTCTATAAACTAGATAAATATAGTTTATATTAGCCATTTCTATTTGCATGTAAATTTACACTAAAAACTTTTCAAATTATATTTGTAATGAATAAATGTGCCCCACCACACAATTTTTCTTATTAGAAAGCCTCTTTTTTTTCTATTCTAATATTCTATATACTAACTTTTGACAAAGAACTGTAGAAATACAGCTACTATATCTCAAATGCTCACCTAAAGCAATTGATTTGGGAAGGTAGATCTCTCATCTGTGACAGAGGCATAACAATATCTAACTTCTAATATTGTTGTGAATATTAGAGATGATTTATTTATTCAAAAATATATGTTATGTGCCAAGAACAGTTCTAGTTATGTAAATCATCCAGCACTGTGCATGGCACATATCTGGTACTGAAATAAATAAGGGCATGGACCTCATTTCATAGGATCACAAGAGAACAGAGAAGTAACTACTAAAGGGACTGCTCATGACTTCTGAGAGGTGTCTGTTTTCCTTCGTTCCCTGGCAGCACAGTGATCATTAAAGAGCAATTTACTCGGAGGCTGCTTTGCCATGTTTCTTTTCTCTACAGCTGCATACCTGGGTAACACAGTGCTATACAAATGGGCCAAAGATGGCCCCTGTACACTGGCTTCTATGTTTACTTTTTCAAAGTAGGCTAAGACTATTATGCCAAAGTCTCCCAAACTCAAAATTTTACATGTGTAATAGCTTTAAATATAGCCCAAATAAGCATACTTTTAGCTATTTAGAGCTTGCTTGCTTTTCCCACTCCTTTAAACTGCACCCAACATCTGCTAATAAGTCAAACTAAGTATGCACAAATAACAGCAAAAAACACTTGTAAGAAACTAGCGAGTGGCTGTTCGAAGGGTATAAAGTTTCAATAGTGCAGGATAAATAAGTTCCAGAGATCTGCCATACAATATTGTGCTAGTAGTTAACAATACAGTGTACCTAAAATTTGTTGAGAGGGTAGAGCTGAAGTGTTCTTACCAAAGGAAAACGAAAGAAATTTGGAGTAAGGAAAAATACACGTTTCCAAAAACTGAACAATACCCTCCCCCAAAACACACACAAACACGAAATCTCTAATAAAGGATCATGAGCAAAATGTAAGCTTAAAACTAAAGCCAAATAAACTGTATTTATTTTGCTACACTATATAGAAAATTAACTCTGCATTAATATGCTAACTGTGGACATTTGAGATACCATAGCCATATTTCTATAGTTCTTTGTCAAAAATTAATATGTAACATATTAAAATAGAAAAAGTAAGGGCCTTCTAGCAAGAAAAATTGTGCGATGGGCATATTTAACCCATTAAAATATAATTTGAAAAGGTTTTAGGGTATTATTTGCATGTAAATAGAAATAGCTAATAATAAACTATATTTATCTAGTTTGTAGAAGCAGTGTTTTATATAGTATTTAAAAGTGTGGGCTGAGTTTAAATCCCACAGGCTAGCCACTTAATACCTGTGAATGTGGGCAAGTTACTTATCTTCTCTAGGTAGGCCTCGGTGTTTTGATCTGTGAAATAGAATAACGTTTAGGAGGACCCATATAAAATTACTGATATTTGACAGGTTTTGATCTGTAAAGAGGGCAACTTCATATCGTTTAACCTAATGACTAACTCTAATATGTATGCTAAGGGGATTATAGAGATACTATGTGAAGAACATCTAGTATACTTCTGGAATATATCAAGCAACAATAATATTCTCTCATATTCCCCTCAATTCTCCATGGATGATGCTGACCTTTACATATAATATCTTCTCAATTTTCTGTGTTAGTAAAGATAGGCATGAAATCTAAAACCAAATACTGCAAGTGATAATCATACACTCTAAGAGGTGAATTGAACCTTAGGTATAAATTACTCCAGTTTACTAATTTTTCAAATGAGGAATCTGAACTTTAAATTAGCTCTAATTTACAATGTAGATCTTAACACATTTTCCATGCTACTTCTTCTAAAATTCCTTCCCTTATATTAACTGTTCATGTATCTTTAGAGCTTCATAGGTTTACTTATTCCATGTAAACTTTAACATAATAACACAATATTAACACAATCTTTAAAAGGAACAGGCCACTCTTTTTTATTTTAGGCATGCTGTTGATTTATATACTGTTGTAGTGTATATACATGCTATATCCAAAATAAGAATACCAGCTGCAGGAAATAGCAGTGTCATGACCACTTCAATTAAAAATTGTAGTCATTTGTTAGCTGAATTAGGCTTTGATTCAGAAAAATGTTGACCAAAGTTTGGCCTCAACTAGATTCCAAATTGACAAAAGGCAAACGTATTAATATATGGTCACCAATGGCTGACAGCTTTGGAAAAATGGTAGAAAAATAAGAAATTATTTCTAAGTGTAAAATTTAAGCACATCATAACCGATTTTTTCTCTGTTTATAGCCCATCAGTGGTATATTATATTGCCTGTGGAATTCAAATTACAAAGCAACCATTTTTTGCTAATGTTGTACTGTGTCAAGTAGGCCAACAATTCAAAAATATAAAACTACAACTATAGCTCATTTTCGATAAAGAGGAAATTAATTGGCTAGGTTTTTATTTGGAGTAGTAACATTGCTAACCATATACGAGGGGGAAAATAAAGTGAAACAAGTTAAGAGAAAAAAATGAAAACATAAAAAGTTTCCTCAGAGATGACTAAAGTTAACAAGGGCACCAAAAATTCAGGATTATAGAACCACTTTATCATTTGTTTTCCTAAACTGTATTCAAAGGTTGTTTGTAGCTTTTGAATGACCCTAAGCAATCGTGGCAGTACTTATCTCTGCATCAACTGTGTTGTGCTCACTCTCTAGCCTAACTGAATATCAGTTCTTTTTTTTTTCTGATTAAATTTACAAGAATAATGCAAAAAGAATTGCACTGTGATTTTTGCCTCCGATACCCCAATCAACTAAATGTAAAAGTGGCATATGGCACAAAAGCAAGCTGCAGATGGCCCAACAGCAGCCGTGCACATCTGGCACATGGCTGTTTGATTTTGTATTTGCCAACTCGCCAGATGACTCTTTCTGGAGAGAAGCCCAATAAGAGAAATTCACTCTTCTTCCTTCTTCTACAGGCTAAATGCTTTAGCCCCTCTTTTCACCCTCATATACATACCAAAACATTCACGGATTCTCAGCCCTTCTAAAAGAAAGAAAAATTACTCTGGTTCAGTTTGATAATAAATAGGACCCAAGTTTTCTGATTTTACAATTCCTGCAGCCACTTCAGAGTTTTAACTTTAGGAGCTAGTTAGATAGCCTATAAAACAGAAGAACATTTGGTGTAATGATTATGCCATGGTAAGAATACATTGATAGAAATTCAGAAATATCAATCTCCCTCCAAAAACTTTGCAGCTAGATATTAGAATCAAACTGTCAAGATATTTTAAATCTCACCCAATTTGACATCAGCGGTTCAATTAGAATAAAATGGGAAGAAATCACTCTTTTGTTACCAAAATTATTTTATGTGGTAATTTATATGTTCTAAGGAAAGAGTAAATTCTCTCTTTAAATATGAACTACATGCATAAGGTGTCTGTGGTAGTCATTTTTGCTAATATTTTCATATTTCCAACTCTACCCAACAATTTGTACTTACCTAAATATGCCATGAGTTATCATGTCTTCTTATATTTGCATATGCTTTTCATGCTGCCTTAAATATTCTTCTCCTACTTTTCCACTTAATACCATCTTTTCATCAATCAAAAATCAAAATGTTACCATTTCTATAAAGATTTCTCTCCTTTCTTTCTCCCAATTTCTACGAATACCTCCTTTGTATGTTTTCATGGTGCTTTGAGTATAACTTAAAAAGAAAATGCACGCATCATAGTTTATTGCCTTGATTAGTGTATTGGATTGCTAGGGCTGCCATAACAAAATACCACAGACTAGATGATTTAAACAACAAAAATTTATTATCTCATAGCTCCAGAGGCTAAAAGTCAGAGATCAAAATGTAAGCAGGGTTAATTTCTTCTAAAATCTCTCTCCCTGACTTTTAGATGGCCGTCTTCTCCCTATATTTTCACGCGGTTTTCTCTCTGCGCATGTATGCCCTAATTTCTTCTTATAAGTACACCAGTCATATTGGATTAGGCCTACCCTAATTACCTTATTTTAACTTAATTAACTCTTTAAAGACCCTCTCCCCAAATACAGTCACATTCTAAGCTAGTGAAGTTTAGGACTTCGACATCTGAATTTAGGGAGGACATGCTTCAGCACATAACTAATATTTAAGTTATGAATACTCTGAGAGTAAAGGCTGTCTTAGTCACTTATGTTTCCAGTTTCCAGTACAACCAGTTATGAGCAATATCTCAAATCATTTCTTTTATAAATAATTAAACAGAGATAGAGGTTGAATGTAAATCCAAATCCATAGGGAAGAGAGGCAATATAAAGAACACGTGAATAGCATTAGTGCACAACATTCAATCAATGACTTAAGAAGCCTATTCGGTCATGCTGATGTCTTCGCAAAGGGTAATCATAAAATGTAAAGATGAAGAAGTTATTGTCACTGGGAGTAGGGTTGGTTCAGCCACAAGTATTGGAAAATCACAAACCAGTAAATGTCATTCTTGACTGGAAAAAGAATAAGTCAGGAATCCTAACACTGAGATGCGGACTGTCATTGGTGCCAAATTTTTAGTAGTGGTTTGCATAAATTAGCTGTTATCACATTATGCTAAACACTCAAAATTCATTGGCTTAAAACAGCAACCACTTATTCTTACTCTGGTATCTGTGATTCAACTAGGGGTTTGCTGCTGTACTCTTGCCAAATTGGTCAGCTATGCTTCAAGTTTTCATTGTGTCTCGACTTATTTCCTCATTGCAAGTTAGATTAAGTCAGCTCTGTGTATGCTCAGTGGGGCCAGGCTGAAGAGGCAGCATTTACTCAGCAGAAGCTCTTCTCATGGTGATAACAAAAGTGCAAGAAGGCAAGGTTATGGAAGTCCATTTCAAGCTTTTCTTTACATATCTGCTAATATCCCATTGACCCAAGCAAGTCACATGGTTAAACACAAAGTCATGTGGAGAGTTGACTCTACATTTAGTGAGAGGGACAGTAATGTCACATGGCAAAAGCCAGGGAGTTGTGAACAACTGGGGCCAAGAATTCAATCTACCATAAGCCCTTTGAGATCTTGAGGATAACTTTACAAAAAAAAGAAGTTAACTCAGTCACTTTGTAGGTTGTTTTATCCTTATTTAAATAACATTTAAAAAAATAACATAATTTCTCAAATAATATACAAAGAGATTTATATAGTCGTCAATGTTGAATTATACAGGTTCCCTCAATTTCAGCTTCCTGCCAATACAACACTTTACAAGTAGCTAAATCCTACTCTTCACACAGATCTCAGCAAGACACACTATCAGTGCTGGACATGAACTCTGCTCTCAAAGAACTCTGAACTTTCCTGACCTTTGAAAATTCCCTGCTTACTTCACTACAAAGATGACCAAGTCTGTGGCTATATTGTAACCGCTACAACCTGAACATCTAGCACAGTATCTCATGTACAGCATATACCAAGTAAATCTCTGTTGAATGAAGAAGAATGAATGTCCTTGGCTTAGAAATAGGCTTCTCAGAGTTAAGGGGTAAAACTGATCCTGGGATGCCAATGTGAATAACTTGAAGCTGGATTGAGACATTTTGGTGAGAAAGATCTTAGGAAGGCCCAAGACTGTGTCCTGAATCTAGGTCAACAGAGCTCTGAAAGGATGGGTCACAAAGTATCTGGATACAAAGTGAATTCTAAATTCAGATTTGGGCTCTTCTGGTCTGTGGAATAATGCCCCTCTCCCATAATTATACTTCTTTACTAGAGCATGTAAGTGTCCCTTTAGGACAATTTTTTGGATTTGGATCCTTGGGATCAGAATATATAGGTTAAACTTATTTGAGGGAAGGTAGGGGAATGTCTGAAACTGAATGCAAGTATCTTGTTAAAAACAGAAACCCTTCTGGCACTAGGAGTTAACTTGGGTTATGCCTGCAGCTTGAGTAAAAACCTAGGATGATCTGTGTGCCTGAGGAACCAACAAAGAGTGGTAGACAGCTGCTATGACCCAGGAGAAAGGTGCTGATAGTTCAGATGGCATGGCTAGGCCCCGTTCCAATGATTCAGAAGAAAGAGGCAGAGGCTTTGGGCCCTTTAGGAAAGATCAACAGGGACTCTGGAAAACTAACAATGCTCCTAAATTTGCTACTTTCTAATATAGCAGGTTATTGAAAGTACTAAAATAATGAAGGCCACATATTAGAACAATTGTATCCCAGTTTTCACTTCCCCACCTCCGACAAAAACTGTTAATGGCTTGTTAAAGATAATGTAGTTTGAGTTGCTTTTGAGGTGATAAAGCAGCAATGTTCGGCAGTGGGATATAAACCTTCCGAATCCCTTATCACAACTTTCAGGGCCTTGGTGATCTGCCTTCCCAGGCTTCTCAGACCTTTCTCATCCCAGAAGCATCCTTATTCTCTGTGGTCCAGAGACACAGGTATTGATTCTGAATCTCTGAAACTCAGATATATCAAACTCTTTCTTGCCTCTCTGCTTTTCTTCTATAATTCCATAGAATGTTTTCCTAAAATATCTTCCCATGATGTCTCCATCTCCTCATTCAGATCTCTGTTCAAATGCCATCTGCTGAGAAAGGCCTCCCCTGACCATACCATGTAGCCCAGTTTTCCCCACCCCAGCTCCTACCCGCCACCGGTTCCTTCACTTGATTTTTCTTCACAGTACTGATCATTCTCCAAATTTATCTTGTTTGTTGATATATTCCTTATTTATCGTATATTTCCTACTAGAAAAGAACTCCATCAAGGGCAGAGAGTCAATAAATATCTATTGAATGAATGTATGCATGAATGAACAAAATAATTCAAGCAGAACCTGTAGTAAGATTAATGATGAACTTGAGACTATTGATAGAGGGTCCCATATCATACTATAAGAGCGATCTCAAAGTTTGGTGTAATAATAAATATTAATTCACATATATAGAATATTTATATGGGCCAGATACTATGTCAAGCATTTACATTTATTAACATTTAATCTTCAATTAACTATGAAATAAAGTACCAATTTTACCTCTACTTTAAAGATAAAGAAACTGATGGTTCCAATGGCTAAGCTACTTACTGAAGGGCTTTTGGTAACTAAAGGGCACAGAGATAGAACCCAGAAATGTTTTACTCAAGGCACAAGTCCAATTCTACACTGTCTCATCACATACATACAGCCCCTTTTGGTCCTTTGCTTTCTTAGCAATTATTCCACTAGGGAACATATGTAATTACCTCACAACTTTTCTTTTTGCTTCCTTCTGACTCCTCCTTTCCCTCATGCCACAGAGGATTTGTAATCTAGAATACATCTTACTTCAACTCTCCCTCACCTTCCTGGATCATTATAACTTTGATGACCCATGAGGGTCCCACAGATCTCTCCTTATAGGTTCCTAACTTCTTGAAACTTGTACATTTCCTTCACTGTCTATCTATTCTGGTTACTTCTTTGCAATCATGCTTTTCTTTCTTATTACTCATCGTCTCCTCTCTGTTACTGACTTCTGCCATTTCATAGAACATTCTAACCAAATTTACAATGTCTTAGTATATAAAATTAGATTGTCCGTATACACACTGGAAATTACAATTTACTGGTGGATTTACTTTCTGTTTTGAGGGCTTTAATATTCCCATCACAGTTAGAAACATTCAAATAGTAAGAAACATCTCCTAGGTAACCTCCAAGATTCTAATATTCTGTTTTGGCATATATACAGACATTCAAATTCCTAGAGTCTACATGAGACAAGAATCTTTGTGATTATAGAGTTAGGGCCTAAATAATTTCTTCTTTTCAGCATGTCCACAAAAATAGAATGATGAACAAAGAAATAACTGACATACCGATTATCCAAACAGAGAGAAAAATTAGGTTAGAGTTGATAGCTCCAGTGGTAAGGGAATCTGAGCTGGGGGTCAGTCAAAACTAGGCTATGTCCCTACGAATGATGAATCCTGTCCTTGGAAAAGGGTATCATGAGATAGAGTTTTGTTTCAACAGTTAACTTTCCATAAAGAGTTCTTTATGTTGTTAGCATATCTTACTTTATGCAATTAAAAAAAAAAAGCAGTTTTGCCAGGCAAAACAATTGATATTCACCTCAATGTTAGTGGGCTGGTTTAGCCATTGGTTAATCAATTTGACAAAAGTTCAAATCAATGCTAGCTCCAGTCTACGTGTTCTTTCTTCTAGTTCACAACTCTAAATGTGTCTATTTATGTTTGGTACATTTTCACATGTTTGCTTTCACTTCTATTTTTGCATATAACTGATTAAATATAAAGTGGCATGAAAATCAAAATTAAATAAATAATAATCAAAAGGGCAAAGCTGAAACAGTCCATATTAACAGGGATTTGTAAGGAGAGAGCTTAGTAGTAATTGAGATATATATTTGAGAACTGCCTATACAACCAATATCTCTGAAAAAACATCTATGTTCTAATCAGATTCAGCCTTAACAGGAAATGCCATACAGGAAATACCCATATGTTGGAAGATCTAAGTCATGGTTCTGGAATCCCATACTAAATCCCCACATGAACTCCATGAACTTTCACTGAAATTGGGAAATACCATTTCAGAACCTGGATGAAAGTGGATAATTTATGATATAAAGTGAAATAAAAAACTTTCTACACCTGAGCAATACAAAGGGCCAAACTTACAGTTGTCAATTACTTTTATGCAACAGCAAGATCAGCCTCTGTTCCCAATTACATGTACAGAAATAGGACTGGTAGCAAGAAGATCAACAGATCCTCAGAGGTTATAAAAGAAACCTGAAAGTGAACTGAGCAGAAAACACCAGTCTCTCTATCCTCTCCCCTGAGCACCAGGAAAGCTCTGTAACCTTAAGAAACTCACAGTCACATTTTCTGAAATTCTGATTCCAAAAGAATGCCTTGACTTTGGTTCTCCTTCTAGCATGGAGAAGGGCACAGTCTGGGGAGGAGCTGGAGCCTACTTGGAGTATCTTACACCTTTCTTTTTTCCTCCGCCAATGATTAAAGCAGGCTAGAGTACTGTCTGGATACCAGAGAAGCTCTTGAATAAAGAAATTTTATGCAGAGAGGCAAGTTTTTACCCACCAGCTATATATGGTACATGTTGACTCTACCTAAGTGAATAAGACAAAAGATAGTTGTGGACCTGCCAAAGCACATGCACAGTCTTGTCTCCATCCCCATGGCCCACTTTCTCCTGCATGTTAGAAATATGGGCCTGGGTCAGGAATTATTGGCCACACCCTATAACCTCTAAGTCGGTTATTTCCAACAGAGTTCCAGAGTTTAGGTGGCTTCTTACTCCTTGATTCAACCAGAGACTCTCTAAATTTACTAGATTTATATAAATAGAATCCTAGGTAAATTTTTATTAGAATAAATGGGTATGTGGCTAAAGATTGTGAAAATCATTACAGAAGTGGGAGTTTAAATTTTTCTTTACTCTTCACTTCCTCACCTAAAATTCTCTTGAAGAGACGAACAAAATGTAGTTCTAAGCAGACAAGGAGGCCAGAATGTATGGTAACATAGCTTTTAATAAGTGGATTTGTACACTGAACTTGAATGGAACCACTCTTTTTTAGGAGACTTGTTTCCATTTTTCTCATCATTTAAGATGGAGTTGAGCAGATTAAGGAGGAGGCTGGGGTAAGAATGCCTTCTAATGAGAAAGACTTATGAGCCAGGGTGAGGTTAGAGGAAGGAGATACAAGTGAGCACTAACAACTTATGTGCTATAACAAGTTCCTCTTGTCTTCTTCCTCAGTTTCTTCTTCCTGCTTTTAGAGTAGAAACTAAAAGCAAAACCGTATGCATATCTAGGGGAAAGGAGAAAGACTGTTTCTTTCCTTAGTCTGGGCCATCATATAATGGCGATAAAAGTGTTCTTAAGGCTCACTTGTGGTTTAGTCCAGCTTCACTGGAATGAAATATATGATAGGGACTGGAGTTGAGTGTTCTAGCTAGTGATAATGTGTATACATATTGCTTAGAGTGTCTTCTGAGAATATATCTCATGGGTAGCAGCAACTATGAAAAATTCAAGATTCAGATTGCAGTTTCATAACTCTAGGGATCTTTCTTTACATGAATAATAAAATTGTCTTAGGGGCAGAGATTAAGAGTTTATAGAAGCGAGTTATATCCTTTTGAAATGTCCACATTGGGTAGAGACCTCTCCAAGGGACTAACTTGAGAGAATAGTTCTCAAGCAGGCAGAAATTTTCTGGAAAAATAGATATCTAAATAATTTTTCTGGCCTTTAGCAATTTCTTCTGTACCCACTGAAAAATTTAGATTCATCCAGCTATGAAGCAAAGATAGAAAGGCCTAGTAAGTCAATAAGGATTGAAGAATGCAGTCAACATCTACCACATCCAAATTTTATGTTGGGCTTTAGGGATGTTGGTTCAAGAGAAGCAAGACATGGCAGATATCACCTGTCTTAGTCTGCTAAGACTGCCATAACAAAATACCACGTATTGGGTGGCTTAAACAGGGAAATTTATTTTCTCACAGTTCTAGAGGCTGGAAGTCCAAGATCAGAGTGCCAATATGGTTGAGTTCTGGGGACAGCTCTCACCCTGGCTTCAGATAGTCACTTTCTCATTTTGTCTTCACATTGCAGAGGGTATGGGGAGGGCGTGGGAAAGGATGAGAGAGAGAGAGGGAGAGAGAGAGAATGAGAGAGAGAGAGAGAGAGAGAGAATGAGAGAGAGAGTGAGTAGAACTCTCTGGTGTCTCTTCTTATAAAGACACTAATCCCATCATGAGGAACCTACCTTTATGACCTGACATAAACCTAATTATCTCTCAAGGACCCCATCTCCAAATACAATCACACGTTGGAGGTTAGGGCTTCAACATACGAATTTTCAACACAACTCCATCCATAATATTCCTAAATATTTATAATATTGCTTTGTATCTATAACCATACAAAATACCAAATTTATTATGGTGAAGCACTAGAAAGGTACTCACAGGATCAAGATTAACCTTTAAGAGATGCAGTATGACTTACTGAAATGAACATGGGTACTTGGAGTCAGACAGATTTGTCTTGAAACCCTACTCCAGCACTTGCTGCCTCTGTGACAGGAGAATTCTGGACAAGAATAACACTAATTCCTTCCTAACAGAACTGCTATGAAGATTAGTAAAATAAGGTAAAAACATCTAGCTCCATGGTTGGTACTTAGTAACTACTCATAACGATTAACTCACCCTTTTCCTTATATCAGTTAGGAATATTTGAGAACAAATTATAGTAATTTTGTCACTAATAGTATTTAATTGTCTCTCAAAATTAACAAGAAGTCTGGAAGTATAAGGATCTAAGTTTGAAGCAGTAGCTCAACAATACCTTTAAGGACTTTTTATATTCTTTCCTCACCCAACTTTGAATTGTTTTATCGATAAGAATATCATCAATTGCTCCAAGAGAAATGTGTACATGCTCATACCCAGATGGCTTAGTATAAATGCTTGTTACCTCATAGTCACCAGATGGCCCACACAGCTTCCAGCATCATACTTACATTCCATAGAGGAAAAAAAAATTATTTCGTCAGGAAAGCAAAAGTTTCTCAGTAGCCTTCCAGTGAATTTCCTCTTAATGCTTCACTGGCCAGGTCAGCTATTCACCCTATATGGAAGGGAGACTGGAAAACAGAGTATGCGGCTCTCCAACACCTATACTAGGTGTGATATGGGAGAAGAGAATTAGGAGTGGCTGATAAGTTAGCCATTTGTGGTAGGCAAAATTCTAAGAGGTATCCCAAAATCTCAGCCTCTGATAGACACATACGCTTTGTCAGTTATACAATCAAACTCTAATATAAGTAGTGCTGTAAAGGGATTTTTGCAGATATAATTAAGGACACAAATCAGTTGACTTTAACAAAGGGAGATCATGCAGGTGGTTTTGACCTAATCACACAGCCCTTTAAATATAGGTCTAGATATCAGAGACAGAGAAGCCGAGGAGAATTTAAGGCACCTTTGCTGGCCGAAAGATGGAGGAGGAATGAAAAAGAATGTGATGATCTTTATGAGCTTCAAGTAGCCCTACAGCAAGCAAGAAAATGAGGACCTCAGGCTATAACCTTAAGAAAGTGAATTCTGCCAACCACAAGAATGCTCTTGGAAGGAGACTTTTTGCCCCAGAGCCTCCAGCCAAGAACTCATTTCAACTGATGTATTGATTTCAGCTTTGAGAGACCCTGAGCCTGAGCATGGCCATGCTGCAATGGACTTGTGACCAACCTACAGAACTGTGAGGTAATAATTGGGTATTGTTCCATCCAAATACATTAAATTTGTGATAATTTGTTACGCAGCATTAGAAAACTAATACACAATCCAATACTGTCTACCATATGCCTTGATTTTACTGTTAAAATATTCTTATGAATAGTATATGTCATATTTATATAAAGTGGTTTGGGGAGGTGAAAAATACTTTGAAGAAAAAGATGATTTATTAAAGTCAGCATAATAAAAAGAGGCAGAAGCCAGAAGCAGTAGTGAGTTTTAACTAAGTCTCTAGGCTGGAAAAATTTAAGCCTTAAACTTAAAAAGGAAAATCAGGTATTTAACAAGTAAATAAAATTTTCCTAATATTAAGGAAGTTTTATAACAATCCAAATAATGACAAAAGTAGCATTGTTTCATAAAGCAATGACACTAACATTTGCCCAAGAGAAACTTGGACATTAATTTGAGATATGAACTTGGTTATATTACAACTTCACCAAAAAAGGCCTATTCTATGCCTGCATCTTGAGAGCCACTTTTATGAATTAAATTTATTTAGATTCTAAATTAAAAAAAAAAGCTCCGAAAGTCATAACTGATTACCCAACATTCACTTAATATAAATACATGTAACATCATTTCCCCAATATTATATTTATATAAACTAAAATATTAAGTGAGAAAACAGTGGAAAAGCCACACACAAAAAAATGCAGTACCTATATCAATGTCTGATAAGTTGATCACCATGGTGGCTTCTGACACTTATTCAGAAATGGAGAATCACCACTTGATTCCATAGAGTCAACAAGAACACTGACCCCATACCACCTGGGGCAGGTGAGTGCTTACCAAGACTTCCATTTGTTAGGAAAAAAAGGAAATAAGCCAGATGTGCCCACGAGCCACCCGGGCATCTTGCAGAAGACATGGTCATTTGTCAGAACGACACCAAGATACTTTGAAGAGAGTGTGGAGCCTAAATATTATCTAGCACATTAAGATTCTGGAAGAGAGATGTAAAAATCACCCTGTCACTTGGTGGAACTGAAGGCTAGAAAAATTAGACTTCCTCATGATTAATGCTAGTACCTTCAGCTTCCACTCTGTCACCTACTTCTATGGAATCAGGGTTTATATCGTGGGCAGGAAGAAGCAGTTAAAGCATGTATCAAAGCAAAAACATAACCAGTTTTTTTCTAAAGATTGCTTTAACTCTTCAAAGAACCTCCCCTTTCACATACATCATGTCTCTTTCTGTGGCTGGCTCGATCAGTGAGTATAATTAGACTGAATCTCTGGTGGCAGGGCAGGTGGCAGCTGAATGGCTGGAAAATTACACACTTTGCTTTTACGCTGCCAAAAGCTCCTGTTTTCCTGTTTCTGATTTTGTTCTTTGAAAATAAAAAAGTTTTTTCAAAGAACAAATTTCAGTAGAACTGTATTCAAAATCATTACAAAATAGCTAATATTGTGGGAAGATATAAAGTCTTGCTGAATAGGATCAGTAAGTTACTAAAATATAATATTAACACCAATAAGACATGGTAAGGAAGAAAAGTAATAATATCAATTAGAATCAAATTATTTCAAGCTCATATAAAAATCTAATGATACTTTGTCCTTGCATAAGTTGAAGGTAAGATCTTGAACTTTAAACCTTTAAGTAGGAATGTTTATTTTCATCTTGGAGAATAGCTAAAATGATGAATCCTCTTTACAAGAAAATGTGCACATATTTGACCTATAAAATTCTAGAAATATTGGTTTCAAATCTTTCTCAATTAGAATTCTATTCATTATAGATTAGCAGATGTTAAAAATCCAAAAATATGAGAAAAATATGTGAATATAAAAGAACAATCCCTTGACATTTCCTTTCTCAGAAGTAGTATTTAAAGTTGGTGAAGGTGTGCTATAAGATAAAATAAGGAAAAAATTCTTTTAAATCAAACTTTAAATTTAAAAAGGAGTTGACAGAGACCAGTAAATTATTTAAGAAACGAGGATGGTGGGGAAGGGTTAGACCAAGCTTTACTAGATGAAGCAAGTAAAAAGAGAGGATGGTTATTTGGATGAAGTCAAGGAAAAGGACAAAGGATATATAAAGATACACAGAAGGACATTGCAAGAGTGCTCTGAAACCAGGAAAGGAATCTGTTGAAAGAGCAACAGATGGACATGTGGAAACTATAAAGGGTGCAGACAATTTTTAAAGTGGTGTCAAAAGAAAACAGCAGAGAAGTTAAAGAAATTAAGTTGACAGAAAAGTTTATTACTTGACTAAAGAGATAAAGAAACACACAAGGCATGGAATTCAAAAATAAATGGCAAAATTTAGAAATAATAAAGAGACATGAGTATCAGAAGCCAGAGGTTATGATGGATCAATAAATGTTGTGACAATTTTTACAACTGAAGTCATTATACTGTTTGACTTATGGATGCCAGACTGTGGGTCAGTATATATATAAATTGCTTCTATTTGCCTATGAGAAGAAGTCAAAATTCCTCATTAGCATAGGGAAGATCTTTTAGAATCACCTGTTGATCTCTCCAGACTCATCATCTTACCTTTCTATGAATTCCACTTATAGCTAAACTCAGTTTCTCCAAACACA
>NW_006494614.1:747512-754726 GCF_000325575.1 Pteropus alecto
CAGCAGGAAACTTACTCACTTTTCACAAACTTCAAATATTACTTTCTCAGAAGACCCTGCCCTCCCTGTACACAGCTATGTATCTGCCTCATCTGTGGTACTTTGAATGCCTAGAGACAAATATGATGACATGCTCATCCCTGCTTCTAGTACAATGTGTGCTATGTCTTGTTTCTAAAAAATATATTTCATGAATTACTGCGAATTTTGTAGCTTCAGATTGCTGTTTCAAGCTATAGTTTTCTTTAAATACACTATTTTCTCCAATCCACAGATTGGAGAAGCTATAGTATTCTTTAAATACACTATTTTCTCCAATCCACAGATACCTATGCCACCAGGAAAAAAAAATGTTAGAATATGATAAGAAAGAATATTTTGCAAGGTGGTAGAAGTAGCTAGGAGAGGAGTTGGAAGCATACATATTGTTTTGCCATATTATTTTCAGGGTTAGATATCCAAATATGATATTCTGTATATACCATGGCATGCATTTTGAAATACAAATCCATATGTAATCAAATTGATGATTATCAAAGTCATGAAAGAATGTGGGGAAAATAAGGACAGTTGAGATTTTCTTCCAATAATTAAACTAAGAAAGCAAACACAGTAGTTATAAAGACATACATTTTGGCCAGCAATAATTGACCATAACTTAATCAACAATGTTGATATAACTGAGCTAAGAACATGTCACTCCAAAGAAAGATTGTATGGCTATAAGAGTATCAAAGAAGACTGTCAGAGAGGCAAATATCCATCATGATAATACAAACACTAACCAGGAGAGAAGATACATTTCTAGACAGATATAGGCATAGATCCGATTTGGCTGGAATAGTTCTGCTATATATAGCTGGACAGTGTAAGCTATCAAAGATGTTGGCTATTACACATTGAGCCTATTTAACAAATACCCCTTGTTCTAATTATATCATCACTAATCCCGAGTAGTTTGTCTATAGAGAGAGAAAGAGAGACAGATCAGGCCAAGAAAAATATCTTATGTTTATAATAGTTACATTTCTCATTTTAAATTAGTAAACTGCATTCTTGTTTTATACTCTAGTCTTTTGTGAGGTCTGCTTGCATGATTCAACATGCCAGCATCTTATCACTTTGGAATAGAGATGAGATTAGATTTCTGACTTTACAAGGCTGAGTGCCAGATTCACCAGTCATCCCTAAAACATACCTTTCTTTTGTAATTACATTCTTTCTCCCAATACAAATTCCCCCAATAAAAAAGAGGAAAATATAGAATAATTGGTATCAGTCTTAAGAAAACAGTTTCTCAGAAAATGATAGTAATTGAGATAAGTAGAAGCATAAAATTTTAGACAAAGATCAAAAGATCCACCTAAAATAAAGAATGAGAATAAGAAGGAAAACCTATACATCTAGATTCTAAAGTGTGATTTCAAGGAGGAAAAAGAAACAAAGGCGATGATGAACTCCAAGAGGATAAGTAATGAGATCGTACAGTTAGAATTGGTAATAAGGACGTGATTTTAATGAACCCAAAACTAGACTGCTGAGAGTCAAGGAGAAAGCAAGAGAATGAAAAGTAAAGGCAATAATATAAATCTTGTAATGCACAAGAAAAACTGACACAGTAAAATTTACACATACATAAATCTGAGAGGTTTCGAGTTTTGCCTTCAGACCTAGAGCACATTATTCTGGTCATGTGATAGCAGAAGTGACTATAAGCAGGAGATTTCAAAAATGTAGTTCACCAAGAAAAGAAACGGTGATCAATGCCACTTATATAAAATAAGAGTGAAAATGGCTGTGCAATTGTTGCTTCTTATAGCAAACCAGTCCCGAGAGGAAAAGATTAATGTTTAGGTAGCAACACAGAAGATGCTACATCCAATGTAGATACAAAGATTCAATTTTTGCTATTTTATTACTTATTTTATTATGACAAAATCAAGACTGTTGTGGCCAGTTTTGTGCTCAAGTACAGATTTTGCCACCAATTTACAAGCAACTGAAGAGAGACTCTCAAGTCCAATTTTATAAAGTTAAGATGCTTTTATTTTACTGTAAATACACAAGGATTTCTCTTACATAGAGGGATAAATCTTCACTATTTTTGAAATGAAAACTTGAAGAGTAAGAGAATCAGTAACACATATCTGGCAAAGATAATCTAAATCACTGCCATTGTTCAGGATTTATCTAGCCTTTAGTGCTTAGAAAAATATATATAACTTAAATATAGAACTGGGATAGGCCCAAACAGTTATTTGTTCTCTGAATGGTCTCCTAAAACCAGTAGTTCAAGTTTACTAATTTAAAATTTCTAAGGTCAAACTGAAAATTATACATAGACTATTGAGAAGGTAATCATTGGCACAGAACCGGGCTGCCCAAATGATTCTTACATTTTTTATTTCTGCATGGAGAATAAAAGTTATAGGATTAGACAACTCTTATAGGATTAGACAAACATAAACAGTAAACTTTCTAAAAGTTGATGACACTCCATCCCTCCTTACATCAAGGCTTTGTATTCTCACACATCACAGAAGCCAATCAAAGCTCAAGCTTTGAAGCAAATTACATGATGTTCAGCAGAGTCAATGTTTTTATTAGCTCTGCAGGGAGTTAGAGTGATGAGAAGGAAAGAGAATGAAATGTATAACAAATATAAATTATATCTATAAGAATTCTTGCAAATATTAATCACTTATGCAACATTAAATATCTATGTAGGAAAAGTTAGAAACAATATTTGCAGCATTTATCTACTTAACTATTCCTTCCTGGGTTGTCTTTGAACTTTATGACTCTTTCTCTAGTAAACTCCACCCCACCCCACCCCCACACACACACAAACTGACACACTTAAAAATACTGCAAAGAATTTCACAGACTTCATAGATCCTTTGAAGCAAGAAACACTGTGTCCATCCTCATTCTCCCCTAAATCCCTCCGGTAATAAAATTTTGCTCTCTGCTTTCACTGTGTTAAACTTACGGGTAATGACAGCACATCAAGGGCTTACAAAACATATTGCAATTTTAGTTTGTAGAGTTCAAAACTCTGCCCAAGAATTTTGAAAATTCATTAAAAATATTTCATTTAGTGAAAACTAATGTTATTGTTATACCACAATATGCTATCACTTCACACCTACAGAATAAATAAAGTTGAAAAGACTAATAATACGAAATGTTAGTAAGGATGTGAAGCAGCCAGAATTCTCCTACATTGCTGATGAGATTGCAAAATGCTATGAAAAGTTTGGAAAACTCTTGGGCAGTTATAAAGTTAAACATTCATTATGACCTACTAATTCCATGTCTTGGTATTTAATCAAGAGAAATGAAAACATATGTCCACATAAAGACCTGTTTGAAAAAAAAATGTTTGCAACAGCTTTATTTTCAATAGTCATAATGTGGAAAATAACTCAAATATTCATCACCATGAGAATGTATGGACTAAATGTGGTATAGTCATAAAATGGAATATTACTTAGCAATAAAAACAATTAATAGAACATGGATCTCTAAAAACTGATGTTGGCTGAAAAAGTCAGATACAAAAGAGTGCATGTCATTTAATTCCCTTTATATGAAGAACAGAATAATCCATAGATTAAAAAAAAAATCAGAACAGTGTTATTTCTGAGGGAAGGGATTGAATGGGATGGGTAAGAAAACTTCTTGAGGTGTTGGAAATGTTTTATATCTTTGAGTGAAGTTTGGGTTAAAGGGATGTATATATCTTACAAATTTTATCAAACTATATATTTAAGATCTGTTCATTTCACTGTTTATAAATTATACCTCAATTCAAAAAACTTTTAAAAAACTAAGGATATCAAATTTACCTGTGAGGCAAGAGAAACAGTAGGGAAAAGGAAGGGCCTAGTCCAAACAGAAGGAAAGCCTTAGAAGGAGATTAGCTAGGGATCTTACCACAGGGATATTCTCCAGACAAATATAATCATAAAACATAGACTGTGATCATAAAAATCCACCACATATACCATCTAACCATTGCCACTTTAGTCCTAATAGTTCCTAGCACTTGTCTCTCTGAAATTTAATCCCTGGCTCTTAGTTCTGCACTATCGTACTCATAGATGACGAGTCCTTTCCCATGTGATAGCATTTAAAATATTCACTGAAAGTTATTATGCCTTCCTACTCTAGTCTTCTCTCATCTCAACTAAACAATGCCAGTTCCTTACTTTAACTGATAGCCAAATGGATATCAAAGCTCTCATCTACTCAGATCCCTCTTTTCTTAACAGATCTTCATTTATCAATGGGCTATGATGCTTTTATTTATCAATCTAAGTTTACATTAGCGTTTTTGTAAGTCATGCCACTCTTTCAAATGAACTGTTGTTAACCTATGCTTTTTATATCCTATGCATGTGCAGTGAATCAAACTTGCAGAATATTAAAGGCAGAAGGCACTTCAAGAATTGTGTAGCCCAAACTGTCTACTCCTTTAACTCCTGAAGAAACTGAGAGTCCAATATTGATTAATGCAAAGTGTTCAGCAAGTTTATAAGAGAATAAGATCAATGTCTTGTTTTTGTTCCCTTGTAGTAGAACGTCTACTACTACCACATCAGTTAGTTAAGGTGTATTAAACAAATCAACAGAAATGATGTGATTTGAGCTTGCTGTATTCTGTTTAATCTCACAAAGCTCCTTTTCAGGGGTTCAACTCTCAATTTAGCATGCAGAGTCCTCCTTTCTGGCTTCACCTGCCACTGCTCTCTAGTGCCCACAATTTGCTATAGCGAAATATAACCATTTAAGTTCATACAAACATACCACTAAGTTTAGAAACTACATGTCATTTACATGTTGTTTCTGCTAGCAGAAATCAATTTTCCTGTCCTACCCATCTTTTTATCTAGATAACTCTTATTCATCCATCAATTTCATCTCAAACATGGATTCTTTCAAGAAGCCTTCCTTGTTGCATCCCAAGTCTGACTTAAAAGTAGTGTTAACCTGGAGCTGGCTCATACAGGCTGTGAAAATCATTTGTGCATGTCTCTTCCCAACTCTGTGTTCAGTGGTATCATGCTGATAGCCCAAAACATCCATAGTAGAGGTATTTACATCATGGGAACTGACAACTGCTACAAATTGTGTGTGGGTGTTTTGTTTTCCTCCAAACAACTAACTGTTAAAAATTTACCAGTTCCTTTTCTGTGTTCCCTTTACTCCTTATAAATCATCTTACCAAAAGTGTTATCCCCCTGTCCCAAAATGATTTGTTTACTGCTCTTCATTTCTAAATCTTTTTCTCATGGATTTTGTATCTTTAGCTTCCATAACATATAGTAAATACTCCGTAAATATTTATTAAATTAGTGAATAAAAATGAGAATATAATTAATTCCCTTTTACTAATACTTTGGAATTTTTTAGCCCCGAGTTATATCCAAACTCTGATTAAGCTTACTACAGAACCTCAGGAAGCAGAGACCAATTGCCTTGGCCCATTTCTCTACAGATAACAGTTATAATTGTGGGAATAAATGAGTTACCAAATAAACAAACAAATAACAATCAAAAAAGAGTATACATTGAGATCAGCACAAATCTAAGGAATGAACATTGCAGGGGCTCTCTTGCCCAGTGGCTTCCAGATGGGTTTAGCCAATGGGAGGTACCAGCAGGACAGGAAAGATCAGGAGAGACCAAGATGGCCCTCACAAGGAAAAGATAATAAGTTTGATAATGCACATTCATAGAGGCACAGTGAGCAGTCACAGAGCTGGATGTCCAGTTCGAATGTACAAATGGGGACAATGATACCTTACAACACTGTCTTGAGGATTAAATGCTTAAATACTATAGGTAGAATGGGCTGCAAATTTGGCAAAACAAATGCAAATTAATTTTTACTTTAAAATTAGAACAAAAAATAATAGCCTTTACAATAGGAAAAATAAAATGACATATAAGATCAATAATAAATCATGGAATTATAAGAGAACTTGAAGTTTTTCCTTTCTACTTTCTTTTCTCTGTAAAAAGTTAGTAGAGTCTCATAAAAACTTACAGCTCAGGCAGTCCTGGAAGTTTTCCAACCCCATGTTTCTCTAGTCCCCAGGCCAAGGCTACTTTAGTGTAGCTACAGACTCCAGGTTAAGTATAAGCCTGAGGAACTTGAGCACGGTGGCCTTTAATCTCCCTGACAGTAGGAGAAGCTATTCTTGTTCTTTTCTCTCTATAAAAGTCTAAACCAGAAATGTAAAAAAAAAATATTTTTTAAGTCTAGAGGGATTGATTTTTTCTGCTTTTTAAACAGCTGTATCATGGTAAAACTGATGTCAAATAAACTGCACATATTTAAAGTAGATAGGCTTTGACATATGTATAAGACCATGAAACATCACCACAATTAAGATAATGAATATATACACACAACAGTTTCCTTGTACTCTTTTATAATACTTCCCTCCTACTCCTTTCAATCTCTCTTCCCATCCACTGTTTCCATGCAACCACTAATCTGCTTGTTGTCACATTCATTATAAATTAATGTGTGTTTTCTAGAATTTTATGTAAATGAAATTGTCCAGTGTTTTTTGTTTGTGTGTTTTGGGGGGCGTTGTTTTGTTTTGTTTTTAGCTTGGCATTGTTCATTCAGCACAATTTTTTGAGATTCATCCATGTAGTTGTATATTTGAATAGTTCATTTCTTTTCATTGCTGAGTGGCATTCAGTTATGTGGATATATCACAATTGTTTGTCCATTGACCTGTTGATGAACATTTGTGCATTGTGTCCAATTTAGGGCTATGAACATCTGTGTACAAATTTTATATGGACATTGTCAGAAACTGAATATTTTCATTTTTCTGCATGGTCAGGGCATTCTAAGCAAAGAGCACTGGTACTTGGATTACAAGGTCGTTGAGCAGCAGCTCTAAAAATAGAGACCACCAGGGAGATGCAGTCTTGTGTGTTACATGCCATTGAGTTGGCTCCAAATCCTGATGACTCTATGAATGAGTGATGTCCACAACATCCTGTCCTCAACCGTGTCCTGCTCAGCTCCTATGGACTCATGCCTACAGCTTCTTTTATGGCGTCAATCCATTTCTTGTTGGTCTTATTCTTTCTTTCTTCCTTCTCTTTTTCCCAATGTTATTGTCTTTTCCAAAGAACTCTGCCTTGTGATAATGTACCTGAAGAAGGACTGCTTCTTCTTTCCC
>NW_006494614.1:754736-766695 GCF_000325575.1 Pteropus alecto
TGATTTCAAAGAGAAATAGACTTAGATACCTTTCTTCTCCTCCCCCAAATAGATTTGCTTATGTTCTCTATACTGCAAAATAAAGCTTGCTCTCTCTTTCTCTCTCTGAAGGAGAAAAGAGAGTATATTTGCCAGCTGTTCCATGTAAAATCTGAGATTCATAATTTTGGAGTTTTTCTCTTGTGGTGCAAATCCTTCTCCATGCACAAAAACATTGAGCCCTCATATGTCAGCCTGTGGAAGATCGAAATGTAGAGAAATAGCACTCAGGTTTTCTGTGAGTAAACAATTGATTTGTTTCCTTATCCAGCAACTCTGTATTTCCTGTCAAGATAGGTAAATAAATATAGATATAAAAACTTAACTTAAAAATGTTTTCATTTCTCTTGGATAAATATCTAGGAGTAGAATAGCTAAATCATGTAGTAGGTATATTTTAAACTTTTTAAGAAACTGCGCAACCATTTTACAAAATGGATGTAACATTTTTTCATTCTCACCAGCAGTATGTAAGAGATCTCATTTCTTCTCATCCTAACACTTGGTATTGTCAATCTCTTTTTATTTTATCTCTTCTGGTAAACACATAGTATGATTTTATTATGGTTTTAATTTGCATTTCCCTAATGAGTAATGACATGGAGTATCTTTAAATGTGATTTTTTTTTTTTTGCTCCCTGTAAATCTTCTTTGATGATGTATCTGTGCAAATATTTTGCCCTGCTCAAAATTTTTTAATTGGGTGGCTTGTCTTATTATTAAGTTGAAAGAAGTCTGTACATAATCTAGATACAAGTCTTTTGTCAAATATGTTTTATAAGTATTTTCTCATGAAAAGGCTTGTCTTTTCATGTTCATAAGTGTCTTTTGAAGAGTAAACATTTTAATTTTGAGTCTAATTTATTGACTTTTTATTTTATAGTTCATTATTTTTTTGTCCTGTTTTTTTAAAAAAATCCTTGCCAAACCCAAGGTCATTATTTTCTACTATATTTTCTAGAACTTTTATAGATTTATATTTTAAATTTAGGTATATGATCAATTATGAGTTAATTTTTATATATAGTATAACATATAAATCCAAGGGGTTTTGTGTGTGTATGTGTGTGGGTTTTTCAAATGGATATCCAAATATTCCAACATCATTCATTGAAAAAACTCTTCTTTTATCATTGTATTTTTATTGAAAAATAAGCTGTCCATATATGTGTAGCTCTATTTCTCAACTTTCTATTCTCTTCTAGTAATCTAGTTGTCTATCTTTATTTCAATGCCATACCATCTTGATCACTGTAGCTTTACAATAAATCTTGAAATCAAGTATTGTTAGCCCTTGAATTTTCTTATCAAACTTGTTTTGCTTACTCTATGTCTTTGCAATTTAAAATAAATTTTAGAATTAGCTTGTCATTTAAAAAAAAAAAGCTTACTGGTATTTTGACTGAGACTGCACGGCATCTATGCACCAATTTGTGGAGAATCAACACCTCTACATTGAGTCTTCTGACCCATCAACACATTATATCTCTTCATTTTTTGAGGTCTTTAATTTCTTTCAGCAGTGCCTTTAGTTTTCAATTTATAGGACTGCACCACTTTTATTAGATTTATCTCTTAAGTATTTGGTATTTTTGGTCTATTATATTATATTTCAATTTCAATTTTGATTATATGTTTATTACATATAGAAATAGAATTGATATTTGTATATCAATCACACATCCTGTAATCGTGATAAATAAACTAATTTTTTCACTAGTTGTTTCTTTTTAACTTTTCAGTAACTTTTTTGTAGATTCCATAGCTCGCTGATGCCCTTTTCATTTCTTTACCCATTTTTTTTTTCTGAGTTTCATTTTGGATAGTTTCTATTATGAAGTCTTCAAATTCATTCATTTCATCTTCTTCAATGTCTAATCAGTGTATTTTTATCTCAATTTATTAATCACATGGAGTACATTTTTCATGTCAGATATTATAGTTTTTATCTCTCAAAGTTCAGTTCGAATCTTATTTAATATCATTATGTTTCTACTTAAACTTTTGAAGATGAGATGTATAGTTTAATTGCTCAGTGTTCTTGTCTGTTAATTCTAACATCTGTGTCTTTTCTGAGCCAGTTTCTATTATTTAATTTTTCTCCTCATTAAAGGTTATATTTTCCTACTTCTTTACATGACTGGTAATTTTTAACTGGATGCCATACATTGTGAATTTTACCTTGTTGGGTATAGCATATTTTTGTATTTGTATAAATATTCTTGAGCTTTTTTTTCTTCTGGGATGCAGTTAAGTTGCTGAGCAATAGTTCAATTCTTTGTCTTGCTTTTTAAGATTTATAAGGCGGAATGAACATCATATTTAGTTTAGAGCTAATTATTCCCCTCTACTGAATCAAGCCTCCTCTGGGTACTATCTACCCACTGTTCTGTGAATTATGAGCTTCTCTAGTATTGCTTATATGTCGACTCCCAATCCTCTAGTGAGCACTGGATACTCTTTACTCTAATCATTTTAGAGGGTTCTTTCCACAACCTTAAGTACTTTCCTAGCATTTGTATACGATTGGTATACTGCTGAATATTTAAGGAGGACTCTGACACTTTCTGGACTTATCTATGTAGATCTACCTCTGGTGCTTTCTCCTACAAACTCAGAATTTCTTGCTCTTCCTCAATCAGGAGGCTGACAGTTTCCACTTTTGTTCCCTACTCCCTGAACCCTGCCTGGAAATTCTCTTTAGTCAGTCATCTAAGGAAGATGGTAGGCACACCTTGTTTGTTTATTCTGCATCTCAGAGATCACTGAACTTCACTGCCTGATGTTCAGTGTCTTGAAAATCACTGTTTTCACATATCATGTTAGCTTTTTGTTATTATTTCTGATAAGAGAGTGAATCTTGTTCCTGTCCTTTGTCACAAAAGTCCTCTCTATTCTGTTTTGTTTTGGGAGGGTTACATTGTCAGAACAGAATCTTTCTTGTGAACTTTATGAGAATTTCTAGTAGTTTCAGACTTTGTCTTCATAGCTTCAGATCCAGAAGAAAAGATCTCAATTCCTTTCCTGGTTACTAAAAATCTTCAGGTTGATTGAACTTGAGTGGCTTGGCATCAGTCAACCCTGAAGCAATCACTGTGGCTTGAGGAGTGCTGTGTTCTACTTGAGACAGCTTGAGGAGTGCTGTTCTACTTGAGACATCCCTGTCAACCCCAAGACCAGGGTGCATGCAGCAGCACCACACTACATGGGCTGAGTCAGGCAGAAATGCCTCCCCAGAATATAAGCAGGGTGCCATTGTAGATTGGCAGATGGATGACTAATTCAAGAAAAGCAAAATAAAATACAAGCAAAAATAGTATCTATTACATAATTATTATGAGAATTATGAGAAGATAAATACAGGAAACTTAGTTATTCAACCAAAAAGTTGTAAAGCTTTTTGTTTCATTTTGTTTTCTGTTTTATTTTCAAGTCATTTTGTTAATAGTTATAGCTTCATAATAATTTAACTGAGCTAAATTAATTCTCTGGTTCAATATTATAAATGTTCTCTATTCAACTTCATAAATGAAATACCAATTTATTAATAAAATACTCTCATGGCAAAAAAAAATAATAATATTGAAAATAATAAGAAACCTTGTCCATACCTTTGGTCTATGCTAAATATTTGCATCATTTTTCAATTATTTAACTTCTCAAGATGTCTTTTTTCAATTCTATAAGAAAAGACTTTCATGATTAATTTTATATTAGAGACCAGGTATAGGCAAACATATAGCCATAGTTAGTATGAATTTTGAAAATTTATCTTGTCCTAAATCAGTTTTAAAATATGACCTATCCCTTGTAGACCAATGGATTTCATACTGCCTCCTGTGAGCAGAACAAATGAGGTAAAAGTGCACATTTCTTCCACCTTCATTTCTGTTTCTAAATGACTTAGGTAGATGCATCATAGGAAAGTTAGCAACATCATCAAATTATGTATGAATTATTTTTTCAATGGTCTTTTCCACATTTTCTAGTTTCCTTAAAAGGAGGATCGCCATTATAATATAACTAAAAAGTGTTACTCAATATGTCTTTCATTTTAGACCATGAATGAATAATAAGTAATCAAAACACTTAGGATCCTTTTCATCTTCTACCTCCAGCTGTTCAAAGTGGCATGAAATTCATTTTAAAACTTTCAGAGGTATTGGACTAAGAGTTCTTTAAATCGAAATTTGGTGACATAAAGGTATATCTGCCTAGCTTTCAGAACAATGCAATTCCTAGTAGGAAGTACTAGCTGGGAGTCATCTCACTGGATACATTTAATTTACACCTGGCCAACTTTCCCTCACAATCACCCCTAATTGCAGATAGGTACAATTATATAAAGTTTGAATGACTTTTTTTTGCATGCATGCATCAGTGTATTATTTCAGATATGCTTAAGCTTTCCATTTGTCCTCTATTATTTTCGTAAAATGTTAGTTCTTTGAAGAAAATGATATAGCAGCTCATCAAGTTAAATTGAATAATTCTTTTCATCCTGAGGATTACATCCATGCAATCTATATGATTTTACTATTTATTTCTTATCTTGATTGGATAGTGTTGATTTTCCTCTACTTACATTTAAAAATGACCTAAAACTTTTCAAAGTTAAAAAAGAGTAACTAATTGTAATACTCTTTCTGCTTAAATTTACAATGAATTAACAATGAATCAGAATAATAATCAGTGAAACAATTAGCAATTTTTTGTTTCTCTTAGATGGTTATATAATGTGATTTTATTTTCCAAGATATTTTTTACAAACTTCCCTTATTTATTTTAGCTAATCAGAGTGTCAACTGAGCTGATTAGCTGCTACTCAAGAACTAACACATAAACTTCAAATGCATGTATAGATTTAGGATACATACTCATCATCTAGCATGTTTGAAAATGATTAGCTATTCAAATATTAATAGATAGTTATATAATAAATCCACTTAAAATTCAAGATTAAATATTCAGAGTTGACACTGAAGACCCCAAACCTCCTTCAATGAGTTATATATTGTATTTTGTTAAAAAGCAGTCATAGATTTAATCAGGAATTCCACAAATATGGGAAAATGTATTGTATTTTTATACACTAGCAATAAACAATCAAAAATTAAAATTGGAAAGAATGTAGGAGCTTCTTCCTGGAGCCTAAATTTTACTAAAAATAATAAATGTAGCTTTTTCATAATAAACGAGATGGTTTTTGAAAAAATATGAAATTGGAAAGCAATATAGCATCAAAAACATGAAATAATTAGGGATAAATCTAACAAAAGATATGCAAGGCCTATACACTGAAAACTAAAACACACTGCTAAGAAAAATCAAAGAAGACCAAACTAAATGGAATGATATATCATGTTAATAGGTCAGAAGACCTAATACTGAAAAGATGTCAATTCTGTATAAATTGACATTTAGATCAGAATCGCAGTAGGCTTTGTTTTAGAAATTGAACAGCAAATTCTAAAATCATGTAGAAATACAAAGGACCCAGAATAAGCAAAACAACTTGATAAAGGAAACAAAGTTTGAGTCTGGTGCCTTAGACCACTCAGACGGTTGGATAAAGAACATGTAATATGTATATACAATGGAATATTACTCAGCCATAAGAATAGATGAAATACTGCTATTTGCAAGAACACAGATAGATCTTGAGATTATCAAGCTAAGCAAAATAAGTCAGATAGAAAAAGTTGAGAACCATATGATTTCACTCATATGTGGGACATAAAACTGAAAGCAACAAACGAACAAGACAAACAAACAAAAACTCATAGACATAGACAATAGCAGTTACCCGAGGGAAGCAGGGTGAGCAGGAGGTAGATATGGGTAAAGGGGGTCAAATATATGGTGACGGAATGAGATTTGACTTTGGGTAATGAACACACAATGCAATATACAGATGATGTATTATTGAATTGTACATTTGAAATCTATATAATTTTATTAACCAATGTCACCCCAATAAATTTCATAACCGAAAAAAGAAAACAAAGTTTGAAGACTAAAAATACCAAATTTCAACATTTAAGTTAAAGCTATAATAATCAAGATGGTGTGAGTTGGTAAAAAGATAGAAAAATTGATCAATGGAACAGAATAAGGAGTACAGAAATAGACTCACACATATATGGACAACTGATTTTGGACAAACATTCAAAGCGAGTCATTAGAGAAAGGATAGTAATTTCAAGAAATAGTACTGAAACAACTGGATATCTACGTGCAAAAAAAATTGAACTTTGATCCATACCTTGCATTATATACAGAAATTAGCTGAAAATGGATCATAGACCTAAACATAATTAAATTGTAAACCTCTAGAACAGAACATAAGAGAATACTTTTGTGACTTTGGATTAGGCAGAGACTTCTTAGAGATAACATCAAAAGCATGATTTATTAAAAAATTGGTAAATTGGACTTCCTCAAAATTAAAAACTGCTCTTTGAGAGACACTTATGAGAATGTAAAAACAAATCAAAGCCAAGAGAAAATATTTAAAAATCATATATTGGACAAAGGACTTGAAGCTACAATATATAAAGACCTCTCAGAACTCAGTAATAAGAAAGTAAACAACCAAATTTTTAAAAACTGGTTTAAAAATTTGAACATTTCACCAAAGAAGATATACCAAAGGCAATTAGGTGTATAAAAATATGAGCAACATCATTATTCATTAGGGAAATAAAAACTCATGATAATGAGACACCACTACATACCCACTGGAGTGATGAAAATTTAAAATACCCTACACCAAGTGTGGTAAGTATACTGCTGGTGAAAATGAAAAATGGTACAACCACTTTGGAAAATAGTCTGACAGTTTATTAAGAAGCTAAAAATATCCATGAGCCAGCCATTCCACCAATAAGCATTTACCGAAAATAAATATGTCCATTAAAAGTCTTGTACATGAACATGTATGTACATGAAGGGTTTGGCTCACACATCTAGTGCCTTAACTTTTAAGGCTGCCATTCAAGGGATGGGCCTTCGAACCATACAGCTCTGAAAGCCAGTGGGTTTAGGGTTCATCACTCCATAGGACTATAGCAAAGAAGTTTTTCATGGGCTCACAAACATCCTCTGTGACTACAGGGGAAGCAAGCAAAAATGCCCATTTTCTAGTCCTTTCCTGGAAGGGCTTTGACTAATCAGCATGCATGTAGGTGTTCACTACATGGATCCTCCCAGGGCCTGAAAGAATGTGTGCACTTCTGCCTCTTCATTCTTGCTTGCTCCAACAATAAAATCAAATTGGAAGGAGCTTGTCCACAAAACTAGTACCCTAACTTTTACCATTGTTTCCCAAGGGATGGGCCCCTAAATCACAATCAGATAGTCAACAGGTCTTGCATTCAGGAGTCCCATGGAACTAAAGCAAACAAAGAAGCAATTTCTAAATGGTGCTGGAGCATTCCCTGAGGCTGTGTACCTTAATATTTTTTCAAATGTCTATACTAACCAAACCAATCTACAGATTCAATGCAATCTTACCAAAATTCCACTGGTATTTTTCACAGAAATTGAAAAAAGTATGAAAATTCATATGGAACCACAAAAGGCCCAGAATAACCAAAGCAATGTTGAAAAAGAAGAGCAAAGCTAGAGACATCACACTGCCTGATTTCAAACTACAGTATAATACAAAACTATAGTAATCAAAACAATATGGTATTGGTCCAAAAACAGACACATAGATCAATGAAATGGAATTGAGAGCCAAGAAATAAACCCATGCATATATATAGTCATTTTCATTTTCCACAAAGGAGCCATAAACAAACATGGGGAAAGAACAGTCTCTTTAATAAATGGCACGGAGAAAACTGGACAGCCACTTGCAAAAGAATGAAATTGGACCCCGATCTTAACACCATGCACAAAAATTAACTCAAAACAAATTAAAGACTTAAACTATAAGACCTGAAACTGTAAATCTCCTAGAAGAAAACGTAGGGGATAAACTCCTTGACATGGGTCTCAGTGAGGATTTTTTGGGGGGGATTTGACACCAAAAACAAAGGTAACAAATGCAGAAAATAACAAGTTAGACTACATCAAACTAAAAGGCTTCTGCTCAGCAAAGGAAACCATTCACAAAATCGAAAGCAATTTATAGTATGAGAGAAAATATTTGCAAAGGGTATACCTGATAAGGAGTTAATATCCAAAATACACAGGACACTCAGTAGCCCCCTCCCCTACAAAAATAAAAAATAAAAAATAGGCAAAGAACTGATAAGACATTTTTCAAAAAAAAAAAAAGCATATAAATGGCCAACCGGTACATGAAAAGGTATTTAAGGAAAGCATAAGGAAAGCATATATCAAAAACACAATAAGATATCACTTCACACCTATTGGGATATCTGTTATTAAAAAAGCAAGAGGACAAATGCTGGTGAAGCTGTGCAGAAAAGGGAATCCTGGTACACTACTGGTGGGAATGTAGACTGCTACATTGTAGAAAATGGTATGGAGTTTCCTCAAGAATTTAGAAATAGAACTACCATATAATGCAGCAATTTCGCTTCTGTGTATATACCCAAAGGAAGGAAAAACATTATCTTAAAGAGATGTCAGTACTATCACATTCACTGTAGGATCATTCATAATAGCCAAGTTATGAAAACAACCTAAGTGTCCATCAACAGATGAGTAAATAAAATGTGTTATATAGGTACATTAGAAAATACTTTAGCCTTTAAAAAGAAGAATATCCTGCTGTTTGCAACGATATGGATAAAACTGGAGGGAATTATGCTAAAACAAAAAAGTTGAGAGTTCCGAATCCTAACCACTAGATCACCAGTGAGTGGCATGAGATGCCATCTCACACCTGTGAGAATGGCTATTATCAATGACAACTAATAACAAGTGTTGGAGAGGTTATGGGGGGAAAGGAACCCTCATACACTGCTGGTGGGAATGTAAATTAGCACAGACACTACGAAAAACAGTACGGCGGTTTCTCAAAAAATTAAGAATAGAATTACCATATGACCCAGGAATCCCTCTACTGGGAATCTACCAAAAAATTTTGAAAATATTTATCCAAAAAGATATATGCACCCTTATGTTTATTGCAGCATTATTCACAGTGGCTGAGACATGGAAACAACCAAAGTATCCTTTGATTGATGATTATATAAAGAAGATGTGGTACATACATACAATGGAATATTACTCAGCCATAAGAGATGACATACTGCCATTTGCAACAATATGGATGGATCTTGAGATTATCAGGCTAAACAAAATAAGTCAGACAGAACTCATATGTGGGACATAAAACTGAAAGCAACAAACGAACAAGACAAACAAATAAAAACTCATAGACATAGATAATAGTGGTTACCAGAGGGAAGCGGGGTGAACAGGAGTTAGATAAGGGTAAAGGGTGTCAAATATATGGTGACGAAGGAGGTTTGACTTTGGGTGGTGAACACACAATGCAATATATAGCTGATGTATTACTGAATTATACATTTGAAACCTACATAATTTTATTAAGCAATGTCCCCCCCAATAAATTTAGTAAAAATAAAAAGTTGAACTCATAAAAGAGAGAGTAGAATGACTATTGCCATGGGTTAGTGGGCAGAGACAGAGAGAAGTTAGTAAAAGGGCACAAACTTTCAGTTATAAGATGAAAAAGCTTTGAGGATCTAATATAAACAGTGACTATGGTTGACAATACTGTATTGTGTAATAGTAATTTTCTAAAAGAGTAAAACTTAAGCAAAAAACACTTAATATTTATCACATATTAATCAAAAATTTATCAAAATATGTGATAAAAAATATGTGAGGTAATGGATGTGTTCATGGACTCTATTGGGGGAGGGAAATCTTTGACAGCATATACATATATCAAATCATCATGCTGTATACTTTAAGTATCTTGTCATTTTATTTGTCAGTTGTATCTAGATAAAACTGAAAAAAGGTGGCATATGTGTGAGTCAATTCATGTAAATTCAGAAAACAAGGAGAGCTTGAATTAATCTAAGGTGTTAGAAGTAGAAAGTATGGTTACCTCTGAGGTTAGAGGATATTAATTGACATGTGACATGAAGGAAATTTCTTGGGAGCTAAAAATGTGTGTCTTTATCAGGGTGCTGGTTACATAGATAAATACATATGTAAATATTCATCAAGGTATAAACTTAATATTAGTGCGCTTTACGGTATATATGCTATAAAAAGTTTTTAAAAAGTCATGTTTGCAGAAGCGCATATATCTATTTATCTCTAATGACGGAAAAACAATATTCCTTTCTTAACAATTTCCGAATTTCACCAAATGTGTGGTGGAAAATGGAACCACACTAGCAAGAGATTCTGGGGAATTCAGTTACCAGGGATAGTATAAAAGGGATTATGAATACATGCTGAATATCCCTCACAAAGTTTTTATCTTGTGGAAAGTTAAAGAAAAGGAAAGAATACAAAGTGTTCTAGAATATGGTCCTACAGATGATATTTTCAAAATATTCTTCTTGAAATGTCCTAGGATCTATAATTGAAACCCAAGAGATTTTGAGTGTGCGTGTGTATGTTTTAACCAGGATTGTAATATATGGGAAATATTACAGCATATGGTTAGCTAGGACCTAAAATATTAAAATTATGAGTCCCTATATAATTGCATGATTAAAATTTAAATATTTTTGGAATGTAGAAACAATTTTAATTAGACTATTCTTTAACAGAACAAAACATAAGCATTGATTCTCTAACAAAAGAATTTTTATTGAAATAGCAGAAAAAGCAACAAAATATTTCAATAACATCATAATTTATGATATAAAATATATGCCTACCATATTCATGTTTTATTTTCAATTTTTATTTACTTTGCTTAGAAACTAAACCTTTGAATGTACCATATCTAGTTTCAAGCTTACCAATCTTGTTTTATGACTTTTCAAATTAGCATATTTTACTACAGAGAGAAATATTTTGTGTATTATAAAGTGAATTGCCATTAATGGTGTACTTTTCAAGTTTTCAGATTATACATGCCATATAAACCAATAATTCAATGTTTTAACATACCGTATTACAACTACAAAATATATTCCATTACAGAGAATCCTAAGTGTTGTAAGGCTTATCAAGTACAGCATCTTTATAAAGATTTGTCACCTACTCTTCTCCTAATTTTCATCTTTATTACTATCCTTATTGCTACAATTTGTCATGTGTTATCCCCCATCTCCCTGTTATTGCTCAGACAAAATCATCTGACAAGCAAAGCCAATCTAACTTTTTTTTATTTGGAAGGCTCCAATTGCAGTCTTAACTTGGTATAAATTTGGAGAATTACCCACATAATAAAGATACTTTGCCTCGCACCACCTGTCACTTATCTTTTCCCACCTCTACTGAGTGTGGGCACCCTAGGTCAATTTGAATGTGGTGTTCTCACATATCTCAGCATGGTCCTGAAGAGAAACACGGTCTATCTAATCTAAACTAAAGTATTCTCCCTACCTTCCTCATGTAGCATATTTTGTCATTTCAAGTTCACTGGTCATTTCCTTCTGATTTACAGTATACCACTGAGCTGCATGTGTCATCCAATAAACTATTCATGAGAGTATTTGCAGCAGAGTTACTCAGTTAAAAACGGCAACTTGAAAACTGCATTCACTGATGCCAACGTCCTCTCTTTTTTCATTCTCTTTGTAAAAACGTTATCAGCCCCTTATTTCAATATTGTAGTCATTTCACATTTTCCATACGTCATTGAAGACCCTTCCGAGTTTGATGAGAACATTTACAAATATATTCTAGAATTCTACACTACGGCTCTCAGACCCACCATAATATCTGTAAGTTTTCTGTGTAAGCTTCTATTTCTTCATCTCTTATTGGACTACCATGTGCTATT
>NW_006494614.1:766723-768077 GCF_000325575.1 Pteropus alecto
CTAAATCTGACTACAGTTCTCCTTAAATATTCAATACATTTTTGCTTAAATGTGTTTTAGTATATGTAAGTTGTACCTACTTTGCTTTTTTCCTTTTCTCCCTATCTTAACCATATTTTCTTTTGTTCTTTTCCTTTAGCTATTTATGTTTAAATTTTCACTCTCATTTCTTTCTATCTGTGCTTACAAGACACCCCATGATACAGTGGAAAAGCATTAAAGAGGCAAGAAGTCTGGGGCTGTGGCATACTAACTCTCTCTTTGACCTTAGAGAAACCACTGCCCCTCCTCGAGCCTCATTTACATTATCTGTAAATGAAAAAGCCAGTTGGGATGCTCTACGAAGATACCATTAGTGGTAGAAATTCTGTAATTCAGAAATTCAACTATATCTCTATCTGTCTATTTCCTTGTTGCAATCAATCTATTCCTTGGACTAAAATAGGATTGAACTTTTTTCCGCCCTGTTTCCTGTTCTCAGTTCTGCAATATTATATTACATTATTTATTTTGCTTATTTTAATTTTAATCTGTACTTTATTTTTTATATTTATTAAATTTATTGGGGTGGCATTGGTTAATATAATTATATAAGTTTCAAGTGTAGAATTCTATAATACATCATTTGTATATTTCATTGTGAGCTCACTGCCCAAAGTCAAGTCTTCTTCTATCGCCACATATTTGACTCCCTTTACACTCTTCGACCCTCCCTTTTTCTCCTCTGGTAACTGCCATACTGTTGTCTGTGTGAAAGAGTTTTTGTTTGTTAGTCTTGTTATTTCATTTGTTGCTTTCTATTTTATATTTCACATATGAGTGAAATCATGTGATTCTTGACTTTTTCCATCTGACTGTTTTGACTTAGTATGTTCTCTAGACACATCTATATTGTTGTAAATGACAGTATTTCATCTTTTCTCATGGCTGAGTAGTATTCCATTGTACCAAATCTTCATCTAATTATCTACCGAAGGACACTGAGGTTTTTCTACGTCTTAGTCATCATGAACAATGCTACAAAAACACAGGGGTACATATATCTTTATAAATAAATGTTTTCAAATTTTTCAGGTAGATACCCAGAAGAGAGATTGCTTGGTCATATGGTAGCTCTATTCTTTTTATTTTTATTTTATTATTAGTTTCAAGTATACAGTACATTGGTTAAACATTTATATAATTTATAAAATGGTCTCGCTAATTGTTCTTTCTCTCCTCTGGCTCTCCATCTAGCCATTACATTAATGCTAACTGCATTCCCTATGCTGTGCTCCCCATCCCCATAACCATCTATCAACTACTAATTTGTACTTCTTTAACCCTTCACCCCATTCTACCAGTCCTCCAAACC
>NW_006494614.1:768291-777250 GCF_000325575.1 Pteropus alecto
ATTCCATTGTATATATGAACCATAACTTCTTTATTCAATCATCTGTTGATGGGCATTTAGGTTTCTTCCATATCTTGGCTATTGTAAATTGTGCTGCCATGAACATAGGGGTGCATAGATCTTTACAAATTATTGTTTTGGTTTTCTTTGGATAAATACCCAGAAGTGCAATTGCTGGGTCAAAAGGTATACTAATTTTTAATTTTTTGAAAAACCTCCAGATTGTTTTCCATAGTGGCTGTATCAATTTACATTCCTACCAGCAGTGTATGACAGTTTTTTTTCCTCTACATCTTTTTGAGCATTTGTTATTTCTTGTTTTATTAATAATAACCATCCTAACAGGTGTGAGGTATATCATTATGGTTAGGATTTGCATTTCCCTAATAGCTAGTGAAGTTGAGCATCTTTCCATGTATCTGTGGGCCATTTGTATATCTTCTTGGGAGAAGTATCTATTCAGGTCCTCTGCTCATTTTTAAATTTGTTTATTTTCTTTGTTGTTGTTGAGTTACATGAGTTCTTTATATATTTTGTATATTCGCCCCTTATCAGAGGTATTGTTTGCAAATGTCTTCTCCCATTTAGTTGGTTACCTTTTTGTTTTGTTGATGATTTCTTTTGCTGTGCAGAAGCTTTTTAGTTTAATATAGTCCCATTCATTTATTTTTTTCTTTTACTTCCCTTGCTTTTGGAGTCAAATTCATAAAATCCCCTCTAAGGCCAAGATCCATAAGTTTAGTACTGGCATTTTTGTCTACATATTTTATTATTTCAGGTCTTATATTTAGGTCTTTAATCCTTTTTGAGGTAATTTTTGTCTATGGTGACAAATAGCAGTCTAGTTTCATTCTTTTGCATGTGGCTTTCTAATTTTCCCAGCACCATTTATTAAAGAGGCTTTCTTTTATCCATTGTATGTTTTTGGCTCCTTTGTCATAAATTATATGCCTATATATACACGGGTTTATTTCCAGGCTATCGATTCTGTTCCATTGCTCTGTGTCTGTTTTTCTGCCAATATCATACTGTTTGATTGTTGTCATTTTGTAGTATATTTTGACTACAGGGAGTGTAATGTCTCCAGCTTTGTTCTTTTTGCTCAGCATTGCTTTGTCTATGTGGGGTTTTTTTGTGATTCCATACAAACTTGAAGATTTTTTTCTATTTCTTTGAAAAATGTCATTAAAATTTTGATGAGAGTTGCATTAAATTTGTATATTGTTTTGGGTAATGTGTGTCTTCTTAAATTTTTTCTAATAATGGTTTATAGTTTTCATGGTGTATTCATATACTTTGTTAGATTTATTCCTAGATATTTTACTCTTTTTGTTTTAATTGCAAATGAAACTGTTTTGTTATTTCTTTTTTAAAATTTATGTCCTTCCTATTTTTGGTCTGAACTCCAGAGAAGTTGAAGAAATCAGATTGAAAAATTTGTGAATAGTCTGCTCTGTAAGCCTCAAACCTGGCAATGTTTGGTAAGCTACTCAATTCATGAGCACATACATGTGCACGCACATGTGTGCATACACACACACACACACACACATACTTGCCTGCATAGATGCACACATACATATACTTTGCTGCCTCTGGAATCATTAGTCTTAGTTCAAACCCTAGCTATGCACTTTCTTTTCTAAGCCATAGTTTCCTCAAATGTGACAAGAAGGCAACATTTCTACATTAGAGATGTTATTGAAGACTAAATAGCATAAATATGTATAGTGTACAACACAATATCAGCATATAAGCTGTTCTCCTTCTCCTCCTTCTCATTATTTTAAAATTATTTTGAATGTAACATGTAAAAGAGCTCCTGATGGCAAGCTGACTTTTTTTCTCCACACCAGGTGCAAGAACTGACTCCAGTGGAAAAAATGGGGTCTCTCAAACCCCTGGATCTATTTTTAATAACACCTAGAAGAGTTTTTTATTTGAAGATTTTCTGGCAATGATAAAAGGATTTGTTGGTAATAACAAAATCTACTCTCTGTAAAGAAAACTACGTAAAGTCTATTATATGGTGTGAATGTCAGTTCCAGTTCACCTCCTCAACAGTGAGGACATGGCATATCACTTAGCCAGTGTAATCAAGGGATAATATTTGTTTTGGCTCTGTATGAAATCTCTTTTGGATTTTGCCACATGAGATTTCTCCTTCTTTCTTCAGTTAAGAACTCCTTTGTCTTCTCACCACAAAATCAATAAAGCTAGCTATTCTTTGTCCTTATTCGTTGCCTTCTCTTGGCCTTCTCTTCTGTTGCCAACCCTCCAGTTGTGCTCCAAATCCTGTTCCCACTCACCTTCTCTGAGGCTTTTGCAGTCATCCCTTTCTCTCCTGCATTTACCGATTCCTTCACCTCTACTATGTCACTCCCATTTGTCAATGACATGTTTATGTTCTAGGGAATTCTCTCTTTAAAATATAAACTTTCTCCCTTGATCCTGATTCCTCCTGCAGTTAATCACTTTTACACAAAACTCCTCAAAAATCTGCTCTCATGGTCTTCACTGTCTCACCTTCCATTCATTCTGGCTTCCTTTACTTTTGAATCACAACTATTCTTTCTTTGGCAATTGATGAACTGTCATCTGGTCAAATCCATATCCACTTCACTGGTCTTTTCTGCCTTCGCCTCTCAGCTGCATTCACAGAGCACATTTTTTCTTAGAATATTTTGTTTTCCCCTTCATTTTCATGATGCTACATAATCTTGATTTTCCTTTTATTCTATCCTCTATCTCCTTTGCTGGATCATCCTCCTCTTTGACTGCTAAATACTGGAGAACCTTAGGACTCAGTCCTGAGATGTTTGTTCTTAATCTTTCTGTATTTAATCCCGGTCTATAATCTCTTCCAGCTCCATAGATAGAATTGCCGTTATTGAATTAACTTCCAAAATCTATTGAATTGACTTCCTGCATCTCTACCTACATATCTAATGAGCATCTCACAGTTAACATGTTCTGAATCAATTTCTTAATATAACCACCACAGCTCTTCCAGTATTTCCAGTCTCATTAAATGGCATCATTATCTTTCCTGATATACAAGCTAAAAACATAGCCTTATTCTTGACTCCTTTTCTTTCTTTTTCCTCACCAAATTTAATCTAAGTAAGCCCTGTCGGTTATTTCTACTTATGAAATATATCTCAAAATATCCATTTCTCTCTATCATCACCCTTTCATGTTACCTGGGCAAAGAATCCAGAGGGAAGAAGGATTAAATCATAATGCTGCTATGTTTACATGGATATGGCAAAATTTTTACTACTCTTCAGCCTGAGCTGTTCAAGAAGGAACCTGAATGATAGTAGAAGCATAAGATGTATTGCACTTCATTAGAAGCAGGACTAGATTGAGAAGAAAATGATATTATAACTAGGAAGGTCCTTTTTGGAAGGTCCCTAAGAGTTTACTAGAAGGAAATCATAAGATAATATTTAAAAAAATTAAATTCTAAATTAATCAATTTTTTGAACATATTAACCCAAAATAACCCCCAAAATGTGTCAGCTCTATCTTTTTTAATCTGAATAATTTAAATCTGCAACTTCTCAAGGATAAGAATATTTATGATTTCAATATTCTCCAAAATCTGATCCATGTTTTCCCCACACAACCTTAAGCTTACAGCAAATTTTTATTAACAAGGATTTTAATTATCTCAAACATGCCTCTTGTGTTCAATCTGACTGAGTTTCTAATCAGCGTTCCCTGGTTGAACAACTCTTCTCAGCCCTCTGTGGCAATTCTTCACTATGATTCTTCCCTTGAAGGCACAACCAGCAACCTTCATATCTTCTTAGAGGCTAAACAACTTCTTTCAAGTTTACTCTTAAGCCCCTCCCTAAACTAGTTTTTATTTAAAAAAAAAAAAATAGGATGAATTTGCTTCTTTGGTTTCTCTTTTCTGCACTAACTCAGCTTCTCATCATCACTCCTGTTTCAAAGTCCACATTTGCGGGTAGTCTGAGACACTGACAGTGGGCTTGGCTGAGCTGAGGAACACCACTGACTGAGGGCTCATCACAGGTGAACTCCACCTGGTTGGCTCTTGTTGTGGCTTTCCTTCTTCATAAGGACCACAGTAGCCTGAGCACATACTGAACTGTTGCTTTCCCCTTACTCTTTCAATACCTGAACTACCTGAGTCTTTAGCCCTAGATTGAAAACTAAAAGCAATGAATTTTTTTTTTTAGAAATCTTAGACTCTTTACTCCTGATATCTTGTATAAATTAAGTTTGCTTTGCTTTCTTCACTCTGTTCTTTTCTCCCTCATCCCAGGGGCAGGCATGCTGCCTTATCAGAAATGCAAGCCTCTCACGCAGATATAAGAACATCTTCAAATTAAATTTAGTAGGAACTCTATTTGAACTCTACTTGCTCTAGTACATATAACTACTTCTAACCTGGAAATTACAGGGATCTGCTGTAATCTAGTCTGGCATAGTATCACAATCAAAGAAACATAGTCAAACAAATAAAAGTAAATAAAAAGATTTCAAATCAGCACTCATACTTAAGAAAGCCCAAAAGGCAAAGTGAAATATCTTTAAAATCTTTTCTAGTTATCCATAATTGCCACTCTCAATATTCTCCACAAAGATGAAGATCCTAACAAAAACTTAACCCACATTGCTCTTCATATTTTCTCTCTTATGTCAATGGCTATAAATCACTCCTTCTTTAGTTCGACTTCTTTTGTCTACACACTACTTTCTAATTTCCCTTCCTGCATGCTCATGCCATCACTTAATCCACACCATGTTTTCCCCAGAAATCCTAGCTCTCCATTCTTGAAATACCTTACAGTACAGAGGAAAGAGGTTTGGTGACTCTGATTCTCTCACAGAGATCAATACATGACCCAAACTCTGTACAACAAAGAGCCTATAAATGAACCCAAAAATGAAGAATGGCATCCTCCTTCCCTTGAAGGGGGCACAAGAGTGAGAAAACCTATGAACATGATGAATATGTTATATTTTCCTTTTACAAAAATCAAATCCAAATCACTTGACCACCTCTTGCACACAAAAAAAAAGCTCAAAGAGACATTTTCTGACTGTACTCCTACCTCCATGATATACTTAGTGTAACCTTTCTACATAAAGGTCTACAATTAACCTACTATATCTAGGTCTAGTATATACAGAACACTTCTGGAATGCACTAATGAAAAGAGAATGAGTCTAAGAGTTAGAAGACCTTCAATTAAGCTCTACGCTATCACTGGCTAGATGACATTTAACAAGTCACTTGCCTTAGTTTGGGCCCCCCAGAAGCAGACCCTAAGTAGTTGACTTGGAAGATGACTCCAAAAAAACACAGGTAGTTAGTGGGGAAATGAGACAACAAAAGGAAAAGAGTTATTAACGGATGTATTATGATGCATCAGGCTACCACTGTGCGCAACTAGAGCTTAATCCTGCTAGGGAGATCTGAGAGACTGCATACAGGATACCCCTAAAAATTATCCCACTGTAGGATGGGACATTTAAACAGCAATTCCCATCAGACATTGTTTGAGAGCTTTTTTCTTTTCTTTTTTTTTTTTTTTTTTTTTTGGAGCGGGTGGTTAATGCCAACCTGCTCTTACAACAGACAGAGAAAGATCTGTTGATTAGAGTAAGCATTCAGTCAAAGAAATCCTATCAGTTAGAAGATGTGGCAGGGTGCACAGAAAAAGTAAACATCAAGGAGCTATAAGTAGACCACTTGTAGTGTCTTGCTACATTCCTCTCCTTACACCACTCAGATTCACTCAAACCTCACATGAAGATCACTATGTCCTATAACTGATTCACAATTTCTTTTGTAAAATTACATTAGGAATGTTCGTGGAATAAGCTACAGTCCCCAGTGCTTCAGTTAATCCAGAGACCATAACTGATATATGTTATTGCCTTCCTATGCTAGGTTTTTCTTTATTCTCAAATAGAGATTCAGCTTCTCCAGGTTGTTTGCCTGGTAAGGTGACACAGACTCTCATCCCTGAGGGGTATGAGCTCCTGGTTACTGTACCCTTGTCAGGTATGGCTTTTGCAGTGGCCTTTCAAAGTTATCGTGCATGGGAGCACCAAGAGGTACCTCACTGAATCCTGGGTGCTCCAGACTTGCTTTGTTTCCCCTTATCAGGTAGAAGCAACTCTATCTTCCCTTGATAGTCAGGATCATTATCCCGCCAGTGTGGTAACTTCTTTCTTTGCCTGCTTGTCTACTATTATGAGAAGCACAAATTTACCAGGTGATAGCTCTAGCTAAGGTTTAATGAAACACATTACGTCCTTTGGCAGAAGACTCATTTCCCATTCCTGGGAACCAAGACCTCTAATCTTGCAAAATGTAAAGTTGTAGGAACAGGAATCGCAAATTCCCCAATCAGACTTATGTTAAGATGGACCACTCTTAAATCCATCCCTTGTTTCCTTTTCTATATACCAGGAACTCAGCCATATAATAGCAGTAAATTCAAAGTATATAATACCTCTTAAAAACAGTACTCCATTTCCTCAGGGTTTCACTTTCCAGCGGGCTTAAAAACCATGTCTTTAAGAACGAAGTTACATACCATTTCATCAGGCCAGCAGCTTCTGGGTGATGAATACAATGGTAGAACTAATGAGTGCCAAGGTCATGTGTCCATTGTTGAACTTCCAACTCTGTATTTCCTTTGATCCAAGCAATGTCATCTGGAATTCCATTACGATAAATCAAGCACTTTGTGGGCTCTCTGATTGTGGTGCTGGAAAGGCAAAAGGTCACATTTACTGGCAGTTTGAAACCAGCTGGCAGGCACAGAAATGATAAATGCCAAAGGGACATGAGTATGGCATTGACATTATCTGCAAACTTCCTGAATCTCTTTCTTCATCTAAAAACTGGATCCAATGATGAAAATCTCAAAGATTTTCTATGGGAACTTGCTTTTGAAGGATTGTAGGGATATAAGCTATAATCAGTTTGCTGATAGAAGCTATAAAAATAAATAAATATGATCACTCTGACCCCCGGAAAATGAGAACCTATCTTTAGTTTTCTTTTACTTTAATTCTATTTCATACTTAGCCACCTGTGTTTAATATGTGATTTTTAAATCTAAAATATTAAAATAAGTCAACTAAAAGAAAAGCTACCTTAACTTCTTAATGAAAAATAAAAAGTTAAGATTTCTATTTCTGAAAGGATTGTTACTATTCATAACACCTGCAAGAGAAACTAGAAAGAATTTCGAAACTCGCTGAATTCCTTTGTGTCAATGGTATTTTCTTCCTATAAGGATCAACTAAATTTTTTAATGTTTGGTAAGTATATATCCGTTTTTCTCAAAGTCCAATTTTTGTTAAGTTGTATTAATTTTCATGGACTTTATAGGGAGAAAATGATGGTATAGCCTCAGGAACATGAGGTCACAATGCAAGAGCCGGTCTAGGAGAAAGAAAAGGTCTGCTAGGGAAGAAAAGCCACATGGCTGAGACTTGAAAGAAGCAAAAAGAGTTTAATGGCACAGAGAGAGCATGATTGTACCAAAAAATTATTTTTATAATAGAATAGATCTCACCTAGAGGGTCCAAACAGTAAAGTTCATGAGTGAGATAATCTTGGAGGGGACAGAGTTCTTTCAGAAAAATGAGAGTGTCAATTATCAGATTTAGTTATCAACTCCATCTTTGAAAATATTATTTTCAAACCGAGACCATTTCCATTTTCATAAATTTTCATTATTTGTCTTGTTTTTCATTTATTGTTACAGTTAATTGTAATTGCTTTAACTAAAATATGTAATGCATAATAAATAAATATCGATAATAAGTTTCAGTATACCACTGTAAAATCTGTTTCCACATCCCTGAGGCTGTCCAGTTATCCATCCATAACTAAAAAATTTCTAGTATCTCTTCTCACCCAGTACCAGCAACATAAGTGTGAGAAAAAAAATCTTGGGTGCATCTAAGAAGTCTAGTAAGAATAGCCTCAGGCCTCAAAGCAATAAGAAAACTAATGGGTAAAGTAACATTTTTTGAAAAGGCATGGTGAGATCCTTCACATCCTTTTACAAAGGGCAAATATGAAAAGAAAAATTTCATTAGTGACAACAAATACCTGTCTCGAGAATTAGGGCTTGACAATATTCTACCAACATTCACAATTAATGGTCTCTTTTGTTCACATGGAGAACCCCAGACATGATTAAAGATCTGTCTCTCTACCACATCTCTTCTTGTGTTCTTCCCACAAAGAACTGCTCTCTTCCTCATCAGCCCTGGAGATAGCTATACCATATTCTCATCTACACACTCAGGAAATATCTACATAATATTGCAAAGCAAATTGACTTTATGTATTTTACCACCTGTAATATGAAAGTTGTTTAAAAAAAATGTGTGTATATATATATATATGTATATATATGTATATGTATATATATATAATGGCACAGAGAGAGTATGTTTGTACCAGACTATATATAAATATACAGTTTATATATACAATAAGTTTTATTCTTCTAGACTAATTATGCTTTTCTTTTACCAGTATATAAATATTTCCATGTAACATTTAAAACAGGTGTTCCGGAGGAAATAATAGTTTTGGTAATAGTTGGGAAAGAAGAGTTTATTTTTTCTTTTACAGTGCACAAATGCAGAGGGGTTTATTTTCTTTACACCTTTACAGTTGGATGATGTTTTAAAAATCATTTTCATATTATTTTTTATTTTAATTAGTTTCAAGTATATACTACATTGGTTAGACATTTATATAGTTTATAAAATGTTCCCCCTAATTGCTCCTTTTCTCCTCTGGTTTTCCACCTAGCCAATATATTAATGCTAACTACATTCCCTATGCGGTGGTCCCCATCTGTGACCATACTATTTTTTTTTTTAAATGTGATCTCAAGGGCTTTTGTGATAGGTGCAATCACTCCAAAATAAAAACACAAAC
>NW_006494614.1:777356-781047 GCF_000325575.1 Pteropus alecto
TCTGTTCTAGTCAAAGAAGAATTTAAAAGAATGAAAAGACATTGTTACTGCATTTACTGTTTTTATAGAACTATAATTTTATTTATTTACTCTATTATGCTTTCTTGGATAACAGCTTGATTTCATAATTTCATAACTGACAAGATATTCAATTGACTTGCTCACAATGCTACAGTTTTAAGTATTAAATATAAACAGATACAAAGCAAAGTTCATTTTTCCTATTTGCTTCAAACACCTTGAGTTTCAAAGACAGCCGTTTTTTACATTAAGTTTATTGGGGTGACATTGGTTAATAAAATTATATAGATTTCAAGTATATAGTTCAATAATATGTCATATGTATATTGCATTGCATGTTCACCATCCGAAGTTAAATTCTCTTTCATCACCATATATTTGACTCCCTTAACCTTAACTTACCTCCTGCCTTTCACCCTTCCCTCTGGTAAGTGCAAAACTATGTTCCTGAGTCTGTGTTTCTTTGTCTTATTCGTTTGTTGCTTTCATTTTTATATTCTACATATTAGCGAAATCACATAGTTCTCAACTTTTTCTGACTTATTTCACTTAGCATGATAATCTCAAGATCTATCCATGTTGTTGCAAATGGTAGTATTTCATCTTTTCTTATGGCTGAGTAATATTCCATTGCAAATGATTGAAATGCTTGTGTTCCAATAAAACTTTATTTACTAAGACTCGAGTTGGAGTTCTATATAATTTTCATGTGTCAAAAATATTCTTTTCATTTACTGAACTATTTTAAAATGTAAAAATTATTGTTAGCTTGTTGTACACAAAAAAGTGTCAGACTGGATTTGTCCCATAGGCTGGAGTTTGCCACCTCTGCTCTAAATTTATCTCAGTGTGATCTATATTTTAACAAATTAAATTGTTGGTATTTTACCAAATAAAATTTAATTAATTGTTTAATAACAGATCTCTTTACTTTTATTCACCTCTTATGCCTCTATGGATTACATTTGCTTACGATTGATTTTTCAGTCTCCAAAACAATCTCATAAATGAATAGAAATCTATAAGTAAAATCAAGGTGAATTTTGCTACGTTAAAAACTAAAATGTTATAACTTTTAAAATTAAATTTAAAATCCATGCTTATTGCTCTACAATGAGTGCTAAAGTTTCTAAAACAACAAAAAATTTAAAGATAGTCATTGCGGCAATGAGAAACTGTATTTTATAGTATATAGACAAGTATGTTCATTTAGACAAACTGTAAAACAAAGATGAATAAGAAAAATTTGAACTAGTGAGAATTTCAGAAGATATTTTTGAAGAAATTCTCATAGATCCTGTGACAGCACCACTTCTTGTTTTTTTTCTTCTACATCTTGATCACTTTTTCAGTCTTCTTTGCTGAATAATCCTTCTCTGGCCACTAACGGAACTGTGCCCCTGTATTCAGTCCTGGTAAGACTTTTGTTCTCATTTTCTCATGAAGATACACCGTTGTATTAATAACACTTCTATCATAAGACCAGACCACCCTTTGGAGCTACAAACTTCTATAGTCAACTTTTTACCTGATACATCAGGTGAGATTTCTCACGGGTGTCTGGGGCAGAAGTGGGTAGCCACTGAGCGTCTCCTCCTGCAGAGCTGAGTTGCTCTGGGGAAAGAGCTGCTCTTGCAAGGAAGGATCAGCATCCCCTAGACCCTTGCAATGTTAGTGGGACCCTGCAACTCGTTGCCCCTTCTCTAGAGGAATAGAAACAGAAGGAGTATAAGTCATTCTGCTCTGAGAAAAATAAACAAGTGTACATTCTCCGTACTCTCTTTCCTTTTCCATCAGCTGGATCCAGAGGACTTTGAGGCCTTATCGTATAGGAAGACTCAGGTAAAAAAAGCTTCAATCCTTGAATCAGTGGATAGACAAAAGTAACCCATTAACCAGAAAACCAGCCTTTTACTTTACTATGCCACTGAAATTTGGGGTTTAGTTATAGCAGCTAGCATTAATCTAACAAATTTAACATCTCAAATTTTACACATCCAAAGTGGAATTCTGCTCCCCAGTACATTCCTCCCCAATCTTCACCATCTCAATAAGTGCATCACCAAGCACTTTCTCAAGGCTAAAATTTCAGTGTCATCAACTCGATATCTATTTCAAAAATGTAAATCAGATTATGACAATTCCCTATCTAAAACTTTTCAATTATTTGTCACCTGAGACAAAACTCAGATTTTTTTTTTACAGGCCCTCCCTGATCTTTCAATCTCATCTTTTTGCCATAGACCCTCTCGGTCCTTACACTGCAGCCATACTGCCTTCTTTCAGCTTCTCAAATGAACTAAACTCTTTCTCATTACAGGAAATCTAAGCATGTGTTACCCTCATTCCAGAATGCTCTTCCCATCGTATTTGATCTGCTTAATTCAGATCTCTCAAATGTTACTTTCTCAGAATGGTCTTTCTCACCTTACCCTATAACTTAAACATCCCTTTCTTTTCCCATAACACTATATTTTTCTTCATAGAGTTTATTATACTTATAAGTATATAAACATTTTCTCTCTATTGATTCAATGCCTCTCACCTACTAGGCAGAGTTTCCCACATGGGTAACAAGTGACACAACTTAAGGAGTTGCACCTGAAGATCCATTATTAAAACTTTTATTGATGCTTCTTTCTATCTCATCTTGTCAAAATTTACTTTTAAATTAGTTCATTTTATTTACTTAGCATATTAGTAAAATAGTACATGTATGCAATTTATGAATAAATATGTATAGACTAATGGTACATTATCAAATATTTTTGCTAATAGAGCTGCATAATCAAGCAAGTTTTAAAAACATTAAACTAAACTAGACCATTAACTCCACAAGAAAAGGATTATGTCTGTCTCTGTACCATTCACAGGGCCTTGCACATGATTACCCCTCAATAAATACTTGCTTAATAGGTAAATGAATAATAAGCATCTCCAATGCACTGTCTTTAATAATTAGTTGGAATTATTATATGTGTGCTAGAGTAATGAAAACTATTTGTAAAACAAATTATTCTAGGCTTGCTTTAATAAGTAGACAAAAATCATTTCACAAATAATAGCACCATTTGCATATAAATAATGCTCTAAAGTCTTCTAAAATTATGTTGTCTCTTTTATAAAGGTTAAACAACCACCTCCACTATCTTCTTTAAGCTTTTCATCTATTTAGTTAAAACTTTCTTCAAGATAATACAAAAGAAAATGTCAGCCTTGGTAAATGATCACAAATTCAAGATTAAATAGAATCTCAGGTTTTAACATATCTCCAAACCAACAAAAATTACTTACTATGTTTAAGGCCATTACTTCCACGTTTAAATGGCAAATTTAACTCAAGTAAATTTGCGCTCAGTAGTGGTTCTCTCAGACTTATGGTGCATTCACAGCTTGAGAATTATGTATGGAAAACATTAAAATAATTATTGCTATTAAACTTCATATCTTCAGTATAATTGGCACCATATTTTTATAATTTTTCACATTTTCTAGTTGCTGTATTGTTTTTGTTACTATAGCCTTCCTAGACATACTAAAAATGTAAAAACATTTCCTGTTTTCAATGTAAACTTTTGTATTCAATAGTTTTTGTTTAAAGCAATTTCAATTTTCTGCCCAAATTCCATTTTTTTCCTTCCTCTACTTGCCTTTAAACTGCAAGAACTCA
>NW_006494614.1:781179-802760 GCF_000325575.1 Pteropus alecto
AAGTTGAGGAATCAAGTTTAAGAGCTGGTGACAGACACTCATCTTCACATTCAAATACTAGTAAGATTTCATCTCATTCGTTTATTCATTCAATAGTCAATATTTTCAAGCATACTTATATGCCCAGCATTGCAGATTCGCAAGTGAACAAAAAAGGACTTAGACTCTGTCTTTATGAAGTTCACTCTCCAGTAAGGCAGTTTTACACCTGTAAACAGATATATGAGTATATCCTTGCAAATTGTGATAAATGCTAAAAATCAAAAGAATGGGTAATTCCAATCACATTTTACCCACAAACTGGTGATTTAATAAACACAACCAACCATAATAGAGAATGGAATACTTTTTCTTTTTTTAAATTTTATTCTAGATATTGGCAAGCAGATGAGAATTAACTGAGGCTTTGCTGGTTAGAATTCAGACGCTGCTATGCTGATTCATTCTCAGTATTGTAAACATGTCACGCCTTGCTTTTTCTACCAGCCTTTATCTCAGTATTCTTGAATCTTTCATGGTCACTCTGTATAAGAGAGTTATGAAGGGCAAGGTGGGGTGTGAGGGTTAGAGGAAGTCAGAACTTAATCTTTTTTACTATATGTGTAGAATAATAAAATGTTTACCAGGAATATTGAGATAAAAACAGGGGGAAACAAAAGATAGTTAAAACGCTAGAATGCAGTGGTCATTCTTAGGCACTAGTCAGAAAAAATGTGTATACATATAGCCTGATTGCACTGGCTATGATGTGTGCGTATGTGTGTGTGTGTGTGTGTGTGTGTTTATACACCATAGACAATGCATATATATGATGTATATATAAAACACATATCAATATAAGGAATACACATATATACAAGGATAGCTAAGGAATACATATAAATATATATGTACATATGTACATACATGTACATATATGTATATTCCTAAAGAATATATTACTTATATGTATAAATAATTTATAATATCTAAATATATAAATACTATGTACAATTTAAAAACATAATGTGGATATAAATTTTATATATACACATATACATTTTATATATACATACACACACACACACATATATATGTGTGTGTGTGTGTGTGTGTGTGTGTGTGTGTATATTCCTTAGTAGAAGTTGAATGAAATCAGGCCAGTTCTTTATACAAAGGTACTGGTGTACTGACATTATTTCTACGCACAAGCTTTCCCAAGATAAGGTTGCTGGGCATATTTAGGTGCATTTTTACTGTAGTAATTATTTGCTGTTCAAATTAGCATTATAAGCGTATGCTGCTTTCTTCTATTTCTAGGCTGATTTTAATCTCTTCTCAATTCAATTTAGTGATGGTTTAAACACATAATTTTTCCATATATCTACAAATGTCTGAATTTTAGAGTTTTAGAACTGTTATATTTTTTCTATCATGGATTGTCTAATCTGATCTTCTGTCCTTTTTTTCTTACTATTATTTATCTTTTACTTATGCGGCAGGATAATTTTAACTGTTAAAGATTTTAACCCTTTATCATATACTACATTCTCTATATTGTTGTAGATTTTCATATATTTAGGGCTGAAATACATTTAAGTTTTATGGCATCTTGGATTTCATTATTGTTAAGAAGGTATTCTCTATCTCCAGAAGTTGAAATGGACATTTCTTTCTGTTTTCTCTTTTTTATCAGTTATTATTTTTTTCCATCGAACTTTAATAAAGAATCCCCTCAACTAGCTAATTAGCAGCAAATTCTGATTGGACTGCTGCTGCATTCAGAGTTGCTGAATCCACAGCAATGTTTAAAAAATAAATAAATAAAAACAGCTATGACCAAATACTTCGGTCTTCCAGCAAGTCCAGGTGCACTGTGGTTCTGAGTTCCAACACTTCTTTTGTCTCTTAAGAAAGAACTTCAGACTGAAAGTGAGGCCAAGACTTTAAACTGGCCCTTCTTCTGAGAGACACACAGTCTCTGAGGTCGCCTGGGACACCTCTCCCTCAGCCATCTTCACCTTGTTCCACAGCCTTAACAATGATGCTCCACAACTGACTGGGAACACTGAACAATCTGTCTGATGCAAGTTTCAATTCATTTCAAGAAAAAATGGCATTTATCTCCATCAGAAGATGAAGGTCTGAATAAACCTGAGTATGAGAGAGAAAGACTAAAGACTAAAAAAGCTAGTAGCTTCATACTTCAATAGAGTTAGTAATTCTGTCTAATAGAATGAGAAAAATAAGTGAAACTAAATGTTTTACAGTAACAAATACAAGGAATAGATGGACTAAAAGTAACAATATAATTGTTACTACATAATTACTACATTAGGAGACATAAAATAGAGAGGAAGTTTAAATGAGTTAAATCCTTGTCTATTGACCCCTTACTTGAAAAGATTATGTCTAAAATTGATAAATCAAGAAAGAAGAGTATAAGCATGTTATTTGGAGGAACTTATGTCATGACAACAAGAACTAAAAGTAGAAATAGTTAAAATTGGGACCAGGAATAGTGCAGGGGGGAGCAGAGGAGAGAGAGGGTACCACCATATAAGACTTCTGTGCAATTTTACATTTCAACCATCTGCATGTGCTACTTTGATAAAAATTAAACATATGCATGGCAAGGCAAAACAAACCCAATGACCAGTCTTAGCAGCACCAATAGTTAAGCTTTCTCTCCTCATAATAAAAACAATAACAAGGCATGCCAATGACTATGAATTATTTTTGCTTTAAAAAAAACCTAAATGTAATTGAACATTTACTATACTTGAACACTTTATCAGAAATACATGGAATAAATTTTTTTAAGAAACTAAGAAAGGAGCAATCAACCAAATTCCAAAGCATCAGACATTCTAAAGGATAAATGATCTAGTTTTCCAACAAATCAATGGCAAATAAAAAGGCTGGGAGAGGACACTATTACAGCATAAAAAGAACTTAGAGACATAAAATACAAATACAATATATGAAGCACAATTGATTCCTGATTTGAACAAACCAACCATAAAAATATATATTTGAGAAATGAGAAAATTTGAATATAGACGATATCAGATGACATTAAGGAATTACGATTAATTAGAATAGGTGTGATAATGGCACAATGAGTATGTTAAAAATGTCTTTGCAGTTAGAGATAAATATGAAAGTATTTGGAAGTAAAATAACATGATATCTTGGATTTGCTTTAAAAATATCCCAGCAAAATAAAAAACTATGAAAATAAATGATGATTGTTGACTCTAGGTGAAGGGTCCATTGGAGTTCTCTATAAAGTATTACGTTTTATACTTTTGTGCATATCTGGAAGTTTCCATAATAAAATAATTTTCAAATTTTAAAATGTGAATGTACTGGATTTTCTTTAATAATATGATTGTGTAGGAAAATAAAAAATATATGTACATAAGCAAAATTAAGAGAGAAGTCACAAAATGTCATTGTGATATATATTATTCTATATCGTTTTCTAAATGTGTGTGTGTGTGTGTGTGTGTGTGTGTGTGTGTGCTGATTTCCACTGGAAAAAAAACATATGATTTATCCCGAGAGACAGGAAATGAGAGCAGAACTAAGAGCACTGAGATGATTTTAGGGTCGGTTTGTAAAAACTTGGAAAACTCTCTGAACCCAACTAATGTAGAATTGCCTTGGAAACAGGGCTATGAGTGAACATGGAAAGAACTCTAAATTTGGGACTTCATCTCATCTCTCTAAAGTAAGCAAGCAACTAACTTTAAACAGACTAACTAGTCAATTAATGGCTCCATACTGTTTATATCATGGTTGTAACTACTTACGTAATTATACATTTAATGTGTAATCTCCCTGCTAGACTGTAAACTCTAAAGGCAGGAATCATAGCTATCTTATTCATCACAGAACTAAAATATCACAGACATTTACAACCCAGTACCACTACTTTCATGATCTTGCATGAAATATTGGCCTATAAATTTGGGCTTTTAATTTATAAGCCAAAGAGTGGCATACACTTTAGACAGAATGTCCAGTAAATTATTAGTCTATAAATTGGAGAAGATTAAAAGAGCTGCTCTTTCATGAAAAGAAATACTCTAAAACTTGGGATCTCACATAATTAAATTCTACCTGTTGAGCTGGTAAAGTTGAACGCACAAGCAAGAGCTAAAGGCCAAAATTTAAATAAAGACTCTGGACTATGTTAACATCAGGAACTCTTCCTAAATTGTTTCATTTAGCTTAAAACTTTAATTATATTCTATCCAGGTTCTGCAAAGTTTGAAGCAGGAGCCTTTGGCTTATAAACTGGAAAATGTAAATCTTCCAGGTGATAATTTCCCAGAGGTACTGTACTTGTTAAACAAACGAATCTCTAACTGATAGAAATGTAGGCAGATGTCAAGTTAATATTGCACAGCTTTCCTTCTCATGATGTACTCTGCTTATTGGTAGATGAAAGGTAAGGGGAGAAAAGAAAAAAAAAAGCAAGCCTTCTTCTCTTCCCTCTTAGTCCTTGTTTTCTTCACATATGTTTTTCTAGCATGTATGACACATGATTTGCACTATGAGGCACTTGGATTCTACTTTGTACATGTTCTGTATTTTTAAATGGTCATGTTTAAACTATTTAATAAGGTGTTCGATAACAAAAATAACTCTGAGATTCTAACATCTATTAATCCATAAAAGCAAGCTAAACTTACCTAATGTTTATTGGCCTATATTTTAATAATTAAGATAATTTTTCTTGAAAATAGACAAAATAGAATTCGTTATTGAAACACCAGTTTGTACAATTACTTGTAATAATAATTTAAAAAATGAATACTATGCTAAATAAAACAAAGGGCAGGTGGCATATATGTATAATTATTCAGAGACCTAAATCAATGTTGCTCATCCCTAGGACACCGATACCTTGATGTACCACCTCTCCAGAGAATTCCAAAGTAGAAGGGTGGAGATGTAGTGATGGGGCCAAATAGAGGGAGTATAGGGAGAATCAATGGTCTGAGACTTTAGGAGAGACAGACAGGGTCCCTGAAAGTTTGCCAGAGAGGAAAAAAAGAGAATTGAGTCAAACATATGATTTGATCCAGAGTCAACAAACATCTGAATGCTTATGACATGCCAGACAATATTCTAGGCATCATTATGATACTGATTTCAAATAACTGAAATAATACATTTAAAGACATAAATCACAGCAGTCCTTGCCAAAATATTATATAGCTGAAGCAGAGTAAGAAATGTGTGTACCAAAAAACGCGCAGAGCAATTGACCAGAGACGACAATGAACAAATAAGCAGGACCAATACCTGCCAGGTTCAACTGTCATGACTGAAATGCATCATCAGTTGAGGGATGCCAAAGGACTCATAGTTTCTCTGTTTTTGTGTTTTACCTTGATGGAGAAAAATGCTTTTTACCAACTTGTATATTAGAGCATGACTTATATTTCATGATTTAAAGAGTCAGTTTTAAGTTTATGACAGCAACCATTCTTTTCTCTAGTAGCATACAAGGAACATATGTGGTCTCCCCTGAACCCTGACACACACATTCCTGATGTTCTTATTTGAACTTACTTGCAATTTGGAGCAAGATTTGTAACAATAAAAAACCTTAGCTATTATAACTAAAATTTTATTTGCTTGACAAAATTAATAGTATTGTACTAAATCTAAGAAAAAAGCTTACTTTGGAACAGACAATATTTTAAGGCTCCAGGGCTATTTATGCCTCGAGAGTGTCAGTTATGCTCTTTTAACCCAACTCTATTGGAAAAAATACTGTGGTGTCTTCTCTCCTTATCTGAGTTAAGTATCACATTTATCCTCTGGCCTTATCCTCACTGAGAGTTGCTAAAGATCTGATGTCCTCTTTCTGTCAGATGCTTGCTGCTCATCGTTCACTAAAATAATGAGACTCCAATAAAACCTTAATCTGCTTTACCCCTGTTCATCTAAGGAGAAATGTCTTAGGAAAATAGCAGGCACCATGTATAAATTTATAAATGCTAACTCAGCTAAAAAAAATTAATGATTATTATCGCAGATATCCAAAAGATACAATCTAAAACCTTAAATATTATAGATATTTAATAAAATTTTGTTGTGTCAATGAACAAATGAATGATAAAGCAAATAGATCTGCTTTTATACTCACTAAATGATAAAGATGAATTACACTCACCTCATGATAGTGTTCTATTTACTTATTCTACATAATATTTTCCATGATTTCAATGTTACCGTTCTCCTTTCTAACTTATGAAATACTATATCCTGCAATTAAAAAATACATTTTACAAATATTTCAAATATATATTTTATTTACATTTATAAAATTATAATTTTAACTATATATGTATAATTACAAGTGGCAACCATATAGCCTGGGGTCTTTTTCCCTCAATAAAAACTATTCGGACCCAGATGATAAAAGATCCAAGACCACTTTAATTTATTCGGTCAATGATAACTAACCTAAAATGTCCTAAATTAGGTCATAGCACAGGACACCATGCTAGCTGAAAGTCATTAAGCTGTTTCAAGTTCTGACTTTTTTGGATTTTTCTAGATAATTATAAGAATGTAACTCTTTTAAAAGGAAGAAACACTTTTTACACCCTCATGCAGACATGACATTTAGATTTTCATAGTTCATAATTTCCACAAAAGCCAAATGGCACCCTGAGCTGTCATAGGTTATAAGGCAATTAAGACCTTTTCAAGAGTTCACAATGACTCTTTTTCCTTAAAATACTATGGCCATCAACAAATGACATTCAGCTGTATTTAAGTCATTTTAATGGTATGATTGGATCACATTTATCATTAGGACAAAAAACTCAGAGGGTGCATTTTTCATAATCTCTGTACAAATTATTGCTGTGCATGCATTACTTAACAGACTGCTCTCAATTTCTAGTTACAAGGGCATAAAGGTAGTTTTGAAATTTTAGCTTTACCTCTATTATCTTGAATTGGTACATTAATGCTAGACCATATCTTTGGTATTTTATGAGAACTCTTTCTGTTGCCTTAGGGTCCTCACGCCTTCTTATTCGTAAGAAGATATATACAGCTATGACCAGAAGGAAGCATTTTTTGAAAGCAGTCTGTAATCATAGCTAAGTCTTTTTAAATGATATAGAAGACAAGTGTAATGAGCAAATCTGTGTACTGGCTGGAGTGACAGGTGCAGATAAAGTCAAGTTTTGGTTATCAAGAAAGGACAGAATGAAGCTCGGAGCTTAGGAAAAGCGAACAGAAATGTGCTGCTGAAGGCTCCGAAGCAAATGCTGAGGTCTGGGTGACAGCTTCCATTTTCACTTACTGCTTGTAAAAAATTGATGACAAGTGGTAGACAAAGAAGAAAAGATAGTACTGAACCTATATATATACTGCATATTCAGCAGTTTCCTTGGGAATATTAAAGTTATTGTTTTTACATCTTATACCCAGATATATTTCCAAAGCATAATTAAGAATCAAACCAAAAATTCACTAACCTACGGGAATTGAAAGCATGGAATAATAAAAGCTAAAAATGCATTTAAGAGAGGTCTGTAGTTTAAACCAGTATTTCAGAATATTCCATATATAAGTGATTCCATGCATGCACTTAACTTCATGGAATGTAAAAGAGCATGCACCGACATTTTATTTTTACTAAACTTAGGTAACCATACTTTTTTGGGTGCCATCCATGTGTCATTGTATATGCTGAAATCATTCCTTTTTGGTAGCATGAATATATAGGTAAATAACCAGTCAAAGATTAAGCTATCTCCTATCATTTCTGAAATACATTAGAAAATATTGATTGATAGAGTCAGATAGTTATAGTTTGCTGATTTTCTATGTTTTAACTTCCTGTTTATCATCTCTTCAAATATAGTGTCAACTGTCATCATCATCGTCATCATCATCATCATCATTATCATTACCATCATGCTCTAAAATGATCAATGTTAATACTAAAAGGAACATTAGAGGCAAAATTGTCAAACTGCTTAATTGTCAAGAAATCAAGGTCCGAAGAAGCAAAATAATACAAGACAATCAGACAGAGGAGCAAGGGCTTCAACATCACCACACACAAGAATACTTTGCTACTAATTTTGTACTACTCTGGATGGCAGCTTCTATTATACTGTATTTTACTGAATGTGAGGCACTAAGTATATGACACATCATTTTTTATATACCATTTTAAAAACTAGTAATTGACATTAAACTACAACATGCAATCAACTGTATGTTATATTCTCGTTTGGAAGATGTTAACTGTGAAAAAATGGAACTCTTAGAATTGCTGAAATATGGTATCAAACTTTACATGAAGGAAAGAATAGTGTCCTAGTCCAATCAAATTCATAATTAGATAATTTATGATTATCTAATTCATAACCAACTTTAATTTTATATGCAATTGAGATCTAGAAGAGCAAGTGACTTGCCCTAAATCACACAGAGATCTGATGGAAATGTTGAGACTTAAACATAAATTTGGACCAGCTGTGATGGCAGTTTCCATAACTTCAAGTTCTATCTTAAATAGTAGGTCACTGTGTGACTGAGGGTGAGTCACATAGCCATCTCTCTGGATCACTGGATTAAGAGAGGTCTGCAATAAGACAGCACCAAGTGAACTGTGCAATCCCTTCTAGACCTAATGGTCTTTAGCTATTATGCATATATACAATAGCATATTCTATCCACAATAAATCATGGTTCTTATAAATTATTTCCAAGGAAAATGCTAAAATTTATTGACATCTTTTCTCCAACTAATACTGAATTCAGTAGAAAAGCTATAAAGTAAAAATTCAAAATGTTTATAAAAGATCTGATTCTCATCCAAGTCTACAACTTATTCTTTATTCATCTGTACTTCAACTACTTCCAGAAATAATATGAGGTAGCTGAAAAAATAGATAAATATATTTTTAAATTATTAACATATATTAGAAGAATGAGAACTTAGGAATAAAGAGAAGGTAATTTTATTATAAAACCTGCAGAATTGAACCAGAACAAAATATTTCTGAAATCTGTCCAAATTAAACACAACAGAAATACAGAAAATGATTTAAAAAGCATGTCCAAGATTTATAACAGTACATACTCCTCAAGTGGGGAATTACAAAGGAGGACACTGATGCTTCTGGATGAAGTCTTGAGCCAAATTAATTAAGAGACTCCTAACTTTTATTGCATCATCAACCCTTTTCACATTTGACTAAAGCACTGCTCCAAATTTCCATAAGCAAAAACACATAAAATGTTGCATGTCATTTCAGGGAGTTCTTGAACCTAGAATTAAGAACTCCTATCTTGATTTCTAACCCTTCAGCCTGTGCTACAGATTCAGGTCAACATTCAAGGTCTGGGCAATTTCTACCATATATCAGTTGAGCAAAACTGGTTTTCCTTCCCTCAGCAATGAATTCTCCTGAGTTTCCCTCACATTCAGGAAGATCACATACTGTATTCCAGATGCCACTGAGATATGTTTTTCAACTTTGGTGAAAGATGTGGTACCCACTCTTGGAGTGAAATCCAAGAGGAATTGCAGCCTTCTGCCCATACTATCTCTCTCAGAAAAAGGGTTGGAGAGGGAGATTTAATTTATATAAATTACATCATTTTATATTGAATAATCTCCTTGTTATGTTAAATAATTCTAAAATAAATATAAGCACTTTGAAAAGGCTATCTTGATTAGTTTCTACATTTTTACATTAAAATGCAACTAACAATGATTTACACTGTTGGGTTTTTGATCTGCAGCTGTTTTGTTACTGCCCTGATATATTTTTTAAACCAATTGTTGAATACTATTCTAATATATAGAAATACTACAATCTATTTAACTAATTAACTATGCATATACATGTTTTTAAAACTAGCTTTTATATAATGTACATAATTTCTGCATATGCTAAAATAACCATTCAGAATATAAAATAAGTAACATCTCCTTACCCTTATGAAATTTTTTCATAGTTTATCAATTTAAATTTTTTTTTATATTTTATTGTTAACTTACCTAAATATAAGATTCTGAGTTTACTATCTTCAAAACTTTGAAGAAATCATTCCATGATCTTCTGATATCCATTGATATCATCCCTTTTTAGTGACCTGCTTTCCTGTGTTTTTCCTCTGCAAAAGGCTTTAGAATTTTCTTTGTCCTATGGGTCTTAAATTTTACCAGACTATATCTAAGGGTGCTTTTGGGGTTTTGTTTAGTTTTTATTTTCATTTTTATTAAACACACTTGACATTTGATGGACCTTTTCATTTAAAGACTATTCTTTCTTCAGACCAGGGTCAGTATTTTGGTTTTTTTCTATTTAATGGTTCATTAATATCCCCTCCTCTCTTTACTTTGTATTCTGCTTCTAGACCTCCCATTAGAAGAATATTGCATCTCTTAAAACTTTTGTTCATGTATTTTAGCTTTTCTCACCTTTTTTTCAACTCTTTGTTGCTAAGCTCTATGTTCTCAACTTTATCTTTCAAATAAACTTGGCACTGTCAAGTTTTTTATTTCTCACTAATCCACTGAATGTTTTCTTTATTTAAGTAAACATACTTTTAACTTCTTTCTTGTCTGATTATTTCTTTTTCTTTGAAGCTTATTGATTTATAGGCACAAATTCTTCGGTAGTTAACAATTAAATTACATATATACATATTTCTTATTTAACTAAAGTGTGTTTCTGACAGGATTTTTTGACTCTTTATGGTGGATACTATGGTGTGCTGCCCAGTTTCCCATTAAGTAAGAGCTTATTACTCTAATTGTGAAAATATTGTCAGCAGACCTGGCAGTTGCCAGCTCTATCAGTTCCAGAGAGCTTCATTCCACAAGGTCATGCCCCTTCCCAAGACTTCTCATGTCTTGTTTGTGTCTGATGTGGCCTAACCTGAGACAACTCTGAAGAGCCACTCCAGTTCCAGAGCTCCCCTTATGAATGGCTAAGGCTCTCATTAGGCTTACATCACAGCTCCATTTTTCCCTATGCCATTTACTCCCTATCCCTTCCACAGGCATAAATACCATGGACACTCCTTAATAATATGGTACCTGTTACCGCTGTCTCAAAGTCTGGAAATTTTACAAGCATTTGAAAACTAAACAACACACCTTTAAACAACCAATGAGTCAAAGAAAAAAATCAAAAGAGAAATTTTAAAATATCTTAACAAATGAAAATAGAAACACAGCATACCAAAAATAATGGAATGCTACAATTCTTTCAAGGAAAGTTTTAGCAATAAATACATGTAAGAAAATTTAAAAATCTCAAATAAACAACCTGACTTTATACCTCAAGGAATCAGAAAAAAAAAAACAAACTATATTTAGCAGAAGGAAAGAAATAACAAAGACCAGACCAGAAATAAATAAAATAAAGACCAGAAAAAAAATTTTTTAAATCAACAAAACTTAGAGTTGTCTATTTGAAAAGATAAACAAGATTAACAAAATTTTAGCTAGACTAATAAAAAAAGAGAGAAGATGCAAAAATAAAATCAGAAATAAGAGACATTAATACCATTAATATCCTAAATATATAGGATAATAGAGACTACTATGAACAATTATATGCCAAAATTTTAGATAACCTAGAAGAAACAGAAAATCCCTAGAAAAATAGAACCTAATGAGACTGAGTCAGGAAAAAATAGAAAACCTGAACAGACTGAAAACAAATTAGAAGATTGAATCAATAATTAAAAACATAGCAACACAGAAAAGCCCAGAACCATGAGAAGAACTAATACCAATCCTTCTCAAACTCTTCCAAAAATTAGAGTGGAGGAAAGACACCTAAACTCATTTTATAAGGCCAACATAACCCTAGTACGAAAGCCAAGTAAAGACACCACAAGAAAAGGAAACGATGGACAAACATCCCTAATGAATATAAATGCAAAAATTCTCAACAAAATACTAGCAAATAAAATTCAACAACACATTAAAATGACAATAAACCATGACTAAATGGAGTTTTTCATTGGGATGCAAGGGTTACTCAACATATGCAATTCAATAAATGTGACATACCACATTAATAGAATGAAAGATATAAATTATATATTTATCTCAGTAGATGCATAAAAGCATTTGACAAAATATGTTGTTTCATGATGAAATCCCTCAACCAATTAGGAATAAAAGGAACATACCTCTACAAAATAAAGACCATACACAACAAATCTACAGCTAACATTATACTCAGTGGTAAAAGACTGAAAATTTTTCCTTTAAGATCAGGAATAAGACAAGGGTTCCCATTCTCATCACTTTTACTCAACATAGTACTGGAAATCCTAACTAGGGAAATCAGGCAAGATAAAAAAATAACAGGCATATAAATCGAAAGGAAGAAATAAAGTTGTCATTATTTGCAGAAGATAGGACCTCATACATAGAAAGTCTTAAAGACTCAACCAAAAAACTGTTAAAACTAATAAATGAATTTGGTAAAGTTATATTTCTGGATATAAAATCAACATATAGGAATCAGTACTGTTTTTATACACAAACAATAAAACACCTAAAAAAGAAATAAAGAAAATATCCCATTCACGAATAGTACAAAAAACAATAAAGTACTTAGGAATACATTTAACTAAGTAAGTAAAAGATTTGTACAATGAAAACTACAAGCCTTTGATGAAAGAAATTGAAGAAAACACAAATGGAAAGATATCCCATGTTAATGAACTAAATGAATTAATATTGTTAATATGTCCATGCTATCCAAAGCTATCTATAAATTCAGTGCAATTCTCATCCAAATTCCAATAGCATTTTCCTTAGAAACAGGAAAAATAATCCTAAAATTTGTACAGAACCACAAAAGACTCTGAATAGCAAATGCAATCCTAAGAAGAACAAAGCTGGAAGCACCACACTTCCTGATTTCAAACTATACTACAAAGCTATAGTAATTAGAACAGTATTAGTACTGGCATAAAAACAAACACATAAACCAATGAAATAGAATTAGGAGCCCAGAAATAAACCCCCATATACAGTCAACTAAAATTTACAACAGAGCCAAGAATACCCGGTGGGGAAAGGATAGTTAGTCTCTTCAGAAAAAATACTGGAAAACTAGATAACCACAGGCAGAAAATAAAATTGAGTCCTATCTTTTACACACACTCATAAAATTAACTTGAAATAGATTAAAGACTTAAATTTAAAACCTGGTACCAGAAAACTGCTAGAAGAAAACACAGAAAAGAAGCTCCTTGACATTGCTATTGATAATGAGTTTTGGGGTATGTATTCAAAAGCACAAAGCAACAAAAGCACAAAGCAACAAAAGCAAAAATCAGCAAGTGGGACTACATCAAACTGAAAAGATTCTGCACACAAAGAAAACTACCAAAAAAAAAGCAACCTACAGAATGGGAAAAAATATTTGCAAACCATATCTTGACTATATTTCCCAAGCTTGCTATTTCATTTTTCAACCCTTGCAGTGTTTTTATCTCCAGAAGATCTATTCTATTCTTTTTAAGGGTGTCAATCTCCTTGCTCTGCTCATCTAGATGTTTTCTCAATTCCTGAATCTGTTGATATGACTCATTTCGGAATTCACTGAGTTTTTCAGAAGTACCATCCTGAATTCTCTGTCATTTAAGTCGCATATTTCTATGTCTGTAAGCTTATTTTCTGAAGATTTTTCTCTGTCTTTCTGAGATGCCTTGTCACCTTGGTTGTTCATAATGTTTAATGGATTATTTCTCCACTTGGGCGTTAATGGAAATGTATTCTTTTTTTTTCTTTTGTTTTCTTTTTTTTTCTTCTTCTTTAATACCCCCTCACTTCCACCCCTGACCTATGGATGTTGCCATTTTCCCTTAAGAACTGGATCTCTGAAGGTAGGGCATCTCTTCCTATACACTTGCAGCATGCACGCAAGGCCTGGCACACTAGGGCCTGGTGCACCTGGGGCCAGGCACACTCAGGGTACGGTCCATGGCTCCACCTGGGATGTGAACCCAGGACCTTCTGTGTGTAAAGCAGATGTGCTAACCACTACGCTATGGAGCCACCCCCTGTATTCTGCTATTTTTCCAGAAGATTTATTATATAAAGGTCTCTCTTTAGCCTGCTACAAAGAAGACGCTTTTCTTTTGGTTTCCAGTAGGTGGCGTCTAAGCCTCTTGGATCCCTGTATAAAGCCTAAATAATGCCTTTTTTATTTTCTTGTAGATATTTAATCATGCTCACTACCTTCAGTTTCAGTTCCTGTCAGTGTTAGTGACAGTTTCAGTAGTGTTTGCTCAAATTCTCCTGGGCTCTGCTGTGATTGGTCTCAGAGGGCATGGGGGGAGGGGCCCTCTGAGTTGGGAGTTGGGGGCTGTGGCTCAACCTCAGTTTTGTAACTGCAGCTGGTAAAAATCAACTGTTGTTTTTCTGCTGTCCCACTTCTCTGTTTTCTGATGACTAGGCACTGCCGTAGGCCACGTGGAGCTCACAGCACTCCCAGGCAGGGCTGTTCAGGGAAGTCGCTGCTCCCTCTCCCTTCCCCCTCCTCCTATAGGGAGCTCCCGTGGCTGCAATAGGCAGCTTCTTTATTTCTCCCAGTCCACTCCCCAACACCCAGGTTTCTGATCTGTGGTAGCTCCTATGTGCAGATCTCATGCTCATACGTGCTGGTGTGCAGTTTGGGTGTTTTTCGTTGAGTTTTAGATGTTGTTTCAAGAGGAGAGATCTGGACACATCTCTCACTCTGCCATGTTTCAAAAGACCATATATTGAATAAGGGTTTAATATCTAAAATATATAAGAACTAATATAACTCAATAATGGAAAAACCAATGACCAACAGGTACATGTGAAGATGCTCATTCTAATTAATCATTAGGGAAATGCAAATCAAAACCACAATGAGTTATTACCCCACATCCGTTAGAATGGCTATCATCAAGAAGACAAAAGATAACGAGTGCCAGTGAGGATGTGAAGAAAAGAACCCTTGTGCACTATTGGTGAGAAGGACAATTGGTTCAGCCACTGAAAAACAGTATTAAGGTTCCTCAAAAAATTAAAAATAGAACTACTATATGATCCAGCTTTCCACTTCTGGATATCTACCCAAAGGAAATTAATACAGGTTTATTGCAGCATTATACGCAGTAGCTCAGACGTGAAAACAACCTAAGTGTCTGTCAGTGGATAAATAAATAAAGATGATGCAATATATATATAATTCAGCCATGAAAAGAAGGAAATCCTACTACTTGCAACAACATGGATAAGCCTTTAGGGCATTATGCTAAGTGAAGTAAGTCAGACAGAAAAAGACAAATACTGTATGATTGCACTTATATGTGGAATCTAAAAAAAAAAAAAAAAGTGAACTTATATAAACAAAGAATAGAATAGAATGGTAGTTACCAGGAGCTGAGAAGAGGGAAGATTGGGACATCTTGTTTAAAGGTACAAACTTGCAACTAGTAGACAAATAAGTTCTGGAAATCTAATGCACAGAATAGTTATTATAGCCAACAATATTTTATTATAAACTTCAAAGTGCTATGAAAATAGTACTTAATTTTTCTCACCATAAAAATGTTATTTGATTTTAGAGGTATTAGCTAATGCTACAGTGATAATCATATTGCAATATGTAAATGTATCAATTCAATACTTTTTACACTTTAAACTTTCACAATGTTAATGTCAATTACCTCTCAACTTAAAAAATAAAGAATCAATGTGTCATCTCTGTTTCTTAATTGGAGAAAGGATTCAGAGAAGAGATGAGATTTTATGGATGTTATTAAAAGACAATATTTACTTTGAATCTTCTATCCATTCTGAAAAGGTTAAATAATAACAGATCTCAATACATGTTGCATACATTGCAACAATCCTAAATAAAAGTAACGGTATCCACGTTTCCTCTTCAAAACTTTATGCCACCAAGAAAATCTCTTGCACAGTGGTTTCAAAATATTATTGACTGACAAAACCAGAAGAATTTTTAAATATTTTAAACCGTTGCCTCATTTACATTTTTAAAAATTAGAGCTTATTGAGTTTCCCTGAAGTCAAAGCAGCTTGGAAAGTATGCAAGAGTTTGAGGGCAGGCCAACAACCTGATCCAAAAAATTCCATATGCCTAGAATAGATGTAAAATGCAACTCAACGGTATAAAGATATGGTTAATTCTACTCAAATGAAGGGAGAAATGTGAGATAAAATACACTATAAACTGATTATCTTCCTTTCCTGAATTCAGGTTTTCTAAACTTCAAGCTATGAGTAATGACAAAGAAATTAACTAAACCTATGTTGTCTGAATCTAACCATCTGCTATTCAAAATTATGTTTAAAAAGGACACACAGGGACAAAGCAATCAGAATCTTTTACTGCAAACATTCTTTAATTTAAAAATCTTTTCTTTAAATAGCAAAATCTCAAATGAAGATAAATCTTGAAAATTTAGTCATCTACTTGAGTATGAAAATAAAGCATTGAGACATTTTTAATAAAAATGCCATATCAATTTCGGATTTGAACCTAATGCTTTTGAAATGTAAAGTACTTAAAACTATTAGAGTGTTCTTTTTTGTTTGTTTGTTTTAACAACTGATTCCATATATGTAGCTTTTTAAAAGCCAGTCATAGAATAGTAAAAATTTGGTACTCCTAGTCTATAAAACACATACATGAAACAACTTCACAGCTATACAAATAAAAGTTAAATTTTAAACACATTATTTCTAGCAATTATTCTTCCAAATGTAGCAAATTTTTGGAGGAGGGGCATTCCCCAAATTATGTACCTCTATGTTCTATATCTAGTTTAATTTAGTTCTTATTCTTTATATTAGTGAAGTAAATCACAATCATAGATAAATCAAAATAGTATACAACCTTCCTACCCCCACAAAAAAAAATACTTGAAATATAATTCTGTCTCCTAGTATCAAATGTGAAATGGTTAAGAATGTGATTAGAGTCAGGCTTCCTGAGATGTGTTCCCAGTCTCGCTATGTATGACCTTATGGTTTGGGGCAGGTTTCCTAATCTATCTAAGTCCTAGTATCCTCATCCACAAAACTGAAAATACTGATAGGGTGGTTGTATAGATTAAATTAGTTGATGCATATAAAATCTTTTGAACATAGTGATTAATAAATGTTAGCTAGTAGCACTAAACAGCAGTACCAGCATTCTGAAAATTCACTTCAAACAAAATTATAAAATCTCCAAGAGGAAGACTAATTTAGGAGGTTTTAAGGACCAATATATACCAGGAGTACACCTCAGGGAAAATCATTTAACTATAATATAAGATTGCACATCACAGGGCCTGAGAGCAAAAAGCCTACCTGCTGACAACTCTCTCTCAATGAGGCTGACACGCCCTTTCTTAAGCGGGAGTCTGTGCAGTACACCACAGTGAGCACCAGAAAGACTCAGAGACCCTGTTAAACAGAGACATTTTAGTAAAATCAGAAATATGTATATATGTATGTATATAAGCCTAATTATTATCCTCAAAGGAATTTGTACCCCCAAATCAAAAGGAAGCCTCAATGAAAAAGTAAAAATCGTAGAATAAGAAAGAACTTAAAAAAAGATATATGTTTCTTAAATAAAGGAAAAATTCAGTGGATGACTGGAAAGAAACCAAAGGCAAGAAATTGCTGAGAGATGTGAGTGGGTATAAAATACTAAAAATGAGAAAATTTTCAGAGTTTATCGAAAGTGATAATCTGGCTTAATGCCAAAGAATCAATTTCACTAAAAACCTGGAGAATTTAGAAGCCTAAAGACTGAAAACAAAGCTAGGAAAGAATGACTCTAACAACCCTAGGCCAGTTATTTTATCATTCCTATAATCCTTCTTGCCTGGAAATTGAGTCCAAGGAGTTTAGCAAAAGACAGAGATGAGAGAGTCTCTGCATAATTTTTCTCTATCTTTCTGGCCTGACTTATCTTGGAAGTAGGAAATATTAAATGATAATGAGAAGCTTAAAGGTAATTTGAAGACTCCTCTCAACATAAATATGTAATGAGCAATGAGCCAAACCTATGATGTCCCATCAGTGGCTGTTTCAAAGAACAAAACCTGAGGGGGTTGAAGTGACAGCTTCCTTCATAATGAGGCTGTGGTTCAGGGAGAAAGGCTGCAGGGATTCTAGGCCAAGGCACTCAGCCGCCAAACAATGGCAGAGGTGCCCAATGCGGATGACCCTCGAGCGCTCCAGCTCATAAGAAAAGTAGTTTCAGAATAAATGCCTTAGTACGGTTTACGGAAAAAGAGTGAGAATGGACGTTATTGAAAAGATAATAGGTTGAGCCCAGTTTGTTTCTTTTAACTTTTGTTTAACATGTCCATATTTATCACCTTCATGTAGCAGTTTATCTTAATAATATTCATTCCATAAGACCTATCTTATTTTAATTTTTACTTACATCTGTCCTTAGAATGTTTCCATCTTTCTGTTTGTAAGCCCCAGTCTGCCCTCCACCACAAAATGCCTTCTCCACCTTGTTTGAGTTCTTTCAATTTGGAGAAAGGAGCTTGAAGACAGTAATAAGCCTAAAAAAGACATGCCTTCCCAATATAATCTGATTTTAGTGATGGCTCATAAGACTCGGAATTGAAAGAGACATTAGCTACCCCTCATTTTAGGGAAGGACTGTGAAGCCAGAAGAGATAAAAAGAGGTGTATATCTCCACCTGGCTAGCTGGTGATAGGTCTTGAACAAGAACCACCTAAACTTCTAATACCTAAACTTCTGCAATTCCCACTGCACCAGCAAACCACATCACCATTTTCAAGTGAGGGTGAGGAGAAGGGGGAAGATACTTGCTTCGGCAGCTCGTTGTCAATTATATTTAAATTGAGTACTGCTCTTACACAGGGGGGTCGGAAACCAAGGATGTGTACCTTCTTGATTTCCACTCCCTTCACACAATTACATAGGATTATAATAAGTGAAAATGTGTTTAGAATGTTTACCAAATCCAATTTATGTTTCCTGCCTCCCAGATTTGCTTAGCTCTACCTCCTTCTGCCACGTGCTCAATGTAGAATTTTAGCTCCCATCACCACTGCCTAACTTCTGAGCACTGTCAGTGTCTCAGTCTCTCCCAAAATGAGGAACAGGCTCTGGCTAGGATTCCATCTGCCAGTGCAGCAGAAGGCAAAGCAGTCCCAGCTCCCACACCTGCCCTTTGGGACCAAAGAGATTTTGGAGACTCTGACCCCTTCTGGACTCAGTATAAGTGTCTTTCTGTGGTACATGGAATCTGGCTCCCACGAGCACTAACATTCAGCAGCTGACAGAATGCCTGATACTTCAACATGGTACCTCCCTGACATTACTTCGGCCCGTGAGATTCATTTTTTTAAAAAAAGGAGTAAGACAATGGACTCATGACTATGGGTCATGAAGCCTGCTAGAAGCCTGGCCTGATGAAAGTAAAACAGTCTGCTAAAAGTTCAACTAAAGTACTAGCTTGCAGAAAACACGTTTCAGAATTGTGATACTACTTTCCAAGATGCAGTATCTGCATTTAAACAATGCCCAATGTTTGATACTGTCACCCTAACAGCTAGAATGTGTGGTGATGAATTAGTAGACACCCTTTCCTTCATCACTCTCAGTGACACCCCTGGCAAAATTTATGTTTTCTCAAACTGAAAACATAAGATCTACAAGTTAGAAATCCTGAGCCTTGGAGTGGGGGTGTTTCCCACTTCTGTCAGAAGATAAATTAAGGTTTCCATTGAATTGGAGGCTGTGACAACCACTTAACCAGTTGGAGCTCCTCATGTCAGTAGATAAGTAGGTGAGAAAAAGGAGAACAGCATTTTGGAAATTAACCCTAGCTACCATAGCAAGCTAGGATTACAAAGCAATGGGGCAGGGAGTATATCTAAAACTTAGGGAATTCACCAAAACTTCTCTTAATACTTTTATGTCCAGTGACAACTCTCAGTAGGCAAGAAGCAACTGCATCCCAACAAGGCAAGACACTTAAGGACTTAGACCCCTTCTTGAGGAGGGTCCTCAAGGTAAGAAACTCTTGAGAAAAACGATGAATATCAATCACAGTAGTGGGATAAGCATCAGTAGAGGAGGCTATAGTTTGACTTGCTAAGACAATTTAAACTTTTTCAGAGATCGTGCTTGGTTATACCCTCTTTAAGGAAAATATGATTGGCTGGATTTATATTTCCCCTCTTGAAATAAGAGCATCTTGTTCTTATGAAAATGGAAGTCCCATATTATAGTATCATAAGAGGGTGAGAGCAGATCTGAATGATGGCAGGGGAGAGCCCTTGGCCCGACTTATGTGTCTTCTTGGGTTTGCACAAACTCACATGCCTTCTGGTCCCCCAGCTGCTCTGAGAGCTTTGTTGTTGCCTAAATTATAGCACTACCAGCTTCCTCTGCCACCCTCCACACCCCAGTGTTAGGACTGATCTGTGCCATCCTCTATTATACCCACTGAGGCAGGAGCTGCTGCAAGTCCAGGCCCCAAGCCCAACTCAAGATTCTGGCTTCTCCTACTATTCCATAAGCGGATAAAGTGCCATGCCATGGGATATAGAATCTGGCTTCCTGAGGGACTGCCCAAAGAGGTCAAGTGGCAAAACCCAGAAGTGTATGTGACAATGAGAAGGAGCTAACAGGTTCCTCTTCCTTCCTCCCTCTGTGAGAGTGTTCCTAAGTGCAATTATTCTCTACAATTTATCTCAGCCACATGATCAAGCAACTAGCTATGTTTTTTCATTACGTCATGACAGTTTGTTAATGACTCACTTTGTATTTGCTATTTTTCCTTCTCTGATTCTTCTTCCCTTTCCCCTCACTATTGCCACCCTTAAATTACACTTTCCAATAAGGCATTACCATGGAAAGTTTTTCCCTGGGCTCTGTTTCCTTGAGAACCCTGGCTGAGACCAAATAGCTTGAGTCACTCCTGCAAGAAAGGTATCCCACAAATTAAAACACATCTAAGTGCTGCTTTCTCTGAGTTTATCATGAAAAGGAGTATACCACTGCCTAAGGATTATATTTCAATAGATGAATATTCTCAATTTGTACTCATAACAAAATTTTAAAAAATTAATGTTGCTCTAATATTCTTTGTTCTTACATAATTCACAGATATGCATTTCACTAAAATTACATCCAAAGGTACTTTAAAGTATTTTTTTTTAGTTATTTTACTTAACTAAGCATCTTTTCATAAGCTTTAATTTTAACGTGTATTATTTAAGCTTGAAATATTTCCACACTTTAAAAAAGCTTTGATGGCACACTGATATAAAAAAAAAAATCATATTTTTAAAAATTTCCCTCCATAATTCAAGGTTTTAAAAAGGCAGGAGTGTTGTTCTTAAAATTACAGAATAAGAGTATATGAAAGAATAGAATGCTTAGTATTTTACCAATTCCCCTTCTATGTAAAATGGACATGAAGACACCTATTTTGGAGGATAAAATATAAAAAGAAGTGATAGTAGTTAAAATACTATTCCATCACCTCGGGATTACTGAGTGGAGGAAAGGTCACACCATCAA